>NC_029788.2:100270990-100296222 GCF_000816755.2 Arachis ipaensis
TTTGAAAAGCTTTCCTGAAAAGCTTAAAGACCCTGGGAGTTTTCTGATACCATGCATATTAGAAGGTGACTGCACCAAGACAGCTTTATGCGATCTTGGGGCAAGGTAGCGAAAAAAAAAATATATTGAAAGAAAAAGAAAAAGCAAGCAGAAAAAGCCAAAAGCTCTTAAAACCAAGAGGCAAGAGCAAAGAGCCAATAGCCCTTAAAACCAAAAGGCAAGGGTAATAAAAAGAATCCCAAGGCTTTGAGCATCAGTGGATAGGAGGGCCACGAAGGAATAAAATCCTGGCCTAAGCGGCTAAACCAAGCTGTCCCCAACATATTCTCCATTACTGCACAACAAGTAACTTTTAATTTATGCTCTACTGGTTATTCATAATTCAACTGATAAACATAATTGACTTCCTGACTAAGATTTACAAGATAACCATAGATTGCTTCAAACCAACAATCTCTGTGGGATTCGACCCTTACTCACGTAAGGTATTACTTGGACGACCCAGTGCACTTGCTGGTCATATGTGCGAAATTGTAAGAGAGTCACAATTCGTGCACCAGTTACTTTGCGTATAGGGGCGCGCACGCGCCATGTACGCGTGCACGCCGATGCTGTCCGTGGCCCACTAAAGAGAAATCGCCCCCAGCAATTTCTGAAGTATTTTGGGCCCAACCTAACTCATTTCTGATGCTGTTGAACCCAAATATTAAGGGGGGAATGAACCAAGTAGTCATAGTTTAGTTTTCACCATGTTTTAGGGTTAGAATTCTAGAGAGAGAGGCTCTCTCCTCTCTCTAGATTTAGGATAGAAATTAGGATAAAGTTAGGTTAATCACACTCAAATTTCTCTTCCAATTCTTGTTTTGATTTCAATTCTCTTTATATTTTAGTGTTCTATTATCTTAATTCTCTTAGTTTCTCTTGTTAATTTCTTATTTTGCTCTCTTTTATGTTTATGAACCATTGTTGAATCTTGATTTCTTTTAATGCAATTTTAAGTTTCCATGTTCTTTTATTGTTGATTTGAGTTGTGATCTTGTTTCCTTGCAATTTGTAATTGGTAGATTTTACTATTCTTGCATTTTTATTATGCTTTCCTTTTATGCCTTCCAAGTGTTTGACAAAATGCTTAGTTGGTCTTTAGAGTAGATTTTGAGCATTCTTGGCTTGGAGAGAGTAATTAGGCAATCTTGAGTCATGAAAATCCAACTCATGTTGGTGATCTAGAGTTGTTAGCTAATATTGTTTCCATTGACGCTAATCTTTTGCTAATTTAATTAGTAAGTTGATTAGGACTTTTGGATTGAGATTAGCTAGTCTTATTAGACTTTCTCTCATGGAAGATAATATGATACCTTCTTCCAATATTGGAGAGGATGTAATAAGATAAATTCTTGTTTATTATTGTGATATGATTGATTAATCTTGTTTGACTTTCTCCCTATGTGTTGGAGTTGACTAAATAAAATGAATTAATCATTGCATGACTAGGATAGAAATCCTATGATCTCAAACCTTGCCATGAATGTCTCTCTTTATTAATTACTTCCTTTAATTGCTCTCTTTACTTTTCTTGTCATTTATTTTCTTGTCCCTCTTATCAAATCAAAAATCCCTTACCCCTTTGTAGCCAATAATTGACCACTTCATTACAATTCCTTGTGAGACGACCCGGAGTCTAAATGCTCCAGTTAATTCTTATTTGGGGTTTGTACATGTGACAACCAAATTTTTGCATGAAAGGACTATTGCTTGGTTTAGAAACTATACTTTACAACGAGAATTCATTAGTGGAATTCTAGACCACACAAAAGTCCGTTTATCAGTAGGATAGAATAATTTAAAAATAATGCACAAAGCCATACGAGCTTTTTCACAAACACTTAGCATGCATAGTAAACATGTTATTGAAAGTATTAAATTGGAACATGCAAGCAACCCTTAATATTAGTTGTCAAACAATTCCTTTAATATTCCACAAGCAATTATGGAAGAAAACAATCACTCAAATAATCTTCTAATACCAATTAAAATAATACAAAACTAAAAAGAAAGAAAAAAAACATAGATAATGAAGGTAAAAAGAAAAAAAAGGGAAAACATTAATAAAAGTAATAACAGAAAAGTAAAAAAGGAAGAAGAAAAGAACCTTGACGAAGAAGAGGAAAAAGGGAAAGAAGAAAGTAAAAAGTAAGAAGGAATAAAGAAGAAAGAAGGAGGAAGAAAGAATTAAGAAGGAGAAGAAAGAATTAGGATTGGGAGAGAAAAGATAAGAATTCTGGCGTATAACTAGTAAAACTGTGCGTCGTATGCGACGCGTGCGCGTGGAAAATGCGGACGCGCAGTTTGTGCTATTTTTAAATGACACGTACGCGTGGGGGACGCGTACGTGTGACTTGAATTGTGCTATTGGCACGAGATCAGCCTCGCGCACGCACAACTCTCTGTTTCAATACGTACACTGCCAATTTTTAGGGTGACGCGTGCGCGTGAGGGACGCGCACGCGTGAATGGCCTTATTTGGAAAAATGATGCGGATGCGTGAGAGACGCGTACGCGTGATAGGCTTGTGCTTCCAGCACAATTCTAGCCCCACACCATCATAACTCTCTGGCCATACACCCCTTTACGTCGATTTTGCAGGGTCACCCGTGGGCGTGGGTGACGCGCACGTGTGGAGGGCTGATTTCGCAAGCGACGCATACGCATCAGGGACGCGTACGCGTGGGCGTGTTTGTGCCTAAAGCACGCCTCCAGCCATGCTCCCGTGTAACTCTCTATTTTTTTTTCTTTTTTGTTTCGAATGTACATATGACGCGTACGCGTCAGCGACGCTTGGGCGTCGTGTGCTTTTTTTTTATGCAAAATGCAAATGCAAATGCAGACTATATGCAGAGATTATGGGAAGATTCACTAAGAAAGATAAAGTAGAATAAAATAAAATAAAACTAAGACTCAAACGGAACGATCATACCTTGATGGGTTGTCTCCCACCAAGCACTTTTCTTTTACGTCCTTAAGTTGGGCGGTCTTCAGGCTCATTCTGCTTCTGTTGGTGGGTCTTCCAAGAGGAAGACCTCTAGCTCTTTGTGTTCCTTCATCTTCTCACCATGATAAAGCTTTAGGTGATGTCCATTGACCTTGATAAAATTGGGACTTGAAGGATGACTCAGGTGGAAGACTCCATATGACTATGCCTTCTCTACTTTGTAGGGTCCTTCCCATCTGGATCTCAGCTTTCCTAGCATGAGTCTCAGCTTGGAGTTGTAAAGGAGAACCAGATCTCCAGGTCTGAACTCTCTTCTCTTAATATGCTTGTCATGCACAGCCTTCACCCTCTCTTTGTATAATCTGGCGTTGTCATAAGCTTCGAGTCGAAGGGTCTCCAGTTCTGCCAGTTGCAGCTTCCTTTCAGCACCAACTTTCTCAAATCCCATGTTGCACTCCCTCACAGCCCAGAAAGCCTTGTGTTCCACCTCTACTAGAAGGTGGCAAGCCTTTTCGTACACTAAGCAGAAGGGGCTCATCCCAATGGGTGTCTTGTACGCTGTTCGGTATGCCCAGAGCGCATCAAAAAGTCTGATGCTCCAGTCCTTTCTATGAGGCTTTATTATCTTCTCCAGAATACGTTTTATTTCTCTGTTAGACACTTCTGCTTGTCCATTGGTCTGGGGATGATAAGCTGTTGCTACTTTGTGAACTATCCCATGCTTCTTCAGTGGTCCTGCTAGTTTCCTGTTACAAAAGTGAGTGCCTTGATCACTCACGATTGCTCGTGATGACCCAAAGCGACAGATAATATGGTTTCTAACAAAGGAAACAACAGTGTTAGCATCATCAATATGGGTAGGAATTGCTTTCACCCATTTAGAAACATAATCTACGACTAACAGTATATAAAGGTGACCATTAGAGTTTGGAAATGGACCCATGAAGTCAATGCCCCAAACATAAAAAATTTCACAAAATAGCATAATCTGTTGGGGCATCTCATCCCTCTTGGATATATTACCAAACCTTTGGCATGGGGAACAAGATGTACAAAAGGAAGCAGCATCTTTAAAAAGAGTAGGCCACCAGAATCCACAGTCTAAAATTTTCCTAGCTGTTCTTTGAGGGCCAAAATGTCCTCCACTCTCAGAAGACTGGCAGGCCTCTAAAATAGACTGGAATTTTGATTGGGGCACACACCTTCTAATTACCTGATCAGCACCACACCTTCATAAATATGGGTCATCCCATATATAATATTTGGACTCGCTTTTCAGCTTGTCTCTTTGATGCTTAGTAAAATTGGAGGCATCACACATAATCTCAAAAGGCTGGCTCCAGTCTGGTCCTCTCACAATTGGAGCTTGAGTCAGGGCGATCTTCAGCTTATCAAATGCTTGCATGCAATCCTCACTCAGCTCGAACTCAACATCTTTCTGCAGCAGTCTGAATAAAGGCAATGCTACCTTACTGAAGTCCTTGATAAATCTCCTGTAGAAACCTGCATGGCCAAGGAACAAACGGAATTCCCTCACAGAGGAGGAGTAAGATAAACTAGAAATGACATCTACCTTTGCTGGATCTACAGAAATACCAGTATTAGAGACAACATGTCCTAGAACAATCCCTTGTTTTACCATAAAATGACATTTTTCAAAATTCAATACAAGGTTTGAACTAACACACCTGTCTAATATTCTAGCCAAACTATCCAAGCAAAGGTTAAAGGAATCACCATATACGCTAAAATCATCCATGAAAACTTCAATACAGTTCTCAATAAGATCTGAAAAGATACTCATCATGCATCTTTGAAAAGTAGCCGGTGTATTACATAAGTCAAAAGGCATCCTCTTATATGCATACGTTCCAAAGGGACATGTGAAAGTAGTCTTTTCCTAATCTTCAGGAGCTATATGAATTTGAAAATAGCCTGTATAACCATCTAAAAAGCAGTAATGGAATTTACCTGATAGGCGATCAAGCATCTGATCAATAAATGGCAAGGGGTAGTAATCCTTGCGAGTGGCTTGGTTGAGACGCCTGTAATCAATGCAAACTCTCCATGAATTCTATACTCTAGTTGTCAGGAGCTCTCCATGCTCTTTCTTTACTGTTGTGACTCCAGACTTCTTGGGCACCACTTATACTGGACTTACCCATTCGCTATCTGAAATGGGATAGATGATATCTACTTTAAGTAGCCTGGTCACTTCTTTCTTGACAACTTCTAAGATGGTGGGATTCAATCTTCTTTGGGGTTGACGGACCGGCCTTGCTCCCTCTTCTAAGAATATTCTGTGCTCACAAACTTGAGGGCTGATGCCTGCTATATCCGCCAAGTTCCACCCAATTACTTTCTTATGTTTTCTTAGCACATTAAGCAACTGCTCCTCCGGTTGGAAAGTGAATTCCCTTGCAATGATAACTGGGAGCTGCTGATTATCCTCAAGGTAAGCATACTTGAGGTGGGGAGGAAGGGGCTTCAAGTCCAATTTCTGCTCATGGCTAGGCTCTAGATCATCTGGAGCTAGTGACAATGGCAAAGTGTCCTCATTGTGTTCAGAGGGTGTCCCCACACTTGGACCTTGCTCCATGTACTTCTCTTATACTTCTTCTTGGTGAACTTCAGCTACAGTTTCATCAATGATGTCACACTGGAAGATAGAATGATCTTCCGGAGGGTGCTTCATAGGTTCATTTAAACTGAAACTCACTGCTCTGCCATCTATCTCAAAGGAGTAAGTTCCTGAGAATGCATCTAGCTTGAACTTCGAAGTCTTCAGGAATGGTCTTCCAAGAAGGATTGATGATGGTCTTTCTGAGTCATTAGGGGGCATTTTCAAGATATAGAAGTCAATGGAAAATGTGAGCCCCTTAATGCTCACTAGCACGTCTTCAGCAATTCCAACTACTGTAATAATGCTTTTATCCGCTAACACAAAATGAGCTGCCGACCTTTTCAAGGAGGGAGCCTCAAAGCATCATATATAGACAATGGCATTATACTAACACACGCTCCTAAGTCACACATGCAGTCAAAAAATATTACACCCCAATGGTACAGTTAACCATGCATGGACCTGGATCACTACATTTTTCAGGTATACCCCCCATTAAAGCAGATATAGAACTACCTAAAGGAATAGTTTTTAATTCATTAATTTTATCTTTATGTATGCATAAATCCTTTAGAAACTTTGCATATTTAGGTACTTGTTGAATAACATAAAAAAGGGGAACAGTTACTTCAACCTTTTTGAAGAATTCTACCATTTTGGGATCAAGTTCCATCTGCTTTCTGGACTTCCTTGCAAGGTATGGAAATGGGATAGGAATGGCGCCACTTGCAGCTTCTGCGTCCTTTGGTTCTCCATTTCTTGGTTGAGCTGCTTCTTTTTCAACCATGTCTTGTACTTCCTCTTCTTCTTCAGCATATTCCACATCAACTATGTCTTCAACTGGGGCGTGTTCTAGTGGGCTTGGCTCCTCATGATTCCTCTCTTGCAGTGTAGTTCTGGACCTCAAAGTGATGGCATTGATGCCACCCTTAGGGTTAGGTAAGGGTTGAGAAGGAATTCCACTGGAGCTTGAAGGCTGGTTGGTGGAAGTAGGTAATGAATCTATCCGGGAGACGAGAGCTTGTAAAGTGGCATTCAGACCATTTAAAATAGAGTTCAGTGTAGTCTGCATGTCTTGTTGTCCTTGTGTAAGAGAACAAAGTATCTCGTCATTTGATGATGAAGAAGGATAAGTGATCTGAGGAACCTGTTGTTGGTTGTGCTGGGGTCCTTGGGACTGTCTTAAGTGAGGTGCTCTGTAATGCTGGTTCTGATTCTACTATTGATAGGAGTGATTTTGTTGATTCTGGTTCTGCTGATTGTTATTGTTATTCCACATCTGATTTCCCTGGTTGTCTCTGCCTCCTCTGTTATAGTTGTCCCTCCAGCCATGGTTAGAATTATCTCTCCAGCCCTAGTTGGAGTTGTCCTACCATCCTTGGTTATAGTTTCCACCTTGGTTGTAGTTGCCGCCTTGTTGATTGTATCCTTGATTCGGACGGTCATAGAAGTTATGAGTAGCTGCCACAGTGTTGTCTTCTTGTTGGAGCTGTAGGCACTCATCAGTGTAATGACTATAATCGGCACAGTTTCTGCATACTCTTTGGGGAACTAACTGTTGGCTTTGTTGTAGTAGGGGAGGCTGAGTTTGTTGTTGATTTAACTGCATCTGCTTCAGTAGGTTGGTCATTTCACATATAGCTTGTGTGACGGCAGTAGTCTCTGCTAGAGGAAACTTCTGCAACAGCCTTTGAGTGGTTGTTCCTGTGCCTGTGATTCCGAGTGGACTCAGCTAAGTCGCTGATCAGTTGCCATGCTTCATCTGTGGTTTTGTACTTCTTCAGGGAACCATTACTAGCACCATCCAGTTTAGTTTTATCCCTAGGCTTCATACCTTGAGTGAAGTAGCTAATCAACACCAGCTTGTTAATCATGTGGTGGGGGCATGCATCTAGAAGATTCTTGAAATGCTCCCAGTACTCATAGAGAGTTTCTGATTCACCTTGAATAATGCAGGAGATCTCTTTCCTCAATCTATTTGTAACTTCAGCTGGAAAGTATTTTTCCAAGAATTCTCTCCTGAGTGTATCCCAGTTAGTAACAGTCGCTTCAGGTTGGGAGTAGTACCACTCCCTCGCCTTTCCCTCAAGAGAAAACGGGAAGGTGGTTAACAGAATAGAAGTTTCATTTGCACCATGACGCTTAATAGTAGAACAGGCTGTCTGAAAATCCCTGAGGTGCTTGATAGGCTCCTAAGCAGGTAAGCCATGAAACTTGGGCATCAAGTTGATTAGTGCAGTCTTCAACTCAAAATCTACAGCCAGAGTTGGATGATGCACTTGATATGGTTGCAGTGTAAAATCTGGGGCTCCAGCTTTCTGGAGAGTAATCCTCCTAGGTGCTGCCATGTTATCTGCACGTGAATCAACTGAATCAGTAGTAGAGAAGCTTGTTTCCTCCTCAGATGGTGGTTTAGATTCGCCTTCAGATGAGACTGGTGAATCGATAAAAATCACTTCACCACCCTCAGAGGCTAACCGACGCCGAGCTCGCCTAATACGTGAAATAGTTCTTTCAATTTCAGGATCAAATGCGGCTAAGCTCGGATCAGGCAGTGAACGCGTCATTCAGTGAGAAAAACATATAGGTCATGGTAATAAAATAAAATAAAATACGCAAATAAATAAAATAAAAATATTTACACCAACTAATAATTTAGCACACAATTGCAACTCCGCGGCAACGGCACCAAAAATTTATGTAGTGACGGAAGTCGGCCAATTAAGAAATTATAATATAGGAACAGTGTTGCGAGTATAGTTCTTAACCAGCTAAAATCCGCTCATGAATTTAGAAAGGTTGTCACAAAATTAGAATAAAAATACTGGGAATTTTTATAATTTATTAATCAGAAGTTTCTAAGAAATTTTGAGAGTTGAATGACAGAAAAATAAATAATTGTAAATTAAAGCAATAAAAATTAAATGGAATTTATAGATTCAGAAATAAAAAGCCTTGACTGGGGGAATGATTAATTGGAAGTTCTATCTCTGTTGGAATTTTCTCAAGTGTAGTATAAAGAGGTTGTTATTTTCACTTAGTTAACCCTTACTAAATAAAGGAAAGTCAAGTGATTGAGCTAACTCTTATTCACAAATCCTAGTCCTCTCCCTTGGGAAGGTCTAGCGTTAGTAAATACAGAATTAGCCAACAACTTCCAATTTAACTATTCACTTGAGCATTCCAACTCAAGTGTCTCCTCTTAATCAACCCCCATGTCAAGTTGGGAGTCTACTCCATCAACAAGGATACCATCTTCGTTGTTGGGAGTTTGGAATAGAAAAGAGACACGAGAATCTAAATAAAATAAAAATTGAAAATTAATTAAAGGTAAAAGTAATTCTTTGTATTAATAAATCTAAAAACAATCCAATTGTAACTCTAAACAAGAATTAAGAATATGGAATAATAAATAGGGAGTCAGAAAACAAACTAGAATAGTAACTTCAACAGAGGTGATGACTTTTCAATATCCAGAAGCGAAAGCATAAAACTAATAAACTATGAATGTAAAAAAAACCTAGAGGAAGAGTAATTTCTCTCTAGATTCAGATCTAAAAAACTAAAAACTATGCTAATGAGAATGTGTATTGAGTCTCTGCATATTCCCTGACTCTAGTCTGTGTTTCTGGGCCGGAAACTGGATCCAAACTTGGCCCGAAATCGCCCCCAGCGTTTTCTGTTATTTCTGCAGATCACGCATGTCACGCATACGCGTCAGTCACGCGTACGCATCGCTGGTCATTTTGGTGTGTCACGCGTATGTGTCATCCACGCGCACGCGTCTTTGTACAAACTCCAATCCACGAGTACGCGTCAGGCACGCGCACGCGTCGCTGCAAATTTTTCCATATCGCCCGCACGCGTGAGCCATCCGTGCGCGTCGATGCTCGCTGGTTATCTCCTTAGTATTTTGTGTTCCTTCCTTTTTTGCAAGCTTCCTCTCTATTCTCTAAGCCATTCCTGCCCTATAAAGCCTGAAACACTTAACACACGGATCACAGCATCGAATGGTATAAAGGAGAATTAAAATACACAATTTAAAGCTTTCTAGGAAGCAAGTTTTCAACCATAGAACAAAACTAGGAAGGAATTTGTAAAATCATGCAAATCATATGAATAAGTGGGTAAAGACTTGACAAAAATCACTCAATTGAACACAAGATAAACCATAAAATAGTAGTTCATCACTCTACCTCCTTGGTTGTAGTTGTCCCTCTATCCTTGGTTGGGATTGGCTTGCCAACCTTGATTGTAGTTACCCCCTTGTTGATGATACCCTTGATTTGGGCGATTGTAATAGGCATTAGTAGCCGCCAAAGTATTATCCTCTTGGAGACTTTGGCATTCATCGGTATAATGAGAGTAACAGGAGCAAATTCCGCACACTCTTTGAGGGACTAACTGTTAACATTGTTGTTGTGGAAGAGGTGGAGGTTGTTATTGATTAAGTTGGAGTTACTTAAGAATATTGGTCATCTCTCCCAAGGTCTTGGTAAGGGCGGCGGTCTCACCACTAGAAGAAACTTTATTTATGGCTCTTGGATGATTGTTTCTTTGTCTAGCATGTTGGGTTAATTCGGCCAAGTCGGTGATAAGTTGCCATGCTTCCTCTGCCGTTCTATACTTTGTCAAGGAATCATTACTTGAAGCATCCAAAAGGATCTTGTCTTGAGGTTTCATTCCTTGGCAAAAGTAGCTAATCAACACTAGAGTGTCAATCATGTAGTGAGGGCATGAGTCAAGAAGCTTCCAAAAACGTTCCCAATACTCATAGAGAGTTTCCAATTCTCCTTGAACAATACATGAAATTTCTTTCCTTAACCTATCCGTCACCTCCGGGGAAAAGAATTTGTCTAAAAACTCCCTTCTAAGCAAATCCCAATTGGCAACAATCTCCTCAGACAAAGTGTAGAACCACTCTTTAGCTCTTCCCTCAAAAGAGAATGGAAAAGCAAATAACCAAATGGCAACCTCATCGGAACCTTCCCGCCTAGTTGTTGAACATACACCTTGAAAGTCTCTAAGGTGTCTAATAGAATCTTGAGCGGAAAGTCCATGGAACTTGGGTAGAAGATTAATCAAGGCGGTTTTGATCTCAAAATTAGCATTCAAATTCGGATGACGCACTTGAAGCGGTTGAAGGACAAAATCCGGAGCACCTGCCTCCTTAAGAGTGACTCTTCTTGGAGCGGCCATAGTATCGGTACCTAATTCAGTGGAAGAGGTATTAGTAGTATCAATGGAAGAGTAGATAGTTCCTTCCTCAAATGACACTTCGGATTCAACCTCGGATAAGTTGGTGAATTGGTAGAAACCCCTTCACCACCTCCAAAGGCTAACCGACGCCGAGTTTGCCTAATATGGAGTAAAGTCCTCTCAATTTCAGGATCAAATGTAGCAAAGCTTGGATCCGGTAATGAACGCGTCATTCAATGAAAGAAGCTTAGAGCTCATGACAACAAAAATGCACTAAACAAAGATTAATCCTAACTAACAATTGAACTAGCAAACAATCAAAAAAAAATGCAAGTATTCACATATCAACATATTTACACCAACCAACCACATGGAACACATATGCAAACTCTCCGGCAACGGCGCCAAAATTTGATATGAATATTTGTCGGTCTAGAATTTACCAATAAATTCCGTCGTGAGTATAGTCTAAACCAACAAGCTATCCCGCACCAAATTTAGAAAATGTGTCACCACAATTCAAAATCAATAACCGGGAGTAGAATCTCAGGTCGTTCTCCTTAGGAGTTGCCCTAAGATGCACATCATTGGTTAAGAGTTCTCTTGGTATTTTGGAGTTGAATACAAGAAAAGTAAATGAACATAAATTAAAAAAATAAGTAATTAACAATTGAACTAAGGAAACCGAGAAATTAAACTAACAAGGGTGAATGACAATCAATCAATATAAAATCCTTGGCTAGGGGTGAGAATTGGAATTCCTATCATCATTGCCCCCGTCAATTGTGACAAGAATTGACTATTGCTCCACTTATTTAACCTCTAACTATGAAGGAAAGTCAAGTGGAGATAATCAATTTGAGTCCATAAGTCCTAGTCAAATCCTAAGGAAAGACTGGCTTTAGTGGTATTCAAATTAACTAGTAATTTCCAATTATTAATCAACAAAAGACATTGACAATTCAAGTGTCTCCAATTATCCAACCCCCAAGCCAAGAGTGAAAATCTACTCCATGACTATAATTGACGTTTTCTCAAACACTTGGTGAGCAAGAATGAAAGACATTGTGAAATTGAGAAAAAATTCAAATCAAAGTTATCTACTACAAAAAACTAACAACAATCAAGCAATTAACAACAATAAACATGAAGTTCCTCAATGCATTAATAGAAATCAATCTAAACAAAATCCAAATCCAAGATCCAAAATAACTAGAGTAACAAGAACACTAAAATAAGAGTAGGAGAATGAGATCTACAAATTAAAGCAATGTAAAATTGAATTGAAAATAGATCTAACCAAAAGATCCAAGTGAAATTGAAATTGAGAAAGCTAAAACCTAGAGAGAAGGGAGAGTTTCTCGCTCTAGAAAATAAAACTCCAAAAACTAGCTAAAAATTCTTTAATGTGTGAATTCCCCTTTTCCCCTTGGTTCCTTGGGTCTTTTCCATGCAGAATTCCATTCAGATTGGGCCTGGAGCTCCTAAGAAATCGCCAGCCATGAGTTCATTAATGATGTCATGTGCTGAGCATCACGCGTGCGCGTCGGTCACGCATACGCGTCATTTGAGTTTTGCAAGCCACGCGCACGCGTAAGGCACTGCATACGCGTCGGTGAGATTTTTGCTCAGCCACACAAATGCGTCAACTTTTGCGCACCAATCCTAGAACCATACTCCCATGCGTGCGCGTCGCAGCTAATTCTCCAAAGCTACATTCTTCATGTTCCTTCCTCTTGTGCATGCTTCCTTTCTCTCTTCTAGACCATTCTCGCCCCTATAAACTCTGAAATCACTTAACAAACATATCACGATATCGAATGGTAATAGAGGGGAGGATTAAAATATAGCATATTTAAGGTCACAAAACTATGCATTTTATACGAATAAGTGTGAAAGAATATTGATAAAATCTCCCAATTCTACACAAGATAAACTCTAAAATTGGGATTTATCAGAGCATCTCTGATTTTAGCTGAGAATGATGGCTAAAATCTGATTTCTTTAGGGTTTTGTGTAGTGTGAGTTAATAATTAGAAGCTTTAAGATTTATTTTTTGAATTTTAAAATTGAAATTTTGAATTTTACTTAATTTGATTTTTAGATGTGTATTTAAATTATAAACTATTAGTAATTAAAAATTTTAAAACCAAAATAGAAATTTTAAATTTTAGTTTTATTTTGTTTATATTTTGGACGTGTATTTAATTTTAAAAAGATACTAAATCTATTTAGATGTGTTTGTTTTAATTTTTTTTAAATATTACAATAAAAAACTGAATAAAAGACCACTTTTAAAGAATATCTAATAATTGAACTGAAACAACAAATATGCTTGTAATATGAAAAACAATAATTGTGAATTCAAATAATTGCATACTTAATTAATTATGTTAATCTTTAATTTGCGTGTGGGTGCATTGCGCATGCATGCATACCATCCACAAATCTTCTCTCTTTGTTGTGAACTCGTTCATTTTTGCTAGTAAGGAATATAATTGATTTCAATAGTGTGTAGGGCTGCACATGGATCGGATAATATCTGCATATATCCGATCCGAATTTTGCAGATATTATCCGATCCGCACTATGATAGGATCGGATAGCGGATTTGGCAGTGATACCCGTGGATCCGATCCGCATATCCGCACATCATATAAATAGCCTAGTTTCAAATAAACTCTAATCTAATGTGACCTAACCCTAAATCCCTAATGTTACAACGCTCCTCTCTCACTCTCTGGACTCTCCTTTCAGACTCTCACTTAGAGTCTCAAACTCTAGCTCTCCCTCTCCACTCTGACCGGCTCTACCTCGCTCCATTACCGACATTCGCTGTCCATTACCAGCTTTCACTATCCATCACCATCTTCTAAGTCCATCATTTCCTCCAGGCTCCAACTACACGATCGTCGCCTCCTCCATTGACGCGGTGGACGGCGGTCGCGTTCTTCGCTTGCACAGCGCTCGGGTTGGTGGTCTCCTCCAGTGGTGCAGTCAGCTCCTCCAGCAGTGAGGTCATCTCCTCTAGCGGCTTAGTCTTCTCTTCCATCAGCGGTGGTTGTCTCCCCCAAGTGGCTTCGTCAATCTGTCAGACCAGGCCTCCTTCGTCTCCATCATCTTCCCTCTTCAACTCATCAGGTATTATAGGTAATTAATTTTAATTTACCCTTTTATTTACATGACACATTTTTAAATATATGCCATGCTTGTGAAGCACAGATGTATATTTCTTTAAAAATTATCTTCATTTTGCTTATCTTCCTCTCTGTATATTAAGTTGACATATTGCTTTTTTCTTGTTAAAAAGAGATCAAAGGATGCATTCTTCAATTGTATTTCTTTCTTTGCCAAAGGAGAATTGTCCTGCCATTTTCTCACAATTTTATATTACTGCCAATCATTTTCTTTTCTTTTTGAAAAAAATACAATTGCATTATATCAGCTTTTGGCAATCCAAAAACATACTTTAAATTATTGGTATATTTGATTTCGTTTCCAGTTGTCAAGTATTTTTCTTTACATAACATGATAACATAAACTGGTTTTGCAAGATGATTTTACAAGAATGAAAAATCAACTACTTGACATTGTAGTCAATTTCTACCAGATAAGCTATTTTCTAGTGTAGCATTGCTAGTGATAGTTTCACCAAAATCACTTATAGGCTGTAGTATTTGCTGAGTGACCTGCTCTGATTTGTTCAGAATTCAAGTTTTCAGTTGGATATAACAAAGACTTCAGAGGCATTGTTATAATGTTATTGTGTAATAAACTCTATAAATTTGAATGCCTATTCAATTGTAAACAGATATGGCACTGAGGGTTTATATGGTTTATTTGTTTAGAAATTAGAATGGTTTATTTATTGTAGTCATATGACACTGAGGGTCTATAAACTGATATAGTGATATAATTTATTTAATTGTAGGATTGTTCATCTGTTGGAAAATTAGAATGGCTGATAAGCAAGTGCTTACTAACAACGCAAGTGGGTCTGAAGTTGGGAGCATTCCTACTCCACCAAGTGTCGCTGGATCTACACTAGAAGAATCAACAAGGGGAAGGGAAACAAATACCAATCTAGCTTCAAGTGATGCTCCTTCTTCTTTGGCAACAGCAGCACAATCTGGCCAGTCAGGTAAAAGAAAGTCTAATAGACCCCCTTCTATTGTTTGGGATCACTTAAAAAATGATGAGGAAACTAAGGCTCAATGTAAACATTGTTTGAAATAGTTACAATGTCATAATCGTAGGGATGGGACCTCTAACCTAAAAAAATATATTGGAACTTATGCGAAGAACCCGGAAAATCATGTTGATAAAAAACAAAGAACTCGTGTGTTCACAAATTCTAATTTAAAGGAACCACTAACATTAAAGGCAGTAGACTTTAATCAAGATCGGTGTAGGTTTGCACTTTGTAAGATGGTGATAATTGATGAGCTTCCATTTAGGTTTTCGGGGCTTTTGTGGTGAAATGCAACCTCAATTTAAGATTCCGAATTGTATGATAGTTGCTAGTAGGGGTGTTCGCGGTGCGATTTAGTTCGGTTTTGAGGGAAAAGTCATCTGATCCGATCGTCTAATTAAACTGCGGTTCGGTTTGGTTCGATTTTTTTGTCAAGGCCATCTGAACCAAACCAAACCAATTAAAATCGGTTTAGTTTAGTTTGGTTTGTTCAGTTTTTTCAATCAATTTAAAAAAATACTACCATACTGTTTCGCAAAGTCATAACATTGAAATCGACAAACACAAATACACAATAGCAAACAAAGTCTTGATCTAATGAAATTTAACGACAAAAGAATTCAAATACGAGAATTAAAGAAGTTTAATAGTTCAACAGTTAACACAACTTAAAATAAAAATAAATTGTCATTAAAAGATAGCAAAGTTATTGTGTCTTCTCCAACAAAATAGCTAAACTTCTTATGTTTGTTGATGAGGAGTTGGGACAGGAGGCAATGCAGTCGGAGATCTGATGCTTGTTGATTCATTCGGAAGAGGAACTAGCGGCAATCCGGTGTTGCCCATATTCTCACTTGAACTGACGTCAAACTACATAAACAAATACAATAAATCAAGGACAGAAACACAACAACAAATAAATTAAAAACCAAAAATAAACTGAACAATAAATCAATAACCAGCAATACCAAGTTATCAATATTCAACAATAAACTGAGCAATAAACTGACCAGCAATAAACTAAACAATAAATCAATAACCAGCAATACCAATTTATCAACATTCAACAATAAACTGAGCAATAAACTGACCAGCAATAAACTGAACAATAAATCAATAACCAGCAATACCAAGTTATCAACATTCAACAATAAACTGAGCAATAAGCTGACCAGCAATAAACTGAACAATAATATGAACAATAAAATTATTTCAATAAAATGAACAATAATATGAACAACAAACTGATTTCAATAAACTAATTACTGAACGATAAACAGCAACCAGCAACAATACCAACAATAAAATAATTCATCAATAATTCAATACAAGTTACCAACTTTACCTAACAAACACTCAAACAGCAAGTAGCAACAATGCATCAGTAAACAGCAAATGGTAAACAACTAAACATTACCTAAATCGGTGGCTCGGGCTCCATATTGACTTGGGAGGAAGGCTGGGTGGGAGACTGGGAGGTGATGTGTTCAGTGTGTTGAACTGATGATTGTGGCCAGAACCCAGAAACGCTGTAGGGTGGTGGTGTCTCACTAGTGTATTGATGTGCTGCCCTGTTGAGACAGTGGGTGCTGGGTTGTTGTGCGACGGCTTTGTGTTCGTGGTGCACCGGCGGTGTGGGATCTCTGCTCGGTCCGCGAAGAGGAAGGCTTCGGCGTTGGGATTCGGATGAAGGTTACTGTGAATAAGGCTAGTGCAAACTTTGTTGTTGTGAATACCTTGGTTAAAATCATGCGAGAATGGAATGGTTATACTATGTTGGGTGGGGAATTTGTCCATTTTAAATGTGCTACCCATATCTTGAATTTGATTGTTTGTGATGGTTTGAAAGATCTACAGTCATCTATTGCTAGTATTAGAACTTCTTGTAAGTTTGTGAAGTCATCTTCGTCTAGGTTAGCAACCTTTAGGAGGTGTGCACATGAGGCAAACATTAAAAGTTGACAAATGATTACTTTTGATGTGCCAACGAGGTGGAATTCCACTTATATGATTGATGAGCGGATAATTTATATACTTTTTGGCATTATTTTTACATAGTTTTTAGTATAATTTAGTTAGTTTTTAGTATATTTTTATTAGTTTTTAAATAAAAATCATATTTCTGGACTTTAATATGAGTTTGTGTGTTTTTCTGTGATTTCAGGTATTTTCTGGCTGAAATTGAGGGACTTGAGCAAAAATCAGATTCAGAGGTTGAAGAAGGACTGCAGATGCTGATGGATTCTGACCTCCCTGCACTCAAAGTAGATTTTCTGGAGCTACAAAACTCCAAATGGCGCGCTCTTAATTGCGTTGGAAAGTAGACATCCAGGGCTTTCCAGCAATATATAATAGTCTATGCTTTGCGAGATTTTAGACGATGCAAACTGGCGTTCAACACCAGTTCCATGTTGCATTCTAGAGTTAAACGCCAGAAACAGGTTGCAAAATGGAGTTAAACGCCAAAAACAGGTTACAAACTGGCGTTCAACTCCAAGGAAGACTTCTACACGTGTAAAGCTCAATGCTCAGCCCAAGCACACACCAAGTGGGCCCCAGAAGTAGATTTCTGCATCATTTACTTATTTCTGTAACCCTAGTAACTAGTTTAGTATAAATAGAACTTTTTACTATTGTATTTACATCTTTGGATTGTCTTTTGATCCTTTGATCACGTTTGGGGGCTGGCCATTCGGCCATGCCTGAACCTTCATCATTTATGTATTTTCAACGGTAGAGTTTCTACACACCATAGATTAAGGTGTGGGGCTCTGCTGTTCCTCACAAATTAATACAAAGTACTATTGTTTTTCTATTCAATTCAAGCTTATTCCGATTCTAAGATATTCATTCGCACCTCAATGTGAATGTGATGATCATGACAGTCATCATCATTCCCAACTATGAATGCGTGCCTGACAACCACTTCCGTTCTACCTTAGATTGAATGAATATCTCTGGGATTCCTTAATCAGAGTCTTCATGGTATAAGTTAGAATCCATGGACGGCTATTCTTGAGATTCAAAAAGTCTAAACCTTGTCTGTGGTATTCCGAGTAGGATCTGGGAAGGGATGGCTGCGACGAGCTTCAAACTCGCGAGTGCTGGGCGTAGTGACAGACGCAAAAGGATCAATGGATCCTATTCTAGTATGATCGAGAACCGACAGATGATTAGCCATGCAGTGATAGCGCGTTGGACCATTTTCACTGAAAGGACAGGATGTAGCCATTGACAAGGGTGATGCCTAACATACAGCTTGCCATAGAAAGGAGTATGAATAATTGGATGAAGATAATAGGAAAGCAGAGGTTCAGGAGGAACAAACGCATCTCTACACGCTTATCTGAAATTCTCACCAATGAATTACATAAGTATCACTATCTTTATTTTATATTTTATTTATCTTTTAATGATTAAATCTCTAATCAATTGAATCTGCCTGACTGAGATTTACAAGGTGACCATAGCTTGCTTCAAGCCAACAATCTCCGTGGGATCGACCCTTACTCACGTAAGGTTTATTACTTGGACGACCCAGTGCACTTGCTGGTTAGTTGTGCGAAGTTGTGACAAAGAATTAAGATTATGAACGTGCGTATTGAGTTTTTAGCACCGTTGCCAAGGAATGGAACCGTCACGATTTCTGCGCACCAAGTTTTTGGCGCCGTTGCCGGGGATTGTTCGAGTTTGGACAACTGACGGTTCATCTTGTTGCTCATATTAGGTAATTGTATTTTAATTTTAAGGCTTTTTATTTTCGAAAATTTTTCAAAAAAAAAATATTTATTTTCAAAAATATATTTTTCTTCAGAATTTTTAAGAATGAATTCTAGAGTTTCATGAAGCACGTTGAAGCCTGGCTAGCTGTAAAGCCATGTCTAATTCATTTGGACCGAGGCTTCCACTTATCAGCATATGAAGTTGGATGAAGTATCAACTGTTGTATGTCTGATTTGTATCTGCTGAAGCTTGGCTGGCCATTGGCCATGTCTAGTGTTTTGGACCAGAGCTTTCACTGAAAGCTTGGCTGGCTAGTAAGCCATGTCTAATTCCTGGACTAGAGCTTTAGACTAACAGTGCAAGATTCCTGGAATTCCTATTAAAAATTTTGAAATCCTTATTTTTCTTTTTCCAAATAAATTTTCGAAAAAAAATTAATAAAATTATAAAAAAATAATAATTTGATGTTTCTTGCTTGAATTTAGTGTCAAGTCATAAGTTTGGTGTCAATTGCATGTTTATCTCTTTCTTGCATTTTTCGAAAATTCATCATGCATTCTTCATGATCTTCAAGTTGTTCTTGATGAATCCTCTTGTTTGATCTTCATATTTTCTTGTTTTGTGTCTTTTCTTGTTTTTCATATGCATTCTTGAATTATTAGTGTCTAGAGAATAAAAATTTTTAAGTTTGGTGTCTTACATGTTTTTCTTTTCTTAAAAATTTTCAAAAATAAGTTCTTGGTGCTCATCTTGACATTCAAAGTGTTCTTGATGTTCATCTTGACATTCAAAGTGTTCTTGCATGCATTGTGTGTTTTGATTCATAATTTTCATGTTTTGAGTCTTTTTATTGTTTTTCTCTTTCTTCACTAAAAAAATTCAAAAATAAAAAAATATCTTTCCCTTTTTCTTCTCATCAAATTCGAAAATTTGAGTTGAGTTTTTCAAAAAACTTTAAAATCTAGTTGTTCCTTATGAGTCAAATCAAATTTTCAATTTAAAAATTTTATCTTTTTCAAATCTTTTTCAAAAATCAATTCTTTTTCATTTTCCTTTCATAATTTTCGAAAATTTCAAATTGATTTTCAAAAAAATATTTTTCTTATTTTGTTTCATAATTTCAAAATCTTTACTAACAATTAATGTGATTGATTCAAAATTTTTAAGTTTGTTACTTGCCTAGTAAGAAAGATTCAATCTTTGAATTTCAAAATCATATCTTTTTAGTTTCTTGTTAAGTCAAGTAATCAACTTTGATTTCAAAATCAAATCTTTTTAAATCTCTTTTTCAAATCTTTTTCAAAATAAGTTTCTATCACATCTTTTCAAAATCAATTTCAAAATCTTTTCTAACTTCTTTTCTAACCTCTTATCTTTTCAAAAATTGATTTTCAAATCTTTTTCAAACTAATCCTATCTTTTTGTTTCAATCATATCTTTTTCAAAACTACTTAACTAATTCTCTCTCTAATTTTCGAAAATCACCTCCCTCTTTTTCAAAATTCCTTTTTAAATTAACTAATTATTTTAAATTTAATTTAATTTGATTTAATTTTTCCTTTCTTAATTTTTGAATTTTTAATTTTAATTCTAATTTAAAAACAAAAATACTTTTATTTTATTTTATCTAATTTTCAAAAATTCTTCTCCCTCACCCTTGTGTTTGGATTCTCCTTCTTCTATTCATATCTTCTTCTACTCACATAAAGGAATCTCTATACTGTGACATAGAGGATTTCATATTTTCTGTTCTCTTCTTTTTCATATGAGCAGGAACAAGGACAAGAACATTCTTGTTGAAGCTGATTGATGAGCGGATAATTTATACGCTTTTTGGCATTATTTTTAGTATGTTTTTAGTAGAATCTGGTTACTTTTAGGGATGTTTTCATTAGTTTTTATGTTAAATTCACATTTCTGGACTTTACTATAAGTTTGTGTGTTTTTCTGTGATTTCAGGTATTTTCTGGCTGAAATTGAGGGACTTGAGCAAAAATCAGATTCAGAGGTTGAAGAAGGATTGCTGATGCTGTTGGATTCTGACCTCCCTGCACTCAAAGTAAATTTTCTGGAGCTACAGAACTCAAAATGGTGCGCTTCCAATTGCGTTGGAAAGTATACATCCAGGGCTTTTCAGCAATATATAATAGTCCATACTTTGGCCGAGTTTAGATGATGTAAAAGGGCGTTGAACTCCAGTTCTACGCTGCTGTCTGGAGTTAAACGCCAGAAACACGCCACAAACCAGAGTTGAACGCCAGAAACACGTTACAACCTGGTGTTCAACTCCAGAAAGAGCCTCTGCACGTGTAACATTCAAGCTCAGCCCAAGCACACACCAAGTGGGCCCCGGAAGTGGATTTATGCATCAATTACTTACTTCTGTAAACCCTAGTAGCTAGTTTATTATAAATAGAACTTTTTACTATTGTATTAGACATCTTGGGACGTTTAGTTCTTAGATCATGGGGGCTGGCCTCTCGGCCATGCCTGGACCTTCATCACTTATATATTTTCAACGGTAGAGTTTCTACACTCCATAGATTAAGGTGTGGAGCTCTGCTGTTCCTCATGAATTAATGTAAAGTATAGCCATTGACCACAGTGATGCCTCCAGATGATTAGCCATGCAGTGACAACGCATCGGACCATTTTCACAGAGAGGATGAAAAGTAGCCATTGACAATGGTGATGTCCTTACATAAAGCCAGCCATGGAAAGGAGTGAGATTGATTGGATGAAGACAGCAGGAAAGCAGAAGTTCAGAGGAACGAACGCATCTCCATACACTTATCTGAAATTCTCACCAATGATATACATAAGTATTTCTATCTTTATTTTCTGTCTATTTATTATTTATTTTCGAAAACTCCATAATCAATTATTATCCGCCTAACTGAGATTTACAAGATGACCATAGCTTGCTTCATACCAACAATCTCCGTGGGATCGACCCTTACTCACGTAAGGTTTATTACTTGGACGACCCAGTGCACTTGCTGGTTAGTTGTATCGAAGTTGTGAATGAAAAACGATTTATTAAGACGTGCGGACAGATTTTTTGGCGCCGTTGCCTGAGATCACAATTTCGTGCACCAAGTTTTTGGCGCCGTTGCCGGGGATTGTTCGAGTTTGGACAACTGACGGTTCATCTTGTTGCTCAGATTAGGTAATTTTCTTTTTGTTTTATTTTCAAAAATCTTTCAAAAATTTTTATTATGTTCTTCAGAATTTTTAAGAATGAATTCTAGTGTTTCATGAAGCATGTTGAAGCCTGACTGGCTGCAAAGCCATGTCTAATTCTTTTGGATAGGGGCTTCCAACCATCAGCATAGAGGCAAGTTAATTTGAGTATCAGCTGTTGCATGCCTGATTTATATCCTAAAGCTGACTGGCTATTAAGCCATGTCCAACCCTTTGATTGGAGCTTTGGGCTAATATTGAAAGATTCCTGGAATTCTTCTTAAAATTTTTGGAATCCTTATTTTTTTTCAAATTAATTTTCGAAAAATCCAAAAAAAATTTATAAAATCATAAAAATCAAAAAAATATGTTGTGTTTTTTTTTTTTTTGAGTCTTGAGTCAATTTTTAAGTTTGGTGTCAATTGCATGTTCATCTTGCATTTTTCGAAAAATTCATGTATTCATGGTGTTCTTCATGATCTTCAAGTTGTTCTTGGTAAATCTTCTTGTTTGATCTTGATGTTTTCTTGTTTTGTGTATTTTCTTGTTTCTCATGTGCATTTTTGCATCCATAGAGTCTAAGCATCAAAGATTTCTAAGTTTGGTATCTTGCATGTTTTCTTTGCATCAAAAATTTTTCAAAAAAATGTTCTTGATGTTCATCATGATCTTCAAAGTGTTCTTGGTGTTCATCTTGACATTCATAGAATTCTTGCATGCATTCATTGTTTTGATCTAAAAATTTTCATGCATTGCATCATTTTCATGTTTTTCTCTCTCATCATAAAAATTCAAAAAAATAAAAAAAATATCTTTCCCTTTTTCCTCTCATAAAAATTCGAAAATTTGAGTTGACTTTTTCAAAAAATTTTAAAATCCAGTTGTTTTCTATGAGTCAAATCAAATTTTCAAATTTTATCTTTTTCAAAATCTTTTTCAAAAATGATATCTTTTTCACTTTTCTTATTTATTTTCGAAAATTTTTAAAATATTTTTCAAAAATCTTTTTCTTATCTTTATCTCCTAATTTTTGAAAATAACATCATCAATTAATGTTTTGATTCAAAAATTTCAAGCTTGTTACTTGCTTGTTAAGAAAGATTCAAACTTTAAGTTCTAGAATCATATCTTGTGATTCTTGTGAATCAAGTCATTAACTGTGATTTTTAAAAAATCAAATCTTTTTCAAAACTAATTTCAATCATATCTTTCTATCATATCTTTTTAAAATCTTATCTTTTTCAAAAATTTGATTTTAAAATATATTTTCTAACTTATTATCTTCTTATCTTTTCAAAATTGATTTTCAAAATTTGTTTCAACTAACTAACTAACTTTTTGTTTGTTTCTTATCTTTTTCAAAACTACCTAACTAACTTTCTCTATCTAATTTTCGAAAATATCTCCCTCTTTTTCAAAAATTCTTTTTAATTAACTAATTGTTTCAAAATTCAATTTTAATTTATTTCTTCTTTTAATTTTCAAAAATCAGTAACCATTTTTCAAAAATAATTTTCGAAAATTCTCTTTCTCTCTCATCTCCTTTTATTTATTTATTCATCTACTAACACTTCTCTTTATCTCACATCTCTGCTCTCCTCACCCTTGTGTTTCTTTCCTTACATTACATTCTTTTCTTCTACTCACACAAGGACCTCTATACTGTGGTAAAAAGGATCCCTATTATTATTTTTCTGTTCCCTCTTTTTCATATGAGCAGGAGCAAGGACAAGAATATTCTTGTTGAAGCAAATCCAGAACGTGAAAGGACTCTGAAGAGAAAACTAAGAGAAGCTAAATTACAACAATCCAGCAAGCACCTTTCAGAAATTTTCGAACAAGAAGAGGAGATGGCAGCCGAAAATAATAATAATGCAAGGAGGATGCTTGGTGACTTTACTGCACCTAATTCCAATTTACATGGAAGAAGCATCTCCATCCCTACCATTGGAGCAAACAACTTTGAGCTAAAACCTCAATTAGTTTCTCTAATGCAGTAAAACTGCAAGTTTCATGGACTTCCATCTGAAGATCCTTTTCAGTTCTTAACTGAATTCTTGCAGATATGTGATACTGTTAAGACTAATGGAGTAGATCCTGAAGTCTACAGGCTCATACTTTTTCCGTTTGCTGTAAGAGATAGAGCTAGAGTGTGGTTGGACTCTCAACCCAAAGATAGCCTGAACTCTTGGGATAAGCTGGTCACGGCTTTCTTGTGATTGATGTTAACAGAGGCGAACTAGTCCTTCAATTGAATGAGGACTCCCTTGTGTTTAAAACTCAAGGTCATCCTTCTGTAAACATGAAAAAGAGGCACAATAAGCTTCTCTCAAAACAGAGTCAACCAGAGCCCCCACAGTCAAACTCTAAGTTTGGTGTTGGGAGGCCACAACCAAACTCTAAGTTTGGTGTTGAACTCCCATATCCAAACTCTAAGTTTGGTGTTGGGGAGTCTCAACAATGCTCTGAACATCTGTGAGGCTCCATGAGAGCCCACTGTCAAGCTATTGAAATTAAAGAAGCGCTTGTTGGGAGGCAACCCAATTTTTATTTATCTAATTTTAATTTATTTTTATTGTTATTTCATGTTTTATTAGGTTCATGATCATGTGGAGTCACAAAATAAATAGAAAAATTAAAAACAGAATTAAAAACAGCAGAAGAAAAATCACACCCTAGAGGAGGATCTCACTGGCGTTTAAACGCCAGTAAGGAGCATCTGTCTGGCGTTCAACGCCAGAACAGAGCATGTTTCTGGCGTTGAACGCCAGAAACAAGCAGCATCCTGGCGTTCAGACGCCAGAAATGCACAGTGAAGAAGAGCTGGTGCTGAACACCAGAAACAAGCATCTGGCTGGCGTTCAACGCCAGAAATATGCTGCATCTGGGCGTTGAACGCCCAGAACAAGCATCAATTCGGCGTTTAAACGCCAGAATTGCATGCAAAGGCATTTTACATGCCTAATGGGTGCAGGGATGCAAATCCTTGACACCTCAGGATCTGTGGACCCCACAGGATCAACTCAGCATCTGTGGACCCCACAGGATCCCCACCTACCACCACTCACTCTCTTCCCTCTTCTCAATGTTCATCCTCTCTTCCCAATAAACACTCTTCCCCAAAAGTCTTCACCAATTACCACCTCAGTCTATCACCACTTCACCACTCACATCCATCCACTCTTCCTCATAAACCTACCTCATAAACTCCACCAACCTTCAAAATTCAAAAAATTCAAAATCCCTCCCCCTCCCTATATATAGCCCTCCAATCTTTCTCATTTTCACACAACACAACCCTCTCTTCTCCTTCTTGGCCGAAT
>NC_029788.2:100297577-100302383 GCF_000816755.2 Arachis ipaensis
GCATGGATCACAAGGAACCATGATCAAAGTAAGAACCCGAACCCAAAGAATTATCTCACCATGGATCAGGGGAATTACTTAAATTTTAGTCCGGAAAATGTAAGGTTGGCATTCAACTTGCCAATGATGGAAGAGAACACACGCCCATACACAAGGAGAGTCAACTTTGATCAAAGGTTGGACCAAGTCCTCATGGACATATGTGTGGAAGGAGCTCAATGAAAGGTTGACTCAAAAGGTAAACCGGTTCAACTGAGAAGACTGGACCTTAAGCTTGTAGCTAGAGGATGGTTGGAATTCATTCAACGCTCAATCATTCCCACTAGCAACCAGTCTGAAGTTACTATAGACCGGGCCATCATGATCCATAGCATCATGATTGGAGAAGAGGTGGAGGTTCATGAGATTATACCTCAAGAACTCTACAAGGTGGCTGACAAGTCCTCCATTATGGCAAGGTTAGCTTTTCCTCACCTCATTTGCCATCTATGCAATTCGGCTGGGATTGACATAGAAGGAGACATTCCCATTGAGGAAGAGAAGCCCATCACTAAGAAAAGAATGGAGCAAACAAGAGAGCCCATTCATGGAGCTCAAGAGACGCATGAAGCTCATCACCATGAGATCCCGGAGATGCCTCAAAATTTGGAATTTATAGTATATTCTCTTCTTTTTATCCTATTTGATTTTCAGTTGCTTGGGAACAAGCAACAATTTAAGTTTGGTGTTGTGATGAGCGGATAATTTATACGCTTTTTGGCATTATTTTTAGTATGTTTTTAGTAGAATCTGTTACTTTTAGGGATGTTTTCATTAGTTTTTATGTTAAATTCATATTTCTGGACTTTACTATGAGTTTGTGTATTTTTCTATGATTTCAGGTATTTTCTGGCTGAAATTGAGGGACTTGAGCAAAAATCAGATTCAGAGGTTGAAGAAGGACTGCTGATGCTGTTGGATTCTGACCTCCCTGCACTCAAAGTGGATTTTCTGGAGCTACAGAACTCAAAATGGCACGCTTCCAATTGCGTTGGAAAGTAGATATCCAGGGCTTTCCGGTAATATATAATAGTCTATACTTTGACCGAGTTTAGATGATGTAAAAGGGCGTTGAATACCAGTTCTACGCTGCTGTCTGGAGTTAAACGCCAGAAACACGTCACAAACCAGAGTTGAACGCCAGAAACACGTTACAACCTGGTGTTCAACTCCAGAAAGAGCCTCTGCACGTGTAACATTCAAGCTCAGCCCAAGCACACACCAAGTGGGCCCTGGAAGTGGATTTATGCATCAATTACTTACTTCTGTAAACCCTAGTAACTAGTTTATTATAAATAGAACTTTTTACTATTGTATTAGACATCTTGGGACGTTTAGTTCTTAGATCATGGGGGCTGGCCTCTCGGCCCGGCCTGGACCTTCATCACTTATGTATTTTCAACGGTAGAGTTTCTACACTCCATAGATTAAGGTGTGGAGCTCTGCTGTTCCTCATGAATTAATGCAAAGTACTACTGTTTTTCTATTCAATTCAACTTATTCCGCTTCTAAGATATTCATTCGCACTTCAACATGAATGTGATGAATGTGACAATCATCATCATTCCCCCACGAACGCGTGCCTGACAACCACTTTCTTTCCACTTTAGATTAGATGATTATTTCTTGGATCTCTTAATCAGAATCTTTGTGGTATAAGCTAGATTGATGGCGGCATTCATGAGAATCCAGAAAGTCTAAAGCTTGTCTGTGGTATTCCGAGTAGGATTCTGGGATTGAATGACTGTGACGAACTTCAAACTCGCGAGTGCTGGGCATAGTGACAGACGCAAAAGGAGGGTGAATCCTATTCCAGTATGATCGAGAACCTCAGATGATTAGCCGTGCCGTGACAGAGCATTTGGACCATTTTGACAAGAGGATAGGATGCAACCATTGACCACGGTGATGCCTCCAGATGATTAGCCATGTAGTGACAGCGCATCGGACCATTTTCACAGAGAGGATAAAAAGTAGCCATTGACAATGGTGATGTTCTTACATAAAGCCAGCCATGGAAAGGAGTGAGATTGATTGGATGAAGACAGCAGGAAAGCAGAAGTTCAGAGGAACGAACGCATCTCCATACACTTATCTGAAATTCTCACCAATAATATACATAAGTATTTCTATCTTTATTTTCTGTCTATTTATTATTTATTTTCGAAAACTCCATAATCAATTATTATCCGCCTGACTGAGATTTACAAGATGACCATAGCTTGCTTCATACCAACAATCTCCGTGGGATCGACCCTTACTCACGTAAGGTTTATTACTTGGATGACCCAGTGCACTTGCTGGTTAGTTGTATCGAAGTTGTGAATGAAAAACGATTTATTAAGACGTGCACACATAGTTTTTGGCGCAGTTGCCTGAGATCACAATTTTGTGCACCACTGATCCTGAACCTGAAAGGACTCTGAAGAGGAAGCTAAGGGAAGCTAAAGCACAACTCTCTGGAGAAAATTTGACTGAAAATTTCGAAAAAGAAGGAGACATGGCCGAAAATAATAACAATGCAAGGAAGATGCTTGGTGACTTTACTGCACCTAATTCCAATTTACATGGAAGAAGCATCTCAATCCCTGCCATTGGAGCAAACAATTTTGAGCTGAAACCTCAATTAGTTTCTCTAATGCAACAGAATTGCAAGTTTCATGGACTTCCATCAGAAGATCCTTTTCAGCTCTTAATTGAATTCTTGCAGATCTGTGATACTGTTAAGACCAATGGGGTTGATCCCGAGGTCTACAGGCTTATGCTTTTCCCATTTGCTGTAAGAGACAGAGCTAGAATATGGTTGGACTCTCAACCTAAAGACAGCCTGAACTCTTGGGATAAGCTGGTCACGGCTTTCTTAGCCAAGTTCTTTCCTCCTCAAAAGCTTAGTAAGCTTAGAGTGGGTGTTCAAAACTTTAGACAAAAGGAAGGTGAATCCCTCTATGAAGCTTGGGAGAGATACAAGGAACTGACCAAAAAGTGTCCTTCTAACATGCTTTCAGAATGGACCATCCTGGATATATTCTATGATGGTCTGTCTGAACTATCTAAGATGTCATTTTTGACCATTCTGTAGGTGGATCCATTCGCCTAAAGAAAATGCCTACAGAAGTTCAGGAACTCATTGACATGGTTGCTAATAACCAGTTCATGTACACTTCTGAGAGGAATCCTGTAAGTAATAGGACGCCTCAGAGGAAGGGAGTTCTTGAAGGAATCATCCAACAGTACTATAGAGGCATCTTCTGAAGAAGAAGCTTATGATCCTGAGAATCCTGCAATAGCAGAGGTGAATTACATGGGTGAACCCTATGGAAACACTTATAATCCCTCATGGAGAAATCATCCAAATTTCTCATGGAAGGATCAACAAAAGCCTCAACAAGGCTTTAATAATGGTGGAAGAAACAGGTTTAGCAATAGCAAGCCTTTTCCATCATCCATTCAGCAACAGACAGAGAATTCTGAGCAGAATCTATCTAGCTTAGCAAATATAGTCTTTGATCTATCTAAGGCCACTGTAATTTTCATGAATGAAACAAGGTCCTCCATTAGAAATTTGGAGGCACAAGTGGGCCAGTTGAGTAAAAGAGTCACTGAAACTCTTCCTAGTACTCTCCCAAGCAATACAGAAGAAAATCCAAAGAGAGAGTGCAAGGCCATTGATTTAACCATCATGGCCGAACCTACAAGGGAAGAGGAGGACGTGAATCCCAGTGAGGAAGATCTCCCGGGACGTTCAGTGACCAATAAGGAGTATCCCTTAGAGGAACCAAAGGAATCTGAGGCTCATCTAGAGACCATAGAGATTCCATTGAACCTTCTTCTGCCCTTCATGAGCTCTGATGAGTATTCTTCCTCTGAAGAGGATGAAGACATTACTGAAGAGCAAGTTGCTAAGTACCTTGGTGCAATCATGAAGCTGAATGCCAAATTATTTGGTAATGAGACTTGGGAAGATGAACCTCCCTTGCTCACCAATGAACTAAATGCATTGGATAGGCAGAAATTACCTCAAAAGAAACAGGATCTTGGCAAATTCTTAATACCCTATACCATAGGCACCAGGACCTTTGAGAAGGCTCTGTGTGACCTGGGGTCAGGAATAAACTTAATGCCACTCTCTGTAATGGAGAAACTTGGGATCTTTGAGGTGCAAGCTGCCAGAATCTCATTAGAGATGGCAGACAACTCAAGAAAACAGGCTTATGGACAAGTAGAGGACGTGTTAGTAAGGGTTGAAGGCCTTTACATCCCTGATAATTTCATAATCCTAGACACTGGAAAGGATGAGGATGAATCCATCATCCTTGGAAGACCCTTCCTAGCCACAGCAAGAGCTGTGATTGATGTGGACAGAGGAGAATTGGTCCTTCAACTGAATGAGGACACCCTTGTGTTTAAAACTCAAGGATCTCCTTCTGTAACCATGGAGAGGAAGCATGAAAAGCTTCTCTCACTGCAGAGTCAACCAAAGCCCCCACATTCAAACTCTAAGTTTGGTGTTGGGAGGTCCCAACATTGCTCTGATTATCTGTGAGGCTCCATGAGAGCTCACTGTCAAGCTATTGATATTAAAGAAGCGCTTGTTGGGAGGCAACCCAATGCTATTTAATCATATCTATTTTATTTTCTTTTTGTTATTTTCGTGTTTTATTAGGTTGATGATCATGTGGAGTTACAAAAACTACTGAAAAATCAAAAACAGAATGAAAAATAGCATTGAAAACAGCACACCCTGGAGGAGAGCAGTCTGGCATTTAA
>NC_029788.2:100302565-100303864 GCF_000816755.2 Arachis ipaensis
TCCCTCCCAAACCCAACCCTAATGGCCGAACCCTACACCCCCCTCACTCCTATATAAACACCCCACTCCTTCTTTCTTTTCACACAAAGCAACCCTCTCTTCTTCTCCTTAGCCGAATACATCTTCTTCCCCCATCTCCTCCATTTTCTTCTTCTTCTACTACTTTCTTTCTTCTTTTGCTCGGGGAAGAGCAAACATTTTAAGTTTGGTGTGGTAAAAGCATAGCTTTTTATTTTTCCATAACCATCTATGAAACCTAAGGGCAGAGAAACCTCAAGAAAGAGGAAAGGGAAGGCAATTGCTTCCACCTCTGAGTCATGGGAGATAGAGAGATTCATCTCAAAGGTCCATCAAGACCACTTCTTTGAAGTTGTGGCCAAGAAGAAAGTGATCCCTGAGGTTCCTTTCAAGCTCAAAAAGAATGAGTATCCGGAGATCCGACTTGAGATCCAAAGAAGAGGTTGGGAAGTTCTCACCAACCCCATTCAACAAGTCGGGATCTTAATGGTCCAAGAGTTCTATGCAAACGTGTGGATCACTAGGAACCATGATCAAAGTGTGAACCCGAATCCAAAGCATTGGCTCACCATGGTTCGGGGGAAATACTTAGATTTCAGTCCAGAAAATGTAAGGCTGGCGTTCAACTTGCCAATGATGGAAGAGAACGCACGCCCCTACACAAGAAGGGTCAACTTTGATCAAAGGTTGGACCAAGTCCTCATAGACATATGTGAGGAAGGAGCTCAATGGAAAATTGACTCAAGAAGCAAGCCGGTTCAATTAAGAAGACTGAACCTTAAGCCTGTAGCTAGAGGATGGTTGGAGTTTATTCAACGCTCAATCATTCCTACTAGCAACCGGTCTGAAGTTACTATAGACCGGGCCATCATGATCCATAGTATCATGATTGGGGAGGAAGTAGAGGTTCATGAGATTATACCTCAAGAACTCTACAAGGTGGCTGACAAGTCATCCACTTTGGCAAGGTTAGCCTTTTCTCATCTCATTTGTCACCTATGCAATTCGGCTAGGATTGACATAGAGGGAGACATCCTCATTGAAGAGGACAAGCCCATCACTAAGAAAAGGATGGAGCAAACAAGAGATCATGGACCTCAACAAGAGCATGAGGAAATTTCTCACCATGAAATCCCTGAGATGCCTCAGGGGATGCACTTTCCTCCACAAAACTATTGGGAGCAAATCAACACCTCCCTAGGAGAATTAAGTTCCAACATGGGACAACTAAGGATGGAGCACCAAGAGCACTCCATCATCCTCCATGAGATTAGAGAAGAT
>NC_029788.2:100307702-100311686 GCF_000816755.2 Arachis ipaensis
GAGATTATACCTCAAGAACTCTACAAGGTGGCTGACAAGTCATCCACTTTGGCAAGGTTAGCCTTTTCTCATCTCATTTGTCACCTATGCAATTCGGCTAGGATTGACATAGAGGGAGACATCCTCATTGAAGAGGACAAGCCCATCACTAAGAAAAGGATGGAGCAAACAAGAGATCATGGACCTCAACAAGAGCATGAGGAAATTTCTCACCATGAAATCCCTGAGATGCCTCAGGGGATGCACTTTCCTCCACAGAATTATTGGGAGCAAATCAACACCTCCCTAGGAGAATTAAGTTCCAACATGGGACAACTAAGGATGGAGCACCAAGAGCACTCCATCATCCTCCATGAGATTAGAGAAGATCAAAGAGCTATGAGAGAGGAGCAACAAAGGCAAGGAAGAGACATAAAAGAGCTCAAGAGCACCATTGGTTCTTCAAGAAGAGGAAGGTGCCACCCTCACTAAGGTGGACTCATTCCTTAATCTCCTTGTCTATTTATTTTCTGTTTTCGGTTTTTATGCTTATCATGTTTGTCTATGTTTGTGTCTTTACTAGATGATCATTAGTGTTTAAGTGTCTATGCCTTAAAGTTATGAATGTCCTATGAATCCATCACCTCTCTTAAATGAAAAATGTTTTAATTACAAAAGAACAAGAAGTACAGGGTTTCGAATTCATCCTTGAAACTAGTTTAATTATTTTGATGTGGTGACAATACTTTTAGTTTTCTGAATGAATGCTTGAACAGTGCATATGTCTTTTGAAATTGTTGTTTATGAATGTTAAATATGTTGGCTCTTGAAAGAATGATGAAAAAGGAGAAATGTTATCTGATAATCTAAAAAATCATAAAAATGATTCTTGAAGCAAGAAAAAGCAATGAATACAAAAGCTTGCAGAAAAAAAAAAGAGAAGAGAAAAATGCGAAAAAAAAAAGAGGAAAAAGAAAAAGCAAGCAGAAAAGGCCAATAGCCCTTAAAACCAAAAGGCAATGGTAATAAAAAAAGGGGATCCAAGGCTTTGAGCATCAGTGGATAGGAGGGCCTAAAGGAATAAAATCCTGGCCTAAGAGGCTAAACCAAGCTGTCCCTAACCATGTGCTTGTGGCGTGAAGGTGTCAAGTAAAAACTTGAGACTGGGCGGTTAAAGTCAAGGTCCAAAGCAAAAAGAAGAGTGTGCTTAAGAACCCTGGACACCTCTAATTGGGGACTTTAGCAAAGCTGAGTCACAATCTGAAAAGGTTCACCCAGTTATGTGTCTGTGGCATTTATGTATCCGGTGGTAATACTGGAAAACAAAGTGCTTAGGACCATGGCCAAGACTCATTAAGTAACTGTGTTCAAGAATCAACATACTGAACTAGGAGAATCAATAACACTATCTTAATTCTAAGTTCCTATAGATGCCAATCATTCTGAACTTCAATGGATAAAGTGAGATCTCAAAACTATTCAAGAGGCAAAAAGCTACTAGTCCCGCTCATCTGGTTGGAGCTAAGTTTCACTGATATTTTGGGATTTATAGTTTATTCTCTTCTTTTTATCCTATTTGATTTTTAGTTGCTTGGAAACAAGCAACAATTTAAGTTTGGTGTTGTGATGAGCGGATAATTTATACGCTTTTTGGCATTGTTTTTACATAGTTTTTAGTATAATTTAGTTAGTTTTTAGTATATTTTTATTAGTTTTTAAATAAAAATCACATTTTGGACTTTAATATGAGTTTGTGTGTTTTTCTGTGATTTCAGGTATTTTCTGGCTGAAATTGAGGGACTTGAGCAAAAATCAGATTCAGAGGTTGAAGAAGGACTGCAGATGCTGATGGATTCTGACCTCCCTGCACTCAAAGTAGATTTTCTGGAGCTACAGAACTCCAAATGGCACGCTCTGAATTGTGTTGGAAAGTAGACATCCAGGGCTTTCCAGCAATATATAATAGTCTATACTTTGCCAGAGTTTAGATGATGCAAACTGGCGTTCAATGCCAGTTCCATGTTGCATTCTGGAGTTAAACGCCAGAAACAGGTTGCAAAGTGGAGTTAAACGCCAGAAACAGGTTACAAACTAGCGTTCAACTCCAAGGAAGACCTCTACACGTGTAAAGCTCAATGCTCAGCCCAAGCACACACCAAGTGGGCCCCAGAAGTGGATTTCTGTATCATTTACTTATTTCTGTAACCCTAGTAACTAGTTTAGTATAAATAGAACTTTTTACTATTGTATTTACATCTTTGGATTGTCTTTTGATCCTTTGATCACGTTTGGGGGCTGGCCATTCGGCCATGCCTGAACCTTCATCATTTATGTATTTTCAACGGTAGAGTTTCTATACACCATAGATTAAGGTGTGGAGCTCTACTGTTCCTCACAAATTAATACAAAGTACTATTATGTTTCTATTCAATTCAAGCTTATTCCGATTCTAATATATTCATTCGCACCTCAATATGAATGTGATGATCGTGATAGTCATCATCATTCCCAACTATGAACGCGTGCCTGGCAACCACTTCCGTTCTACCTTAGATTGAATGAATATCTCTGGGATTCCTTAATCAGAGTCTTCATGGTATAAGTTAGAATCCATGGACGGCCATTCTTGAGATCTGACGAATGGATTTTTGACGATTTAGAATTTCACAAATGAAATCTCGTTGAAGTATAGTCTCTAAACCAACAATAATCCTTTCATGCAAAAATTTGTTTGTCACAAGTACAAACCCCTAAATTCTATAAACCGAAGTATTTAAACCTCGGGTCGTCTCTCAAAGGACTTGCAGGGTAGTGTTCTTGTTATTGGTTATGGACTAGTTTATTTTGGGGTTTTGGATGAGGAATGTGAATAGTAAATGGTAGGAAAACTTTATTCACAAAATGGTCTTGGTAAGGTTTGGTTGTCAAGGGTCTTCATCATTATCACTAGCCACAAGTATGGTAGTTGCAAGGATTAATCCCACTTAGTCATCCTTAAATTGATTAACAAAGGAAAGTCAAGTGAGTTCTATCAATCCTAGTCCGTAAGTCCTAGCTTTCCACTAATTGGATTAATGAAGGCTAGAGTTAATGGCTATCAACTATCAATCAATTGGACACTAGTGACTCAAGAAATCCTAAGTTACCTTCTCAAGCCAAGAACACAAAATTCTAGTCTAAAATTCTTCCAAACATTTAATCAAACACTTAGAAGGCACAAGAGAAAAGTATAGTCAATCACAACAAGAATAAATTCTAACTACAATTGAATGTAAAGAATTAACAACAACAATCAAGAAAATCACAATTATCATGAATTACCTCAAATTGCATTATTAAAAGAAAATAAAGAGAACAAGAGTATCTCAATTACAAAACCTAGAAACAAAATAAGAGAAATTACAACAAGAGAATAGGGATAGAGAGAAGAACCAAAGTGTAGCAATCATCAATTGAAGGTAGAAGTAGAAGAAGACTTGAATTAAATCTAGAACTATAAGATCCTAATCTAACCCTAATTCCTAATCCTAATTCTAGAGAGAAGAGAGAGCTTCTCTCTCTAACTCTAACTACTTCTAAAACTAAACTATGACTAATGATTACAAGTAAAAGTAAAGTATGAAAGTATGTTGATTCCCCTTCAATCCTTGGCTTAAATAGCATCAGAAATGAGTTGGATTGGGCCCACAAGGCTTCTAAAATCGCTGGCCACATTTGCATTAAGTGGGTCATGTGCCACCATCGGCGCGTCCGCATACCGTGCGCGTGCGCGCCCCTATGCGCGATGCAACTATGGCAAATCTTATATCGTTTCGAAGCCCCGGATGTTAGCTTTCCAACCCAACTGGAACCGCATCATTTGGACCTCTGTAGCTCAAGTTATGGTCAATTAAGTGCGAAGAGGTCAGGCTTGACAGCTTTTTGGTTCCATCATTTCTTCATGAGTTCTCAAACTTTACATGCTTTTTCTTCATTCCCTTAATCCAATCTTTGCCTCCTAAATCT
>NC_029788.2:100312241-100365838 GCF_000816755.2 Arachis ipaensis
TATTTGATTCATAATACTTATGCATTGATCCCCTTTTTATTGACTTCACTTTGGGGCATTCTGTCCCTTCTTTATTGTATTATTTTTTTTTTCTTTTTCATCATCATCATTTTTTTTTTCATTTTTCTTTTCTTTTCATCATTTTTTTCCTTTTCTTCATATATTTTTTCTTTTTCTTCTTTCAAACTAGATACAAGAACATTAATGCATAAGGTCTCTACATTTAGTCAATACATGAATATGTGCCCAATTCCTAAACATAAAAGTGTACTGCCCTTTTTATCCCATCCAATGTTCCCAAGCCTCACCAACTTTGAATAGTAAAACACTCTCACTAGCCTAGGTCAATCAAAGATCCAAACAAGGACTTTTCATTGGTTTTCCGCCTTAGGCTTGTAATGTGCTAAAATAAGAATAAGTTGGTTAAGCATAGGCTCAAAATTGGCTAACAATGGTGAGTAAAAGGTTGGCTATTTGGGTAAGTGGCTAATGAAAGAATGGCCTCAATCATATAATATGCACAAACACAAGAAATAAACGGATATATAGAATCAAGCAAATCAAGGATCACAATCATGGAAAGAGAACAATTTCACACAAGAATGGAAAATAAGTGGTTATAAAATGTAACCACATCAATAGGCTCAAGTCTCACACGCTTGTGTTCTCAATTCAATACATGCTTCACAAGGTATGAAATTCAAGCAAGTTTCAAAAAAAATTCTCTTTCAATCAATTGAGTTAATGTCCTATATTTAAACTTCTTGAAAAATCTCAATGTTTGACTAAGCATTGTTGTGATTGAAAAGTTCAAAAATTTTCTTAGTTCACCCTTTTCTTTTTCACTTAGAACCAATATATTATGCAAAAAGGGTGACTAAATATTTGCAATCCAAAGTATGATTTCTAATCACAACTACAAACTAAAAACAAAGATAAACAAAATGTATAAAGAAGAATCCAACTAAAAGTACGGAATCTATCATCCAAAACATCTAAAAATATCCAAAAGCATCAAAATATCTAAAATCCAAAATAAGCAATAAAAGTATCCAAAGCAAACTAGAAATGCATCAAAATATATACAAAGATGTGCAAAATGAGATAACTAGGCCGAAAAGTTCACCGGAGGTCAAATAGTGCTACCGGTGCCCTCCCCACACTTAAAACCAAGCATCGTCCTCGATGCTAAACCGGAGGATCAGTGGGAGGTACAACGATAGGCTCTGGGTCTGACTGTGGCTGAGGCTGTGGGACCGGCTCCTCCTGAGTCTGTGGCGGCTCTGTAGTGTCAGGGGCATCCTGCTGAGCCGGTGCCTCCGCGTCCTCCTCCTGATGATCCTGCTCATCGGAGGTCGGAGAGTCTGGAAGCGGAGGTAACTCAGCGCCAAGGGAGATGAGTGCCTGATCCATCCGATCTAGTCGGCGTCTGACATGAAGCCTCTCGCGCTCCAAGAACCGAAACAGACGCTGAACCAGTAAGTAAGTGGGCTCGGGTGCTGAAGGAGGTGGGGCTGCTGGTAAAGAAGATGGTGTAGCTGCCTCGACTGCTGCTCTAGCTCGAGAACGGCGGCTGGTCGGTGGCCTCTCGTGCACCCACACACCCCAGGGAATAGTAACTTCCTTGTCGTCGTCGTCTGGAGGTGGTGGTGTCACGTCATTGTCCTCCCACGGGACATCAGCTAGCTCAGCTAAGCTAGTAACCAGTGTGGAAAACGGCAACAAGCCACGAATATGAGCTCTCCACATGCTATGCCTAATCAGTCGGGGAAAATATACTTCCTTCCCCTCCATGACACACCCAATCAAGACCAGCATATCCATCGGAATCTCCGAAAAGTGAGTGGTAGGGAAGACATAGTGGGCAAATATTTGTTGCCAAGTCCTAGCCTCCCTAGTCAGATGGGCAAATAGCATGCCCTTGGGCTTTGTGTTGCTCGAATCCATCACCCAAGAAGCATCTGGTGTGGCAATCACGCGCCTAAGTGCCTCATAGTCGAAAGTCATGGAGAGGAGAGCTACCTCTGCCTGCTGGTAGGCACAAGTCTCAGGAGTACCAACTCTGCAGAGCAGTGCATCCCTCAAGGCATCCTCAGTGATCATGATCTCTCTACCCCTCAAGAATACTGAATCCAAGCCCGGTCGAAAGAAATTGCAGTAAAATTCCTTGACCCACGAGATGTTAATCCGTCCCAAGTCCCTATCGACGAAATCCAAGCCCAGCTCAGAAATACGGGCGTTTATGGCACGCCTCACATCATTGGGAAGATTCAGCTTCTTCTCAATATTCAGATTCTTCTTTGCATAACGGGAAAGGCGGAGCTCGCAGTAGAGATTTGGAAATTTGGTTGGATCAGTGGACGGGAGTAACTGATTTTCTTTCTCCTCCTCATTCAGCGGATTCCTCGCATAGTTAGCAGATGGTGGGGGTGTAGAGGTCTTGGAGCGCTTCCTTTTTCTGGAAGCAGAGGCTATAGCTTTTCCTCTATCCGACATCCTGAAAAATATGATAGAAGATATAAAACATTTAGCATGTAACAAAGAAGGCATGTTCAGGAGACAAATATCAAAGAGCAATCATGATGTTGCACTGAATACGTAAAAGTGAACAAGTAAGCATGAGTGAATGAACCAAGACTGTAATCTTCATTAAAGGCAATATCTCATATTCAAAAGGCAATAATATCATCATATTTTTTTTGAAAGAATTGTTAAAGAGGGTTAAAAGTGAGTGGAAGTAAAACGGTTAAAGAAATTAGTAAGTTAGAAAAGTGAATTAGCGATATGATGATATATAGGCTCAATTGAACGAGAAGTTGCGGTTCATGTTCACAATGATTGTGCAAATCCGGGAAGTTAAAAAGGGAACAGAAATTTTGCCCAAAACTGAAATAAAGATCAAAATAAAACTAATTTCCTTGAAAATCGGGCAGCATTCCGGCTTAAAATTGGACGTTCCCGGATAGCAAAATAGCACAATTAGCACAAAAATAACATCAATCATGCACATACGGAGCAAGGCAGCAAACAGATATTAGTTGGCAGCACATATTGCATGGAATACCAACCCAAAACCAACACACCGTACCCACGGAGGCAAGCAGCAGATATGCACATACGAAGCAATTATCAGGCCTAGAATCCTCTATCCAGCCCTAGCTACCTAACAGCAATTATATCTATCTAACCTAACATACAAAATTTGAATATAGCTAATCTAACATGCAATTCCAGGAACTAACATAAATGAACAAATAAAAGGGAAAACAGAAAAAGAAATAACAGAAATGGAGCAGGAACCTGGGAGCCGGGAAAACTGAGAATGGAAAGGGGGACTACGATAGGGCAGGGGCAGCAGATACATAAACTGGCACCGCCGTGAACGGTGGCGGTGAGGACGGCTGGCGCTGTGGTTTGGCCGGAGGGATGAGAAACTGTGGGGAGGAAGGAGGGTGATGGTGAGAGAGGAGAAGGATAGGAGGAGGTGCAGGAAGAACAGAGAGGGGGGAGCCGCCGGCAGTGATGACGGGGTGGCGGCGGAGGGGTTGGTCACGGCGAGATGGGTGAGAGGAGTGAGAGGGAGAGAGAGAGGACGGGTGGTGGTGAGAGGGGAAGGGAAATGATGGCCAAGGGCGGTGACGGAGGTAGGTTGTGCGGCGGCGGACGGCGCTGCTGCTGCGACGGCAGTTGGGGGAGAGAAGAAGAAGAAGAAGGTGGGGTTGGGAAAAGGGGTGCGCGACTGCGCAGTATGCTTCGCGAGCTAGGGTTATCCCTATTTTTCGAATCGGTGCGCGCGCGCACCTTGCGCGTCCGCGTCCATTGAGAGAACGTGGGCCCTACGCGTGCGCGTACGACGCGCTGAAGCGGGGGTGAGCAGAATAGGAACGGACGCGTGCGCGTACCGTGCGCGCACGCGTGCATGGAGTTGGGCTAGGGGCTTAGAGTTGGCCCAACCCAGGCCTAACTCTCTGGAGACTGGCCTGGGAGTCGCGCACCAGACCTGCGCGCACGCGGCATGTACGCGTCCGCGTGCATTGGGGAAAAGGGAGATTCATGCGTGAGCGTGCAGTGCGCGCTAACGTGGGGTGGCATATCAGGCAGGGGCGCGTGCGCGTACGGTGCGCGCACGCGTACATGAGATTGCGCCTGAGGCTTAGAATGGGCTTGAGGCACGCCCGACTCTCGGGTTCGTGGCCTAGATTGGTGGCAACACGCAAGGACGCGCGCGCGGTAAATGCGCGTCCGCGTACATTGACGAATTGTGAAATGGCGCACCGGCGCGATGCATGCGCTCGCGCGGATCGGGTTGGGCCTGGGGCCGAAAGCTAGCCTAGAAATGGCTTAACTCTCTGGGGTTTGGCCCAATCATTTGCAGCAGCAAATCAGCGCGGACGCGGCAGGTGCGCGTCCGCGTGAACTTCCATGTTCTAATAGGTGGCGCGCCCGCATGTAGTGCGCGTCCGCGTGGGTCAGGTTGGGCTCCGTATAAAACATCTACCTACAATGGTAACTCAAATCACTTATTAAGTAAATTTAAAAGAGTGGAAAGAGTTTACCATGGTGGGGTGTCTCCCACCTAGCACTTTTAGTTTAAGTCCTTAAGTTGGACATTTTGAGATGCTTATTGTCATGGTGGCTTATGTTTGTACTCATCCTTGAATCTCCAAGGATCCTTGCTTCTCAATTGGTTGACAGAATTTCCAACCATATTCATCAAGCTCGGGCACAGTTCCGCCCAAGATATGAGTCCCCATAGTTGGTCTTCATATAGCGAACCGGGATCCCATATCTTGTCTTCACACCCCTCTTCAATTTGATCTTCATACTTTTTCTTTCCGGGTGGTTGACATATAGAATTCTCTTTAGCACACCTAGCCTTCCGTCGAGACCCATGCGAAGTGGTATTCTTCCAATCATCGTTCCTATACCTTGAAGCTTTGACCTTAATGAGCCTAATTCCCAACTCGCAACCACTACACAACTCATTCTTGCTTTTAATTCCACAAAGAGCTCTAAGTTGTCCATCTGTTTCAATCAAACCATATTCAGGCGAGAAAGTAAAGCTTATGGATAAGAATTTTACCCACTTGAATGTTGTGTTGGATGGTGACTCGGGAAGGGAGACCTCCCCACGCTTAGATAATGCAAGGTCTACTTCCTTGTGCTCTTCTTTGTGTATTTCCACCTCTTTGCGAGCTTCCTTGATTTCAACCTTTCCCCTTTTATCACATAGCTTGGTGTTGTCTTCAAGAACTTTGATTTCTTGCCTAATGGGAGGTGGTTCAATTTTGGATAGAAATTCATTGATGAATAGATCCATTTCTTGGTCAACCTCTTCATATTCTTCAATTTCGATATACACCATGCCAACATTTTCCTCTTGGTAGCTCTCTTTCTCATTGCTCACCAAGGGTATGGGAGGTTGTGCACACTCTTTTATACTTTCAACTCCATGTCCAATGGGAGAGGATTCCATTGTAGAGAGAAATTCATCCATGATTGAATCCATCTCTTGATAAGCCTCTTCCAAGTCTCCAACGATGATATGCCTTGGAGGTTGCGCACCGTCTTCAACTTCAATATCAAGCTCCTTGGAAGAGTGCTCCATGAGACTACATTCCCTTGGACTCTCAACATCTCCTAAATCTTCAACCACTTCTTCCTTTTCTTCAATGATTATAGGTTCCTCTAGTTGCTCCAATACAAAATTTGACTCCTCTTTCTCCACCGAATTTTCCAATTTCCTCTTCATACTTTGCTCTTCTTTTGACTTTTCACATGTGGTCACGGAAGTACCTTGAGTATTCAAGCATTGGTGGGCTAAAGTGTGCACCACCTTGGTCAAATTGGTCACAAACTCAAGTGTATCCCGCTTCATGGCTTCTTGTCCTTGGAGTAACAAAGTGAGAGGATTGTCTATTGGGGCTTGGGGTGAATAGGAAGGTTCATTATTTTGGAGGGGGGGTTCATGGTAGGAAGGTGGTTCTTTTTGGTAAGGGTATGGAGATGATGAGTATTGAGGTGGTTCTTGAGAGTAATCTTGATATGGTTGTGGTGATTCTAGAGGTTCTTGCTCATTATGGCCATAAAAATATGGTATGGATGATTGGTTATATGATGGATATGGATCATAGGGTGGTGCTTGGTGATGAAAGGCTTGTGAGAATGGTTGAGGTTCATGTTGAGGATGAGATTCATAGGCATATGATGGTGGTTGTTGAGTGTCACAAAAAGAATCATCATAGCCGCTAAGTTGGCATGCATTAGGATGGAAATTATACCTATAAGTATCCGGAGGTTGTTGCCAATAGGAGTGGTCAATTCCTTGAGGCTCTTCCCATCTTTGTTGGTTCCCTCCATGGTACATGTTGCCATTAAAGTCCACATTTCCTACAACACACTTAGAACCAAACTCAAAGCCAAAGTGGTGAGAATTCATGATGAAAGAACAAAATAAAACTAACAAAAATTAAGAAACAACAAAAGATAAACCTATTCACAATATTCACATATGTACAATAACCAATAACACAACACCATTGCAAATCCCCGGCAACGGCGCCATTTTGACGAATGGATTTTTGACGATTTAGAATTTCACAAATGAAATCTCGTTGAAGTATAGTCTCTAAACCAACAATAATCCTTTCATGCAAAAATTTGTTTATCACAAGTACAAACCCCTAAATTCTATAAACCGAAGTATTTAAACCTCGGGTCGTCTCTCAAAGGACTTGCAGGGTAGTGTTCTTGTTATTGGTTATGGACTTGTTTATTTTGGGGTTTTGGATGAGGAATGTGAATAGTAAATGGTAGGAAAACTTTATTCACAAAATGGTCTTGGCAAGGTTTGGTTGTCAAGGGTCTTCATCATTATCACTAGCCACAAGTATGGTAGTTGCAAGGATTAATCCCACTTAGTCATCCTTAAATTGATTAACAAAGGAAAGTCAAGTGAGTTCTATCAATCCTAGTCCGTAAGTCCTAGCTTTCCACTAATTGGATTAATGAAGGCTAGAGTTAATGGCTATCAACTATCAATCAATTGGACACTAGTGACTCAATAAATCCTAAGTTACCTTCTCAAGCCAAGAACATAAAATCCTAGTCTAAAATTCTTCCAAGCATTTAACCAAACACTTGGAAGGCACAAAAGAAAAGTATAGTCAATCACAACTAGAATGAATTCTAACTACAATTGAATGTAAAGAATTAACAACAACAATCAAGGAAATCACAAGTATCATGAATTACCTCAAATTGCATTATTGAAAGAAAAGTTTGTCAAGATCCAGAAAGTCTAAACCTTGTCTGTGGTATTCCGAGTAGGATCTAGGAAGGGATGGCTGCGACGAGCTTCAAACTCGCGAGTGCTGGGCGTAGTGACAGATGCAAAAGGATCAATGGATCCTATTCCAGTATGATCGAGAACCAACAGATGATTAGCCATGCAGTGACAGCGCATTGGACCATTTTCACTGAGAGGACAGGATATAGCCATTGACAACGGTGATGCCTAACATACAGCTTGCCGTAGAAAGGAGTATGAATGATTGGATGAAGATAATAGGAAAGCAGAGGTTCAGGAGGAACGAACGCATCTCTACACGCTTATCTGAAATTCTCACCAATGAATTACATAAGTATCACTATCTTTATTTTATATTTTATTTATCTTTTAATGATTAAATCTCTATAATCAATTGAATCCGCCTGACTGAGATTTACAAGGTGACCATAGCTTGCTTCAAGCCGACAATCTCCGTGGGATTGACCCTTACTCACGTAAGGTTTATTACTTGCACGACTCAGTGCACTTGCTGGTTAGTTGTGCGAAGTTGTGATAAAGAATTAAGATTATGAACGTGCGTATTGAGTTTTTAGCGCCGTTGCCAAGGAATGGAACCATCACGATTTCTGCGCACCAATGATGTTGGAAGTGGCTGAAAAATTTGAAAAGGCATTTGCTCGTGTTGCTAGGGAAGATACTCATTTTGAAAGATACCTTGAAGATGATAGGGGGCCTCTTAGTGATGAATATTGGAGAAGAGCTCGTATCTTTATACATTTGTCACAAATTTTCTATCATGCAACGCTTTCATTCTCTAGTTCTTTGAATGTCACTTCAAATGCTTTTTTTCATGTATTGTGTAAGATATTATGTACTTTGAATAAATGGATTGCGAGTGATGATTTAGTATTGAATGGAATGGCATCAATGATGAAGGCTAAATTTGATAAGTATTGGGATAATTCTGGTCATTCTTATACTTCTACTCCTTTGACTTCAGTGAACAAGCCATCTCTGAACTATCTATTACTCGTTATTGTTTTTCTTGATCCGCTGTATAAATTGGAATATATTTAGTTTACTTTGTTGAGATGTATGGTCAAGGTGAGAAATCTTCAAGGATCTTTAGAAAATTGAAGGATATCATTGCTAAATTATTTGGGCAATATAGCATATGGAATCCGCGACCCCCTGAAGACTCTCAAGATGCTAGTATTTCTTCGGATACTATACCAAATCCTAGTGTAGAGATGAGTGAGAATGATAGTATTATGGTTGAAGATCCTATGAGCAAGTGGAAGCAAACTCAGAGGATAAAACTAAGTGAGCTGAAGAAAAATGAAATGGATAGGTATTTGGAAGATGAAGTGGCGGAAGATTTTAGTGGATTTGATATATTGAGGTGGTGGAGAGGAAAGACTTTGAGGTATTATGTTCTCTCTTGCATGGCTAGAGATATATTAGCCATTTCTCTTTCTACTGTGGCATCTGAGTCAGTTATTAGCACGGGAGGTTGTGTCCTTGACCCTTATCGCAGTTGTTTGAGTCCCACTACTATAGAGGCTTAAATATTGCACTCAAAATTAGTTGAACCTAGCTAAGATATTGGTTGAGCTTGATGAGGAGATGCCACTGTTGATTCAGGTATATAATGAATTGGTTCATTTATATTTTATTATTTGTTTTTTGTCTTTCGTTTTAGAGCATTGACATACCATGACATATTTTGTTATTGTTGAATTGAATAGAATTTTCTGGAGTTACTAGTGTCGGAGATCTTGAAGTTCAAAGTGGATTGCAACCTCATCAACCATCTTAAGTATTCAATAGTGCTTGTATTGGTATATAATAATTTATTATTCTAACATGTTTTACTAATTTTTCTCACTTGATATTTCTTAATAGGAATGAATGGTTACTGATATAGTGCCAATTGGAAGAGATATGTCAATTGGAACTTGCTGAGTTGCTCTTTTAGTGTGTTTTAGTATGCTGAGTTGCTGTTTTAGTATGATTTAGTATGATAAGAATTGCTGAGTTGCTGTTTTAGTATGTTAAATTGCTGATTTAGTGTGTTATTTCACCAAGTATTGTCATGAATTTTATGTTATCTTGTTTTTAATTTTTTATGTTGTACTCTAACTTAAAATAATTAAACTTAGATCTTGTGTTATTTTTTTTTTGTTATTCAAGAAAACTTTTATTGATAATATTTTAGGAGTAGATAAGTTTAAACAGGTGAAAAAATGGATTTTTTGGACATTTTTTTGCAAAAACAGCTAAACAAGGCCTTAAAACAAATTTCTAAATTATGTGGATATACCCGATATCCGATCCGACCTAAAAAATGTGGATATCGTATCCGATCCGATCCGATGGAAGCGGTGCAGATCGGATAAAATTTTAACCTATATCCGATCCGTGTGCAACCCTAATAGTGTGATAAAGTTACAAAATGAAGATAGATTAACAAAAACAAATGTTAGGTGAATAAGATTTTTTATTTGTCTGGTATTTAAACTAATACTAACTAATTTTTTTCACTAAGTAATTACCAAGGTTTTGAAAATCGAACTGGTCAGTAAACCACTTTAGTCACTGATTTATCAGTCCAACCAGTTTAACCGTGATTTAATAAGAAAAATCGTTCCATAATAAAATAATAAATAAATTATAAATAAATATCCTAAAATATCTTTTAAATTTAAAACCCCGCATAAAATATCATCAACTAAATGTAATTAATCATCAAAATATACAAAAAACTTGCCACAAATTTGTTGACAATTAACATAATTACACTTCCATTAAAAATAGTTGGATTGAATTACAATGCACAAGTTAAAGATAGAGAATATTGCTTTAATGTAGCTGAGTCAAAAAATAAAACAAAAAATAATAGTATTGCACAACAAACACAGCAGGACCTGAAACAAAAACACAACAGTTGAAACAAAAAGAATCCAACACAGAGGAGGGGCAGTAAGTCGGCGGAGATCGAGAGCAGGGACAGTGCAACCAAACAATGAATAAAACTTAAGAAACTTTGAATCAGTAACATAGGCAGTGCAAATTCAAGAAAATTTAATAAAATTTAACTATAAAAATAGGCAATAAAGTAGTAATAGAGTTATCAATTTAAATTTTATCATCAAATATAATCAATGAGCAAAGCCAATCAATCAAGCATTAACTGGACATTCGAAAAAAAAAAAGAATTAAAAGAACATTTAAATCACAGCAACAACACAGCAACACCAATAGAAACATTTAAAACAAAGCAACCAAAAAGAATATCTTAAAATCACCATGGTTGGAAACAATAATTTGATCTCAAAGAATTAAAAGCTAAGTTTCCAGAAAAGTGAAGAATACTCAAACCAAAGAACCTTCAATCACAGCTTAAACCGAAATTCACAATACCCTCAAATTGAAGCAGCAAGCAACTTGAAAATCAAAACACCAAAAAATAATTTCCAAGTAAAAGATTCAGATCACCAATCCTAACTAGAAATAAAATTAAATTTCAAGAACAAAGAAATCTAGAAGCCTAGAATAGAGCAGAGCAAATCCCGAGCAAGAGGGGGAACAACGCTGACCGGTGGAACAGAGCTAGCGCCGGCGATGGTAACAAGTAACTGAAGTAACAACAACAAAGTTTACATCTTAACTAACATTAATTATTCATAATTATTCAACAAAGTTCACGATTTAGCTTAGTAACTTCAGTTCACAGTTCACAGTTCACAGTTCACAGAAAAATCAAAAATCATAAATCATAGTTCACAGCTCACAGAACTTCACAAGATCTAAAATTATTCAATTATTGTTAAAAAAAATTATCTAGAAGATAGAAGAAGTCTTCAACAGAGCACGTAAGAAGGAGACACCGAGACAAGGCGCACCTTCAAACGGGATAGTGGCTGTGGTGGAACAGAGCTAGCGTCGGCGGCGGCGTGGCTGCGCGACGAAGGCTTCCACGTTCACACAGTGGCTGCATGATGGAAGGGAAGGAAGATTGCAATGGCTGCTGTGCAATGGAGAAGAAGTAAGGGAGCAGGTGATGGCTGTTCGAAGTTCCGATGGCAGCAGTAGCAGGCGGTGGCTAAACGGACGACCAGGAGCTCGATGAGAGGAGCCCTGGACTGAGTGTGAGGGAGGCACTAAGGCAGAGGCGCGTTCTGGATCAGGATTCGATTCTGGTTAGGGCTAGTTAGTGTAATGAAACGACGACGTTTGGTTCTTTATCCAAAAAATCGGCTAGGTCATGGTTCAGTTCGACCGACCGATTTCTGGCCGGTTCGATGATTCAATTGCGATTTTTAAAATTGGCGGTTATAACATTTGTTCGATTCATTTTTTGCAGTGGTTCACAATTCAATCGATTCGACCGACCGATCCGAACCGATTTTCAGAACATTAGTAATTACTGCTAACATTCTCTATGATGCAACTTAATTAAGTAGGCTATTTGACAAATATACTTGTTAATTTGATCAACTATTACCGAAAGAAAACACTGATGATGTTACAACTTATAAGCAAAACTAACTTCAAACATTAAAAATTAATTAAGAGTAAAGTATTATTTTTGTCTTTAATATTTGGAATAAGTCTTAAAATTGTCCCTAACATTTAAATTGTTCTATTTAAGTCCTTACCATTTCAAAATCATCTCAATATTGTCCTGCTATTAGTGATTTGTTAACAAAATTGACAGTGGGATAAAATTGAGACAATTTTAAAACGTTAGAGACTTAAATAATTAAGACAAAAAAATTGGAGATAAAAATGATACATTACTCTAAGAAGAATTACCAAATCAAGTAAAATGATATTGAATTGCATTATGAATTCAAGATTTTTACTCATGTAGAATGACTAGTATATAAACTTTCGAAAAAAAAAAAGAGCATGTACAAATATAATAAAGTAGAAATTATATCTTTTTATTTCTAATATACCGAACTTCTTTAATGTTTAATTTAGTTAAAATTTATTTTTAATTTTAAAATATATTTTAAAATTAAAAATAAATTTTAACTAAATTAAACATTAAAGAATTTTGGTACATTAGAGACAAAAGCTATAATTTATACTTTATTGTATATGTATTATGCTTTTTTTTTCTTTTTCGAAAATTTATCTACTAGTCATTCTAGAAATCTTCTATAATGAGTAAAAATCTTGAATTCATAGTGGAGTTCATTCCGTTAAAATTTATTTTCTTTTTAATTTATTAGATAATTCTTCTAAGAGTAATATATCGTTTTTGTCCCCAATGTTTTCATCATATTTAAGTTCTTAACGTTTCAAAATTGTTTCAATTTTGTCCCGCCATCAATTCTATTAACAGATCCTTAATAGCATGATAATATTGAGATAATTTTAAAATGTTAGAGACTTAAATAAAATGATTTAAATATTAGGGACAATTTTAAGACTTATTTCAAATATTAAGGACAAAAACAATACTTTAAAATTTAAATTATACTAACTTTAAACTTAATGAAAATTTATCAACGACTAAAAGTATATATGAGAGTAGATATATAAACTAAAAGGGAAAGAAAGACTAAAACAACAATGTGTTAGGAAATTATTTTAATTTCCTAATTTTTGTGGGCAATATATATATTAATCATAATCATAAATTATGTTATTTTAAATTAAGTGACTTATATGATGGTGATCTCATTTATTGTTATAAATGCTAAATTGAATAAGTCATAATTACTTTTGATTTAGAATTAAATGAAAATAAAATCAGATATTATCTTTTATTCTTTAGATAATTATCTTTTGGATTTTAGATATATTATCTTTTAGACTTTAGATACTATTTTATTTGGGCTTTAGAGTTTAATGGGTGTCATGCTCAAATATAAATAGTACCTTCAAGGTTTCGGTTCCCAACATACGAAAGCCGCTTTTGTTGCTCTTTCCCATCAGAAGAGTCATAATTCAGCCCTATTAGGGATACAGAAGACTTTGGTTGAAGAAGATCGAAAGAACCACAAGATTGAGACAATCCTTCCATCAATCTCTGATCTCTAATTCCTTATTTCTATGAGTAAAGGTACGCTTCCGCATTATGATATTTTTGGTGATTTAATACGGATGATCTGGGTTAATAAAATAATTTATTCCAACAAGTGGTATCAGAACCATCTATGATTAAATCATTAAGAAATTATAATTTTTTTTATTTGAATTTGAATCTTAATTTGAGTTTGTGAAATTAGATTCAAATATGTGCTACTTTTGGATTGTGTAGCACATATTAATAAAACTGAAAGAGTACATAAAGAGTGTATAAAGAATACACAAATAGTACATGAAGAACACACTTACTATAAATTTTTTTTTGTATGCACCATGATTTAACCTGTGAATATGAATCCAGTTTTTTTTTAAGAAAAGGAAGGTTCTTCGTTTGTTTATCCTTTTTTTTATACCATTCTATATGGATTCATTCTTTTGGCAAATTCATTATTTTTTTTTTGTTTTGCATGGATTGAATCATAATGGTTGATTTTAATCTTAATGGATCAAAAAAAATTTTGGCATATGAATTTGTTGAACAGTTATAATTATGTCTTTTTTTAAGGTCTGAAAAGACACCATTATGATTTAATTCTTTTTGTAATTTAAATATTTTTTTAATTATTACATAAAGAAACTAGTAACAATTTGGATTATTATACCCACCTATTTTATAAAGATTTGATTTTGGAATAAATTGATTGAACATTATGCTCCCAAAGTAGCCTCTTTTGTGAAAATTGATTTATTTAAAACATTAGGAATATGGTGATATGTAATTCATCCAAATATTGGTCAGCCCAAAAGAAGGTCTATATTTGGCCGAATAACATACACATATTGATGATAAATACATGTTTGGGTAACTAATTAAGAATAAAGTAATGCTTATTATTTATGCAGACAATAATCGGCCCAAAGGAAGTTTATTGTTTGGCCAAATAATAAACATTGCACACTTTTGTTTATTTTCTATTAATTATGCGGTCAATAATCAGCTCAAAAGAAGGTTATTGTTTGGCCAATTAATAGAAAATATATGCGGTAATAAATAGGTTGCGAAGTTTAAGTTTTCATGTGTGCATTCAGTCGGTCCAAAGAAAGGCTTAATGTGTGACAGGAATTTTGACAATATTTGATTACTGCAATGAGAGTATATCACTTACAGTTAATTTTCTATCCAAAGATGGAAAATTAATATCGTTATAGATATCTCAATATGGATTTTTTTTCCATTATTTAACTAATATTTTCTGCATGTTCCTTTTTTGTTCTAATAAAGAAATTATGGCTTCAACTACCAATATTTCTGCACAAATTAGCAGTTTTTTTTATGCTGAATGGTTCAAACTTTGAAGTTTGGAAGGATACCGTAGAGATTATCCTCGATTGTATGGATTTAGATATAACTCTTCGAGAGGAGAAACCCACTTCCACTCCAGAAAATCTCAATGAGGTTAAAATAGAAAAGTGGGAGAGATCCAATCGAATGAGCATTATGATTATAAAACGCTCAATTTCCTGAGGCATTTCAGGGCTCAATTACTGAGGATAAAGATGCCAAATAGTTCCTGAAAGATGTTGAAAAATTCTTTGTTAAGAATGAAAAGGTGGAGGCAAGTAACCTTTTGAGCAAACTTGTCTCCATGAGGTATAAAGGTAAAAGGAACATAAGAGAGTACATTATGAAAATGTCTCATCTTGCTTCAAAATTGAAAGTACTAAAGTTAGAGTTATCTGAAGATTTACTTGTGCATTTTATTTTGATCTCCCTTCCTGCATACTTTGGGCAATTCAAAGTGAGTTATAACACTCTGAAGGACACTTAGTCCTTAAATGAGCTTATATCTCACTGTGTGCAAGAAGAGAGGCTACAACAAGATAAGACTAAAAGTGCTCACATGGCTTCATCTTCTCAGTATAAAAGAAAGCGTGATACTACTGCGGATGTGCCTTCTCAGCAGAAAAGGCTAAGAAACAAGATCAAGTTTCAACCTGTTTCTTCTGTAAGAAGGTGGGACACATGAAGAATGATTGTACCAAATATGCCACTTGGCGTGTAAAGAAGGGTATACTTTCTTACTTTCGTTTGTTCTGAGGCTAGTTTAAGTTATGCACCTGTTGATACTTGGTGGGTAGATTCTGCTGCTACTACTCATGTAAGTGTTACTATGCAGGGTTGCGTGTGAAGCCGACCCCCAAGTGACGCTAAAAGATACATCTATGTGGCAGACGACAATATAGTTGCAGTCAAAGTTATAGGAACCTTTAGATTATGTTCCACGAGTGGATTTTACTTGAATTTATTAGAGACATTTTATGTACCATCATTTAGACGGAATTTAGTTTCTATTTTTCATTTGGACAATCAAGTTATTTTTGTTCGTTCGGAAACAATAAAGTCAATCTCTTTTATAATTCGAATAATATTTGCTCTGGTCGTTTGGTGGATAATCTATATAGGCTTGATTTGAATTCCTATAATAATGAAATATTGCAAACAGGTACAAAACAAAAACTAAATGAGAATTCGGCATCATTATGGCACAAACGCCTAGGTCACATCTCTAAACAGAGAATTCAGAGGCTCGTATCGGATGGAATTTTTATACCCCTAAATTTGGCAGACTTTGAAGTCTGCATTGAGTGCATAAAGGAAAAAAGGACAAACGAAAGAAAATTAGGTGCCAAGAGAGCTAAAGATGTCTTAGAACTGATACAAACCAATATATGTGGCCCATTCCCTACTGTCTCTTGGAATGGACAACGGTACTCTATTACGTTCATAGATGATTACTCTCGTTACGGGTATCTATATTTAATTCATGAAAAGTTGCAAGCCTTGGTGTTTTTAAGTCTTTCAAAATTGAAGTTGAACTTCAACTTGGAAAGAAAATTAAAGCTGTCAAATCTGATCGTGGTGGTGAATACTACGGAAGATATGACGGTTCAAGTGAGCAACGTCTTGGACCTTTTGCTCTTTTTCTAGAGGAGTGTGGTATTGTTCCGCAATACACCATGCCAGGCAAACCTAGTATGAATAGTGTTGCAGAGCAAAGGAACCGAACTCTTAAGGACATGGTGAGAAGTATGATTAGTCATTTTTTCTTGTCTGATCACTCTGGGGATAAGCCATAAAGACCGCAGTGTACATCCTTAATAGGGTGCCAAGCAAAGCAGTTAACAAAACCCCTTATGAAATTTGGATTGTGAAAAGACCCAGTATAAAGCATTTGCACATTTGGGGATGTCTAGCTAAGACGCGACCTTATAGGCCGCATGAAAGAAAATTGGACTCAAGAACCATTAGTTGCTACTTTGTTGGTTATGCTGAGCGTTTATGGGGGTACAAGTTTTATAATCCTGCATCAAGGTCTATTTTTGAAACGAAAAATACAAAATTTCTTGAGGATGTTGAGTTTGGAAGGGAAAGAAATATTAGGAATGTTGTTTTTTATAAGGATTCTGTAACTGATAATGATCTAGTCTTTGTATCTATTATTGTTCAAGATACAGTTATAGTACAAGAGCACAATAAGAATCCTACTGTAGATTCAGTTACAGTACAAGAGAACAATGAGAATATCATTATTTCTCAAGATATTGCTACAGTATAAGAAAATAATGAGAATCCTCCTCAATCCCAACCCATACAACAAGCTCAACAACCTCAAGAAGTGTCATTAAAGAGATCCAACAGAGAAAGGAAAAAATCTATCTATGGTCTCAAATAAGCTTCCCATCAATGGTATCACAAGTTTCATCAAGTCATTACCTCATATAGTTTTGAGGTAAATATCATAGATGAGTGTGTATACTACAAGTTCAGTGGGAGTAAATACATCTTTTTGGTCTTATATGTTGAAGACATTCTACTTGCCAGTAACGATATAGGCTTGTTGCATGAAACTAAAAAATTTCTATCGGACAAATTCGAAATGAAAGATCTTAGTGATGCTTCTTTTGTATTAGGAATCGAGATACTAAGAGATCACTTTTAAGGCATTCTTGGATTATCACAAAAGAACTATATTGAAAAGATTTTTAGTAGATATGCCATAAAAAGTTGTAGACTAATGGGCACACCCATAGCTAAAGGAGACAAGTTTAGTCTCTAGCAATGCCCAAAAAAAGATGATCTTGAGAAGACAGCAATGCATGATAAACCTTATGCATCAGTATTAGTGAGCCTAATGTATGCTCAAGTCTCCACACGTCCCAATATATCATTTATAGTGGGAGTGTTGGGTAGATACTTGAGCAATCCGGACATGGATCATTGGATAGCTGTTAAAACACATAATGCGTTATCTGAAGAGAATAAATGATTACATGCTTATTTATCAGAGATAAAAAAATTTGGAGATCATTGGGTACTCTGATTCCAATTTCATGGCATATGGTTGCGAAACTTTGTCACTGAGCTTCATATAGTAGATGACATTGAAAGGCCATTAAAGATATTTTGTGACAATAAATCAACATTACTAAACTCCAACAACAATAAGAGCTTGACAAAATCGAAGCATATAGACATCAAGTTCTTAGTTGTCAAGGAGAAAGGTTAAGAAAAGCAGATTTTCATAGAACATATAGGAACAGAGTATATGCTAGCAAACCCATTAACCAAGAGATTGATCCCTAAAGTCTTTTATGAGTACACTGCTCGGATGGGTGTCAATATTTGTGATGCCATGGTTTAGTAGGAGTTTATTTTATGGTATATGTCCTATAACAGATATTGAATTATTTTCTGCAGAATTAAGTTGATGGTTTATTTCATATTATGTGAATTTGTTTTGCGTTTGATCTTAATAAAGTTTTAAAGTTAGATCAGCTGGAAATAGACATGCATGAGATCACTTGGCATGTAATTTCCATATTTCTCATCCAAATTTGATCTATGTCGTTAAATACATTATTATGGTGATCATCGTGGTTTAGTCATGGCACTAATGTGATAAAAGCTACGGTAATTCCATATCTAATGTATGAGACGGACCATATTATTAAAGTAATAAGGGAAATAGCATTCAGATGCGCGCATAAAGTTTATAAGATGTGATTATGTCAAGAAAGAATATATGTATAGCCCAAGTGGGAGATTGTTAGGAAATTATTTTAATTTCCTAATTTATTTGTGGGCAATACATATATTAATCATAATCACAAATTATACTGTTTCAAATTAAATGACTTATATAATGGTGATCTCATTTATTGTTATAAATGCTAAATTGAATAAGTCATAATTATTTTTGATTTGGAATTAAATGAGAATAAAACCAGATATTATCTTTTGTTCTTTAGATAATTATCTTTTGGATTTTAGATATATTATCTTTTGGATTTTAGATACTATTTTATTTGGGCTTTAGGGTTTAATGGATGCCATGCTCAAGTATAAATAGTGCCTTCAGGGTTTCGGTCCCCAACATACCAAAGCCGCCTTTGTCGCTCTTTTCCCATCAAAATAGTCACAATTCATCCATATTAGGGATATAGAAGGCTTTGGTTGAGGAAGATCGACAGAACTACAAGATTGAGACAATTCTTCCATCAATCTCTGATCTCTAATTCCTGATTTCTATGAGTAAAGGTACGCTTCCGCATTATGATATTTTTGGTGATTCAATAATATGGATCATCTGGGTTAATAAAATAATTTATTCCAACACAATAGCCATAAAACTTGCTGCCACAAGAAATCGTTCCAATGCAACGCGTATTTCGATGATGCCGACAATTAAAAGAACGAAGAAGAGGCAATCCAAAATGGTGGTGATGGCAGAAAGGAGCATAACTATGTGAAGCACCTTGAGGTTAATGATCGCATGACAAGCATAACTGATAACCTCTCCGTCTTTGATAAGCTTGAGGGTAAGTTTGAGACCTGCATTAGCAGCAACGAAAACAAAAGGAAACCGAAGGAGACCACCTCAAAGAAAAGAATCACTTTGACTATGCCAACCTCCATCTCACACGCAAAGCGGGGCTCCAAGTTGTGCTACCGTAGTGTGGTAAAGTCGAGATCAATAAGTCTACCACAGTCAAGAATGAGTTAACGTCAATAAAATTGTCCATTGTCATCTCGTGCATGCTCTTCATCTGTGGTTTGTATGTAAGGATGGCAATTCGGACTGACCTGTGCCAACCTATCCTACCCTAGCTGAACAAGACGAGTTTTTCAATGGTTGATTGGGTATGAGGGATAAATTTGGGTAAGACTAGCTTATTCTTGTTTGGGTATAAGGTGGGTATGAGTAATAATCATTTCAGTATGGGAGTAAATATAGGGAGTCACTTAGATAAAGATGTCAAAAACGTCTTTTTAAAGATGTTTTTTAAAAGTTAAAATTTAACATATATAATCAATTAAACTGTGTTATTTTTATTTAAATTAGACTGGATAAATCAGTTTAGTCAAAAAATTAATAAATTTAATTTTGAACCAGTATAAATTAATATTTTTTTTTATAAAAAATGACTACAATATTCTTATTATAAAAATAACTAAAATATCCCTATTATTATAATAAGAATATTTTAGTCATTTTCTATAATAAGAGTATTGTAGTCATTTTTTATAAAAAATAATATTAATTTAGACCGATTCAAAATTTGATTCACCATTTTTCGGTCAAATTAATTTGTCTGACCTAATTTTGACAAAAATAATACGATTTAATCGATTCTATGTGTTAAATTTTAATTATTAAAAAACATCTTTAAAAAATACATTTTAAACATTTTTATCGGAGTGGCTCGCAAAATGAAAATATCAATAGATAATAGGATAAAAAATAAGGCAATGCGTGGGTATTTAGAACGGAATTTGTGTATTTAATTACCCCTCCTGCCTTGTCTCGTTACCATCTCTATCTTATTCTAAAGAGGAATAATTTATAGCAAACAGATTTTTTTATTCTGAAAAAATATAAATATAAGTGATTAACCCATCTATATATTTATTTTACATTTAAGTCGGTATTAATTAATTTTCTATATTTTTTATTAAAATTGTTGGCTCCTAGCTAGTATTTTTGTTTAGAAGGCATTGTTAATCAAATAGGGATACCTTCATAAATGTCAAATTAGAATTAAGTATAATAAAAAGAAAAGATGACAAGGGAAAGAAGTTCTTATTATTCGCTGAACCCATGCTTTAACCTCAAAATCATTTTTTCCATATCTATCCACTTATATGCCTGTCACTGCATTTTATTTTCTCTCTCAATATATTAAATGTAAGAACGAAGCAGACTAATTTTAATTTTAACAATATGTAAAAGAAACAGAGCGATGATCCACGAATAATAAAATTAAAGAGACAAGCTCAAGAAAAATTAACTCTTGAAAATGTACAATTCGTACATAAACTTTACGCATTATTCTCATCTGTTTTCGTTACATTAGTGAACAGAAAAATGGACATTAACCTAAACACTGTATATGTTTATACCCTTCAAGGCAAAGAATTCTATTAAACATATAAACATTTCTAATTTGGAACTAATTAAAGGGGGAGTTTCATTCGAATTTCATACCACCCTCTCTTGCACAAACCAATGAACTTCCATCCAGCCTTAGCAAAATTAAATCCAGCTTGGTGAACTTGCTTTAAATCTCCTAGAAGAGATTGTTTTGATGACTCTTTATCCATATCCAACAAAGTAAAGGTGTTACACTAGCAATTGAAGAGAGAATGTTAGCTTCTAATTAATTAATTACATTCACATTGTTTGTTGCTTTAATTTGATTTAGGATCACTTTTATATTGCAAGTTGAGGTGGTTGTTGTGAACTGGCTAAATAGTAATACTAAAATTAAAGTAGTATACTTTTTGTACTGTCTTTCTCCATTGTTATTCACTAGTTCCACAATCGTTTTAACCGTGGTAACTGTGCAAAGTTAATTATGGAAATCTTTTTCGGCCGCATTATAGTAATTATATACTTTATAGTAGTGTGTTATAGTTTTGCCTTTTTGGTTTGATGTAGTGTATTAACAAATTCTTCTATTTTTAGCTAGAATGAGAAAAAAAAAAATTCGGTTATAGTATTCTAGAGTGTTGGTAAGATATACTTGGAGCTTCATTACCCAATAATAACAATGACAATATTTAAATGAAATATATATCTATTTTGTCTTTTATATTTTTTTTCGCAATCTATATAATTTTATTCATATTAAAATTTTAAAATTCAAAATTTTTTATTTAAAAATTAAAAAAATAATTAGAAGGATAAATTTAAACTTTTAATCATTTTCAAATTTTTTTTAATACATTTTTTTGTTAAGTATAAGAGAAGCAAGCATGGATGCCTTGTTTGGGCCATTTATCCCAACTGATATCAATGCTTCTTGCCTTGTGTATTGGTAATTTATTGGCCAATAATTAACTTTTAAATAAAGCTTTGACTTGCGACGAAATAATTGTTAGCATGCAGGATTGAAAGATATCGTGAAAAAAAAAAATAGTGAATACATAGATTTGCAGTAAAGTATTTTATTAAAAAAAAAAAACCAAATAACCGAGTTGGGCCATATGTAGACATAGTTGGGCCTGAGGCCCAAAGAAAGGAAGTTGCATACCTCACACTGTCATCCCTGACGCCGTAGCAACGCATTCTGATTTCTGAGCCATGGCTGTCTCACTATGGAGAGCTCGCTTAGCTTCCTCTCTTGTCGCCAATCTCACCAACACTCTTCGCCGTTTCTCTTCCGGTAACCCTTTCTTCCCTATAATTTCAACAAAATCACAACTTTGTCTTAGCATGATGCACGTTATTCAATAGAGTCAGTGAAATTTGAGATATTGGTGTTTCCTTTCAATTTTTTTATTTTATTTTATTTTATAAGATTTGATTTATTTTTTCAGCCTTGTAGAAATAAAAACATATTCATTTCCATGTATTTAGGATCAAATTTAATTGTGTTAAGTAACATTTGTTAATTTTAGTGAACATTATGAATCTGATGTTATAGGCATTTTAACTATCTTGAAAGAAAGAACCGGTGATTTGGGGAAGATCTCTATGTTAACTTAAGATTAGGGTTTATGCCTTTATTCATGCTGACAAATCCAAGTATTTTTCAAGTGAGATGAATAATATTGTGCGAGTTGTTATTGTTATTTTTTAACCTGCACAACCAATTTTATCATAGCCAATATAAGATGAATGTATAAGGTTATGGGATTCAGTTTCATACTTTCATGCTTATAATCAAGGTAGGCGAAGAAAGTGACCCAATGCACATTCTCTCTCTTCTGTTTATTACTTTTTATTTGAGAATTTCTTAGGTGTTCCGACATCAAATGAGAATTTTTGCTTTGTTTCATTTATGGTTTGACATATCAACAATATTGGAAACCGAAAGAGAGAGGGTCTTATTGGTGTTTTTTTTTTTAATTTTGAAAATTTAATTTTTAACAATAAAGATAACCTGTGTGTCACAGGATCAATAGAATAGAGCAAGAACTACATTTGCTTCTCTTGGAGCATCTAAGAATTTCTCATTTATATAAAAATATACAAATCAAGCACCGGATATTTTGATATCCGAGTATATAAGATTTTGTCTTTTCTTATGTTCATAAATCATAATGTTTATGAGTTCTTGGAATAGATATTAAATATCTTCCAAAATCCTGCAAGTATTTTTGCTTGTGGCAGCAGTGAGTTGTATACATTTTGATACTCTTGTCCTACTGGAATGGAGACTCTAGTTTTTATGCTGTTGGCATATTTCTGTGATGTTTCATTGTTCCTCACTCTTCATGCATGTTGTTGCAGACACAAATGCTCATAATGCTCGAGAGAGCATGATGAATCAGATGATGTATTCCGATATAAATTCTCGAATTGGGAGTTGTATGCCATTATCTTCTATGCGAATTGGAACTATCATTCACAATATCGAATTGAACCCGGGGCAAGGTGGCAAGCTGGTTAGAGCTGCTGGAACTTGTGCAAAAATCCTGAAAGAACCCACATCAAAATACTGTCTTATCCAGCTCCCCTCGGGTGTTAAAAAAATGATTGATTCTCGTTGCAGGGCCACCGTTGGTACTGTCTCAAATCCAAGCCACGGAGATAAGAAGCTTAGGAAGGCTGGACAAAGCCAGTGGCTTGGCCGGAGACCAGTTGTTCGAGGAGTGGCCATGAATCCAGTAGACCATCCTCATGGTGGAGGAGAGGGTAAGAGCAAGAGTAGTGGTCGGTGGGGAAAAGGATCTCGAACTCCTTGGGGTAAGCCGACTAAGAGTGGATTCAAGACCGGGCCCCTGAAACGCAGGAAGTAGAATCCAATATTCACTATATATGCTTTTCATGCTTCAAATGTTAACTGCTTGTAATAATTGTAGTTATGGAAATTGTTGCTTCTGCTTAGGAGAAGTCTCTACTTGTAGTCCTGGAATGAATACGTTAAGCCAATTTTTGGATTCTTCGGGTGCCAGTTGTACAGATGTGAAAGTAAAATGATTTTGGAATTTTTCCATTTTTCTCAAGGGTTTGCACTTGCATTCATGTTAGCGTTGGTCGCGAACACCAGAACTTGATAGCTTATGTACTCACTTATTTGAAAACATTCATTATTCTTGAGCTGAAGTTTGCAATACTTATCTTGTGCTTTAATTAGTTTGAGATTCATTTTTTGCTTGCATGGTCATTACTACCGTGTAGAACGAAAATTCGTTCTATATGTGTAGAAGACAGATGTCGAACTCTCATGCAATAATATAAAGAGAGAATAGTGATACCGCAGGTGACCATTACTGCAATGAAACAGTAGAGTCAGAGCCAATACAGAGCTTTGTGTAATTTAACAAGATGTAAGTGTCGTAGTTAATTGTTTTATTGTTTAATTTATCAGGCTTTGATTATTGGGTTTAAAACTTTAAATGGTTCGGGATGGCCCACGTTTGTGCCTCTGTCACTGTGTTCTGGGTGGGTCCAGGCTGATTGTTTACTAACATATGCACCATGGAAAACTATAGTTGAGGTGAGGCCAACATGTTTGTAATAATAACTAGTGTAAGACCTGTGTTAGGCACGATTCAAATGTTAATCTATTATAAAAATTTGTTGCTATATATCCCTTAATATTAATAGTTGTTATTTTTAAGTAGAAAAGAATCTCGTATACAAAAATCTAAAAAAATCTATTATAAAGATTCATTCTTTTCTTTACGGAAGTCTAAAAATGATGATATTTTCCAAATTCATATTTGTAGATACCACTTAAATAATGATCTATTATATTTCTGTGTTAAAGTATATTTTGTTGCACTATTTAGCTGATCGAAAATGTTTGGTAATCAAAGAAAATCAGTCAAAAACAGTCATAATTTGTCTTATTTAATATTTATTAATTGTTGCGATAATTAATGAATGTTAAATAAAGTAACTTTTAACTGTTCTTTTTTTATCTCCCTAACATTACCGTTAACTGATATATTCTCAAAAATACTTAAAATTTTAATAAAAATGGTTTAATTTGATCTCACACAGACAATGAATACTAAAAAAAAAAAAAGTAAAAATGAGACATCTAGTTATATTATTAGACCGTAATTTAAATTACTCTGTTTATGATAAATGTGTTATTAAGTGATAAGATAACATACAACAGAAAATAATTGTATTGTGTGTATCGTTTAATATATAGCAATAGTGTTGCTTTGTTTGCAGGTGCTTAGACCGTTTTTTATTTACGTCATCTCATGTTAAAAACATAAATAAACTCCATATACACGTTCTACTTGATTTTGCAAGTTTAATGACATGACAAATTCATATTATAAAAAATATTTTAATTAGTTGCTACAATTTCTTTTCTAAAAGAAACTTAATATGCGATAAAATTACAGGTTACAATAAATTCCTTCACAATTTTTTTAAAACGCTAATTTTTAATTTTGATACTAAGGATTCTTTTAAAACTTCCTTCAATTGAGATACTGAATTTGCTCCAATTATAATTCTTCCAAAAAAATATGCATAATTCTTTGATATAGTAAATTTTGACCTTCACTTTTGTCATTAATAAAAACACTAAAATAATAGTTATAAACATAATTTTCACGACATTTTTTATTTTCTAATAAAAATATTGTTACTATGTACTAACTGGTATTTCCAAATGAATATGCAAAATTTTTTATATGCAATGCATGTAAACCTTGTTCTAGAAAGTTTTTTTTATAATAAGATTAGTTAATTTAGTCATATGACCTCCTAAAAAGTAGCAATTGTTGACTTAAATTCAATCTAAATAGTTCTAAGTACACTTGATCTATTTAAACATAAAATTTTTAATTCAAGATAAAATTATTTTACTGCAATCATGCTAAAGACTCAATGATTTCACTTCAAATACTTTTAAATATGTGAAATTTGTTAGAAACAAGAGACTAAATTGGAGAAAAGATTGTGTATTATTTAAAGTTGTATTTGAAGTACAATGTACAAGGGGTATATATATAGTCGCTAGAATAATTAAAGTAATAAAAGCACAAAATCCTACAATTAATATACAGATATGCTATATAAATATAAATGATACTAATTAATTCTAATGATTCTCTAACATCCCCCGTCAAATTCAAGTGGGAGCTAAAGACACCATCTTGAGTTTGGATAATAGAGTCTGAAAACGAGTTGGATGATGAGCTTTCGTGAAGAGATCAGTAGCATGATCCAGTGTTCCAACAGCGATGAAACGAACAGCATTGAAGAGAGAATTTTTGTGTGGTCTAGAATTCAGAATAAATTTCCGTTGTAAGTATAGCTTCTAAACCGACAAAAGTCCTTTCTTACAAACGTTTTGGTTGTCACAAGTAACAAACCCCTTAAAAATTGATAACCGAAGTATTCAAACCTCGGGTCGTCTTCTCAAGGAACTGCAGGGAAGTATGTTCTTATTATTGGTTATGAAAATTGTAAATTGGGGGTTCGAAGATGAGGGTCAAGTAATTTAAATTGCAATTGAAATAAGTAAAAGACTGTAAAGTAAATAAATAACTGTAAAACACACTTTTGGCAAGGTATGAGAAATTAGAAGTCCTATCCTAGTTATCCTTATCAATGATGGTGAAAATTGAATCTTAATTCCACTTAGTTAACATTTGCTAGAGCAAGGGAAGGTCAAGTGACTAATTAGTTAGATGCTCAAATCCTAGTTAATCCCTAAGAAAAGATTGGGATTATTGAAGTTTAATTCAATTAGCAAAGATAACGATTATCAATCATGTTTGAGTTTGATAACTCCTGAGTTACTGATTTCTTAACCAAGACCAAAAGGGAAAAGTAAATCTACTGGAATAAAAATGTCTTCAGATTGGGAATAACAATAACATAAATAAAAGAGAGTAATTGTAAACTGAAATACCTCAAATAACATTAATTCAAAAGAGTAATCTGTAACATAGAAGAATTCATAAATAAATTAAGAAGACAAGTAATTAAAAAGGAATATTGAACCTGATAAAAAGAGATAATTCTGAAGGTAAAAGAAATCCTAATTCTAAATCCTAATCCTAAAGAGAGAGAGAGAGGAGAGAATCTCCCTCTCAAACTAAATCTAAATCATGAAAACTAACTAATTGGAGACTCTCCCTTCGAATGAATGCATTCTCCCACTTTATAACCTCTGATTTGTGCCTTCTAGACTTGAATTTGGGCCAAAAAGGGCTTCAGAAATCGTTGGGAGCGTTTTCTGTAATTTCTAGTGCGTGGCCTCTGTCACGCGGCCGCGTGGGTCACGCGGTCGCGTCAATTGGAGTTTTCCTTGTCACGCGGTCGCTTCAATCATGCGTCTGCGTCATATGCGTTTCGCTTAAGGCGCGCGGTCGCGTCAATCACGCGGCCGCGTCGTCCATGCGATCGCGTCACTGCTAGTTTCTTCAAAAACTCCGTTTTATGCTTTCCTTCCATTTTTGTATGTTTTCTTTCCATCCTTTAAGTCATTCCTGCCTTAGAAGATCTGAAATTACTCAACACACGAATCACGACATCGAATGGAAGTAAAAGGGCAATTAAAATAATTACTTTTAAAGCATAGGAAACATGTTTTTCACATACATCACATAATAAGGAAGGGAAAGTAAAATCATTCAATTTATATGAATAAGTGAGTGAAGGATTGAATAAATCACTTAAATTAGGCACAAAATATATCATAAAATATGGGTTTATCAACCTCCCCACACTTAAACAATAGCATATCCTTATGCTAAATCCAAGATAAAGAGTAAGGTAAGGTTGAAGTGGTGGAATCTCATGCAATGCAACCTATTCTAAATGCAACTACCTAAATGAATCATGCAATTCTAATTTTTATTTACTTGTATATAAAACTTACATGTAGTTAAATTAATTCACATTCTCAAGGAATTATATATGCATAGCCAAACCTTAGATAGTGATAAAGCACTTTTACAATTGAGATGGGAAAGAAAAAATATTTTACAAACTTGCAAGACAATTAATAATTTAAGCACGGATATATGTTGATGAGTTATTGAACCCTCACTGGATTTTATGTTTATTCTCTAGTCACTTAGTGTTTATTGGGTTAATCACTCTATTCTTCTTTTTATCCTTACTTTCTATAACTTTGTTCTTCATCTAACCAATCAACAATTATAAAATATAGGCATACAAAAATCATGAGGTCTTTAATTAAGGTTGTAATGGGGCTAAGGTAAAGGTAAGGGTATATGTATAAGGCTAAGTGAGCTAATTAAGTGAATCCTTGATTAGTCTAAGATCTCACCTAACATACATATTTTGTAAAGCAAAGCTTCTTTACCTATTTCCCATATTTTTCCCACTTTTTTATGTTACATGCTCATATTTTAATTTTGTCCGATGTGCATTGCTTTATTTTGTATTTGGGGAATTCTTTTGTATTCCCTTTATTTAAATACTGAAAAATAAATATATATTTTTTTATTATTTTTTTTTAATGCACATGGTAATTCAGTTATTTTGATTTCACATGAGCATGCTTCCCAAAATTTTTATTTTGAATTATTTTTATTCTTTTTAACTTTCTACCCTTTGTTTTTATCATCCATGTTCCCAATAGGTTTCCCTACTTACACAACACACAATTTCTATCTTAAGCTAACCAAGGATTCAACTTGAGATTTTTATTTTGTTTTTCTGCTTAAACCTAGTAATGTGGTTATAAAACAAGAGGGGTTTTAAAGGCTCAAGGGGGCTAACAAGGGTGGTGTAAAAGGTAGGCTAATTTGGGATAAGTGAGCTAGAATCAAACAATGGCCTCAATCACTTTCTTGGTATGTATCTATATTTTATAATCGGACATATAGATTAAAACAAAGTAAAGAACACCAGAATAGAAAAAAAGAAGGGCGGAACACACATGAATAAAATATTATGGTTTAAATGTAACCATACAATTAGGCTCAAAACTCACAGGCTGTGTGTTCTCTAACTCAAAAATCATATATCAGTTATGTATGTCATGCAAGTAAAATTAAGAGTTCCCATTATTCTCAATGTAAATCTTAAGGTGGCTTTAAAGTTCTAGTGTTTCTCCTTGATGAAATGTTGTTAACTAACTAACATGTAATGCTATATATACAAGGTGTGGGTTGTTTTTATTCTGTTAAAGTCTCTAGTTTACTTCCTTTTTATATTTTCAATTTAAACTAAGTTATCTTATGCTAAAAAGGGTAAACTATACTAATCAATCCACATTTTCTATAACTAATAAGTTAGAATTGCAACTAAACTAAATGGCTAAAATATAAACTAAAGTGCAACATGCAGAAATATAGTAAAAATACATGAAAATAGCAATGTATAAGTACTGAGAAAAAAAATAAAAATAAAGAGAAAAATACAGAAAAAGAACAAAATAAAATAATAAGGGTCTGTAGTGGTTCACCAAAAATTATGCCAGAGATGGCGACCTCCCCACACTTAAAATGAAGCATCGTCCCTGATGCTCACTCAAGCAGGGTGTGAAGGGGTGTCATCACCGGAAGGATGGGTAGCTGGAGGCTCTGTGGTGGTGGTCTGAAGATCAGCCTGCTACAAAGGAGGTGCTGACTGAATAGGAACCTCTGGGTCTGCAGCCTGAATCTGATGCGGGGCCTCCTGATGTGATGCAACCTACTCTGTGCCTGCCTGCGCAGCCTCTCTCCGGGGGTGGGTCTCCGCCTCGTGGTCATCCCCCTCCTCCTCAGATGGCTCTGATGGGGACTTAGGGATGGCAAAATTCCCCGAGACGCGGGGATCCCTGCGGGGACTGCCCCGAATGAGGATCCGATTGTGGGGAATTTTCCCCGCGGGGATGGGGATGGGGGACGAAATTCCCCCGAAGCAGGCGCGGGGACCCGAGCGGGGATCCCCGCCCCGTCCCCGCTATTCCCCGAAATTTATGAATTCCTTGAATTATCCTTAATAGTTTATTTCTCATATATGTTTTTTAGACATTTCTCACACACACATATATATAAAAACCCAAAACTCCTAATCTTTATTTGCATAACCCTTCTTCAATTCAGAGATTCCTAAGGCAGTCCATACTTTATCCAACCTCTCTGCAGCCACCCCCTCGTCACCCTTCTCACCGCATCGTCACACCTCACCGTGCCATCACCCTTACCGCATCGTAATTTATTTTTGCGACGTTCCTTTTCGTAACTCTGCCGTCGTGTCCATTCTCCTCTCTGTTGCCGCGTCTCCCACCTCATCTACTACTTTGTCCTTTGGCTCGTCGTTGCGTCCCCATTGTGTTATTTCGAAAGAAGTCACCATTGTGTCATTTAGACTTTTTTGTATAAAATCTTGTAGTTTTTGTATAAGATAGATACTTGTAGCTCTATTCATATAGAAATTAATAATTAGTTAGAACTATTATGTACATGGGGAATGGGGTCCCCGCGGGGAATGGGACCCCGTGGGGAATGGGGATGGGGAGCAATATTCCCCCACGGCGGGGAATGGGGCGGGGATGGGGAGCAAATCTGAGGGCGGGGATGGGGAGCAGGGAGGCATCCCCCGCCCCCGCCCTGCCCCATTGACATCCCTAAATTGATGGGGTGTCAGGCTCGGAGGGGATGTCGCTGCCAACACGGATCATCAGCTTCAGGTGCTCATAGCGTCGCTTGCTGCGATGCTCAGATCTCTCGTATCGCCGCCAGTTGCGGCGTTCCATCTGGTCTAGCTGCTGAAACAGGCGGTGCACTAAGTGATAAACTGGCTCTGAGGCAGGTGGAGGTGCAGTGATGGTAGCAGGGGTAGCTGTAGAGGAAGAGGGGCCGGCAGATGGTGTGGCTGTCTCATTAGTAGGAGTGAGGAATGGAGATCTGTAGCCCAAAGCCAGAAAGTTCCTGCTGTGAAGGATAATTTTCTTACATTCTGCAGCAAGTGGCTTCTCATCAGCATCCTCCCAAGGCACGTCAGCTCGACGGCCTAGCTGTGTAATCAGATATGGGAAGGAGAGAGTGCCTCGGACGTGGACCCTGGCCATGTAGTACCGAATGAATCGTGGCAGGTACAGGTCCTTACCCTCCATCACACACCATAGGAGGGTGATCATAGCGGCAGGTAGCTCCGTCTCGTGAGTACTCAGCATAATAAAGTTGCTTAGGATCTGATGCCATAGCCGAGCCTCATCATTCAAGTATGCCCGCTTGATTCCCTTAGGCATGGTGGTGTTCTGACCTATGACCCATGGAACAGTCGGGTCAAGGGCTATCCTGGCCTTGACTGCATCCCAATCAAACTTCATGAAGCGCATATCCTCCTCAGCTTGTTGATAACCATTTGGCTGATCGGATTTAGGCAGGAGCTTCAGAACATCCTCTATGGCCTCTTCAGTGACCAGTGTCTGCTTCCTTCTTAAGTTCACTGCATCTAGGGAAGTTTTGAAGTAATTGCAGTAGAATTCCCTTACCCAAGATGCATTAACCTCAGTCAGGTTTCTCTCCAGGAAGAACCAGCCTCTTTGTTTGATCTGATCAGAGGTGTATTGCTGGAGTTCTTCTGGGATCTTCAGAGTCCTCTCTAGGTACAGGTTCCTGGAGGTTGCAAACACCGGATACTTCAACTCGCAGTATCAGTTTGCAAACTTAATGGGATCAGTAGCAGGAAGTTGCTGGTCAGCCTTCTCCTGCGGGGTAAAGTGTTTCTCCCACCAGGAGTCGTCGTGCATGATGTCTAGTATAGACATAGAGGATTCTCCTCTTTTCTATTTGCCAGATGTTGCCTTTCCTTTTCCCTTTCTTTGGGTGTCAGACATCCTGAAAAATAGAAAACCATGATATAATAAAAATAGAAAAGCAGGTAGGCAATTAATCGAAAGAAGCATATAATTGCAAAGGAGAAATAGAATAATGGAAAGGAGTTAAGTAAATGTGCATTAAGGATTGTATATGAGTTAAAAGTCCGAGAATAAAAATTCACAATCCAAAATGTAAAAGGATTCATGTTAAGTAGGAAAAATGTCTGTCATGCCTTGGTTAGAATGTTAGAGAGAATAGTGAAAAACCAGAAGAGATGTTTTGAAAGGTAAGTGGGTTAGGAATGAAAAAGAGGTTAGGAAGTTAAAATTAGTGAATTAGTAAAAAGTGGGTTAGAGTAAGTGGCATGATGAGCATTTTCTAAATAACGAGAATTCTCAAATTAAAGCAACAGATAACTCAAATTCAAACAAGGAAGTTAAGGATGAATCAAATGAAAATAGAAAAAAGTGGAATTGAATCATCCAAGATGCAATTTATAAATCAGGAAATTAAAAAGAATAAGAAAGCTTGCCCTGTCATTCATGAATTGGTTTGGTAAAAGCTGAATAAAGCAGAGTGCAAGTTTTCCAAAACCAAAACAGGAATGAAAATCAAAACAATTTACAGAAATTTGGGCAGCATTCCGGCTAAAATTGGATGTTCCCAGAATTTAAACAGCAATCAGAGTAGCTCATATGAATTAAAATATAGCTGCAATTACATAAAGGGAATATGAACATGGAAAAGCAGTGTAAAAAGCAGCATGAAACAAGAAATTACAGCATATGAACAATACTAACATCACAACAACAGCAGAATTGCGAAAATTAGAAAACAAGGAACATGAACAGCGCAATTAAACATGCCTAAATCCACTAACCACATCGTAGGCTACTTAACAACCTAGAATCCACTACAACATGCATAACTAACTAGCCTAAATATGAACATAAACAAAAAAAATAAGAAATTAACGATGAATGGAAAGAAGGATGGCATTCAGCGGAACCTGGAAGGCGTAGGAAAGAAAATGGGGCAGAGAGGTGGCTGGGGGATGGTGGTGGTGGCGGCTGACGCGGCAGTGGAGGGTGGCACGGCAGCGGTGAGGGCTGTTTGGAGGAAGGGGGATTTCGGGAAGGGTAATGGGGTTGGGAGGGGAAGGGGGCGTTGGTGGTAGTGGGTGGTGCGGCTGGGACGGCGGCGCGGTGAGGTGGTCGTGGCTGGGGGTTATTAAATTTGAATCCACGCGATCGCGTGGGGCACGCGGTCACATGGCTGGGGTGGAATGGGGGTTGACGCGATCGTGTGGGGCATGCGATTGCATGGAATGGATAAAGGAGTGAATGACCCGGTCGCATGAGGCATGCGACCGCGTCGCTGGAAATTGTGCTAAACGCACGATTCCAGCGTCGTTTCAGCGTAACTCTCTGTCTCCTTTGGGGTGGTGTGCAATCCACACGACGCGGTCGCGTCGCTCACGCTTTCGCGTGGGATGAGTGTTGTGCAAGTGATGCGATCGCGGGGTTGGCGCGATCGCGTGGGCGTTTTGTGCGAAACGCATAATGGCCACACGATTCCAGGCTAACTCTCTGGATGTTGGGGATTTTACGCCGATCTCCAGATCACGTGGCCGCGTGAATGACGCGGATGCGTGGGAAGTGTTTTTCGCAACTGACGCGATCGCATGAATGATGCGGTCGCGTCGCGCACCCTTTCTTCTTTCTTCTTTTTACACAGGTATGCAATGCAAATGAATAATATTCAGGTTCAATTGAAAAGGATAATAAAAATAAATAATACGAAATAAAACTGAAAAAGAAACGACCATACCATGGTGGATTGTCTCCCACCTAGCACTTTTAGTTAAAGTCCTTAAGTTGGACATTGGATGAGCTTCCTGTTATGGGGGCTTATGCTTAAATTCATCCAGAAATCTCCACCAATGCTTGGAATGCCAATAGCCTCCAGGGTCCCAAACTAGGCATGTAAAGCTTCTGAGCAGCTTCAAACATATTCTCAGGCTCCCGGGGTGACGAATGTCAGAATAGATTTCAGGATCCCAAACTTGGCTTTTAAATCCGCCTTCGTCTTGATCTATATTTCTCCATCCGGGTGGTTAAGAAATTAGGTTCTCACCAAGGTGACCAAACGTTCTCCGAGATGCATTCGATTGATTGTGATGCCAATCCGTGCACTTTGAGTTGAGGCGTGGAACCTTATTGAACTGTGTACACCAGCTCTGAGCACGAGCCATTTCCCTCTTACTCTTAAAGCCGCAGAGAGCTCTAAGCTGGCCATCTGTTTCAAGCAAACCATATTCAAGTGGAAAAATAAAGTTAAAGGTTAAGGATTGTACCCACTTGAATCTTGTATTGGGTGGTAATGGCCTTGGGATAAGTGTTTCTAGTGGTTTTGTAAGTTCTACTCCCTTGTACTCTTCTGTGAATTTCTTCACTTCCTCACAGACTTCTTCAATTGCATCCATGTCCTGATCAAAGCTTTCTATGTCTTCCTCGTCACTTAAGTCATAAACGGGAGGTTGAGAGAAATCTACCTCCGTATCATCTTCGTATTCACTTGGGGAAGACTCTTCGATCTCAGAGAATTCACTTGAGGATGCAAGTTCATTACTAGGAGAACTTGACTCGTGACTATCATCATCAAGGAAACTTGCTTCTTGGAGTATTCCGTCTAGTTCCTCATAAAAGACTTTCCTTGGGGTTGTGTACTATCCTCCTTAGCATCAATTGTAACATCCTTGACAGAATTCTCCACAACTCTGGATTCTCATGGAGGCTCAGCGTCTCCTAGGTCTTCAACCAACTCTTCTTCTTGTATAATGACAGCTTCCTCTACTTGTTCCAGTACGAAGTCATGCCCTGTTCTATCCACTGGAGTTTCTAGTATCTCCTTCATGCTACGCTCATCATTAGATTGTCCACACGGAGTTGTGGGAGGTCCTTGAATGTTCGAATGTCTAGAAGATAATTGACTTATTGCTTGCTCTAGTTGATAAAGGGTTGTTTGAAGTTGATCTACTATTTCCTTGAGGCGAACCTCTGATTCTCGGGGTGATGGATTTGGACGTGGTACATTGGGAAGTGGTGGTGTTTGGGAGTAATTGGATTGGAATCGGGGTAAATGAGGATCATATGGTGGCGAATGGTGAAAAGGAGCTTGTGAGTGTGGTGGTTCGAAGTTGTGTTGAGAGGATGGTCTATAGGCATGGGGTGGGACTTGTTGGTAGTTACAAGGTTGTCCACCATGTCTATTGGCTTGGTATGCATTGTAGAATGGTCTTTGTCCATGATATCTTGGAGGGTATTGTTGCCTAAAGGGTTGATCAGATCCTCTTGGCTCCATCCATCTTTGATTGCTCTGACCTTGATGCATGTTCCTGTTATAACTTTCACTCCTTTAAACAATATTAGGCCCAAACTCAAAGCGAGAGGGGTGAGAATTCATAGTAGCTAATGGAAATAAAAGGGGAAAATAGAGACAAATAAACAAGTAAAAGAAAAGTATTTACAATAACCAATAATAAGGCACACAATTGTAGTTCCCCGGCAACGGCGCCATTTTGAAGAGAGAACTTTTGTGTGGTCTAGAATTCAGAATAAATTCCCGTTGTAAGTATAGCTTCTAAACCGACAAAATTCCTTTCTTACAAACGTTTTGGTTGTCACAAGTAACAAACCCCTTAAAAATTGATAACCGAAGTATTCAAACCTCGGGTCGTCTTCACAAGGAACTGCAGGGAAGTATGTTCTTATTATTGGTTATGGAAATTGTAAATTGGGGGTTCAAAGATGAGGGTCAAGTAATTTAAATTGCAATTGAAATAAGTAAAAGACTGTAAAGTAAATAAATAACTGTAAAACACACTTTTGGCAAGGTATGAGAAATTGGAAGTCCTATCCTAGTTATCTTTATCAATGATGGTGAAAATTGAATCTTAATTCCACTTAGTTAACCTTTGCTAGAGCAAGGGAAGGTCAAGTGACTAATTAGTTAGATCCTCAAATCCTAGTTAATCCCTAAGGAAAGATTGGGATTATTGAAGTTCAATTCAATTAGCAAAGATAACGATTATCAATCATGTTTGAGTTTGATAACTCCTGAGTTACTGATTTCTTAACCAAGACCAAAAGGAAAAAGTAAATCTACTAGAATAAAAATTTCTTCAGATTGGGAATAACAATAACATAAATAAAAGAGAGTAATTGTAAACTGAAATACCTCAAATAACATTAATTCAAAAGAGTAATCTATAACATAGAAGAATTCATAAATAAATTAAGAAGACAAGTAATTAAAAAGGAATATTGAACCTGATAAAAAGAGATAATCCTAAAGGTAAAAGAAATCCTAATTCTAAATCCTAATCCTAAAGAGAGAAAGGAGAGAATCTCCCTCTCAAACTAAATCTAAATCATGAAAACTAACTAATTGGAGACTCTCCCTTCGAATGGATGCATTCCCCCAGTTCATAACCTATGATCTGTGCCTTCTGGACTTGGATTTGGGCCAAAAAGGGCTTCAGAAATCGCTGAGAGCATTTTCTGTAATTTCTGGTGCGTGGCCTCTGTCACGCGGCCGCGTGGGTCACGCGGCCGCGTGGGTCACGCGGTCGCGTCAATTGGAGTTTTCCTTGTCACGCGGTCGCTTCAGTCATGCGTCCGCGTCATATGCATTTCGCTTAAGGCGCGCGGTCGCGTCAATCACGCGGTCGCGTCACTGCTAGTTCGCGTTGGCACGCGGCCGCGTCATCCATGCGATCGCGTCACTGCCAGTTTCTTCAAAAACTCTGTTTTATGCTTTCCTTCCATTTTTGTATGTTTTCTTTCCATCCTTTAAGTCATTCTTGCCTTAGAAGATCTGAAATTACTCAACACACGAATCACCGCATCGAATGGAAGTAAAAGGGCAATTAAAATAATTATTTTTAAAGCATAGAAAACATGTTTTTCACATACATCACATAATAAGGAAGGGAAAGTAAAACCATGCAATTTATATGAATAAGTGAGTGAAGGATTGAATAAATCACTTAAATTAGGCACAAAATATATCATAAAATATGGGTTTATCAAGCATCAATAAGGATACGTTGCCAAATAAAGTGACAATCAATCTCAATATTTTTGGTGCATTTGTAATAGCCCAGACCACCCGCTAGCACGATATTGTCCGCTTTGGCACACAAGACCTCACGGTTTTGCCTTTGACGATAGGGATGATAGCCGAAACCCCCGCCCCCACACTCACTCGTCAAAACGCGTCATGCTAGGGAGATGTATCCACACCCTTATAAGGCATGCTTCGTTCCCCTCCTCAATCAATGTGGGACTTTACAATCCACCCCCCTAAGGGAGCCCAGCGCCCTCACTGGCACAGCGATCTGGACTCCGGCTCTGATACCATCTGTAACAGCCTAGACCACCCGCTAGTACGATATTGTCCGCTTTGGCACACAAGGACTCACGGTTTTGCCTTTGACGATAGGGATGATAGTTGAAGCCCCCCACACTCACTCGTCAAAACGCGTCATGCTAGGGAGAGGTATCCACACCCTTATAAGCCATGCTTCGTTTCCCTACCTAACCGATGTGGGACCTTACACATTCATGAAACACATCATTATGGGCAATCTAAATAGCACTTCGGTTGTCACAAAAAACATTAGTAGGGGACGATTGAGGAGCACCCAAATCTTCGAGAAGCCAACGAATCGAGACAACCTCAGCAGCAGTGTCAGCGAGAGCACGGTACTCAGCTTCTGTGCTTGATCGAGCAGTGAACATTTGCTTCTTAGAACGCCAAGAAATGAGGGCGTCGCCAAGAAACAAACAGTAACCAGTAGTAGAACGACGATCAGTGGGATCACCATCCCAATAAGTATCGGAGTATGCCTGAAGGGACAAAGATGAATGAGCAAAAAAATAAAGGCATAAAATAGGGTACCTTTGATGTAGCGAAGAATGCGAAGAACTGCCGCATAGTGAATAGTACGAGGAGCTGATAAGAACTGGCTAAGTACATGAACTAGATAGGCGATGTCTGGTCGGGTGACAGTCAAGTAGACGAGACCTCCAACTAACTGTCGATAGAGAGTAGGATTATCCAAAACAGTGTCATCCATAGGGGTAAATCGAACATTAGGCTCAAGGGGAGTATACTCAGTGCGACTATCTGTAATTTCGGCGCGAGCAAGAAGATCTGAAGCATACTTTTCCTGAGAGAGATAGATGCCATCATCTGTGGATTGACCTCGAGACCAAGAAAATAGCTGAGAGAACCAAGAGCTTTCATCTCAAAGGTATGGTGAAGGGAGGCTTTGAGATCAGCGATACCATCAACATCATCTCCAGTAATGATCATGTCATCAACATACAAAAGCAGAAGAACAACTCTACGTTCACTTTTACGAATAAAAAGCGCATTCTCATGAGGGCTGAAAGTGAAATCGAGATTGCAGATCGTGGTGCTAGACTTGTCAAACCATTCATGAGGAGCTTGCTTAAGACAATAAAGTGCCTTGCGAAGGAGACAGACTTTGTTAGAAGGACATAGATAACCTGGAGGTGGTTTCATATAGACCTTCTTTTTCAAATCTCCATTAAGAAATGCATTCTTCACGTCCATCTGACTGAGAGACCATTTTTTAACCGCAACAATGGCAAGAAGAAATCGAACAGATGTGAGATGAGCAACAGGAGCAAAAATCTCTTCATAGTCAATACCATACTCTTGTGTACAACCTTGAGCAACTAAGCGTGCCTTATAATGGTCAATAAAGCCATTGGAGCGAGTATTGATCTTGTATACCCATCTACTGCTCACAACTTTCTGATTAGAGGGAGGATCAACCAAGTCCCAAGTGTGTGCTTTTTGAAGTGCATGTATTTCTTCCTGCATTGCTTGTTGCCAATTTGAATTTGTGGAGGCTTCTCTGAATGACTTAGGTTCATGTTCATAAAGAATAGTAGAAAAGCAATGATAATCAAGAAGATGAGGAGGTGGATTTCTTACCCTAGAAGAACAAGTGTAGGAGGATGCAGGACGGTAGGAGCAGGATCGGCGTCTGGTCTGGAATCATCAGGCGATGGAGAAGGCAGAAAAGCAGGAGGCTGTAGAGAGTGACCCGAGATAAAACCTATAGATTCAGCACTAAGAAAAAGGTCAACATTAGGGTTAGTGAAGAAAGGTGACTGAGTAAGAGGAACGGACTCAAAGGAGGAAAATCGAGAAAACATTTGATGCTCTCAGAAGACAACATGACGAGATATACGAATACATTTAGAGAGAGGATCCCAACAACGATAACCCTTGTGTTCAGTGTCATAACCAAGAAAACAACACATGCGAGCTCGAGGTTTAAGCTTACTATGTTCATGAGGCTAAAGAAGAACGAAACAGACGCAACCAAAAACTCAAAGAGAAATATAATCTGGAGAGGTATGAAAAAGATGCTCAAAGGGAGTAACATTACCAAGAACAGACGAAGGAAGTCTATTGATAACATGAATAGCAGTAAGAACGGCTTCACCTCAAGTACACTCAGGACACGAAGAAGAAAGAAGCATTGCACGAACAGAGTCAAGAATGTGACAGTGTTTGTGTTCAGCTCGACCATTTTGTTGAGAGGTACCAGGGTAAGAAAACTCAGACAAAGTATCCTGTTCTGCAAGAAAGGCTAAATGTTTGGAATCACGGTATTCCATAGCATTATCGCGTCAAAAAACCTTAATGATCTTGAAAAACTGAGTTTTAATCATAGTAGCGAAGTTAATATAAATATGAGGTAACTCATGGCGATTAGCCATCAAATAAACCCAAGTATAGCGTGAATAATCATCAATAAAAATGACAAAGTATTGAGCTCCCCCCCATAGAAGCGGTGGGAGCAGGGCCCCAAACATCAGAGTGAATAAGGTCAAAAGGAGAGCAAGCAAAATTATTGTGAAAAGATAAAGCAGGTTGTTTGGCAGTTTGTCAAGAAATGCAATCAAAAGATTCATTAGAAACCTGACCCAAGACACCCTGAGACACAAGAGGACGTAACTTTCTTAAGGAGTTGTGGGCAAGACGTTGATGACATAAGTGAAGGGTAGATGGAGAAGAAGCAGTATAGAGATTTGGCACAGAAGGAATATGAAGATTCTCGAGTTCAAACAACCTTCCAACCTTACATTTAGTTCCGATGATTTGTGTAAGGTCCCACATCGGTTGGGGAGGGGAACGAAGCATGCCTTATAAGGGTGTGGATACCTCTCCCTAGCATGACGCGTTTTGATGAGTGAGTGTGGGGGGCTTCGGCTATCATTCCTATCGTCAAAGGTAAACCGTGAGGCCTTGTGTGCCAAAGCGGACAATATCGTGCTAGCGGGTGGTCTGGGCTGTTACAATTTGTTTCGTCTGATGATCTTGTACACGACAACCAGAAATGGAAAAAGTGACATCAAAACCGAGATCAACAAGTTGACCAACATAAATAAGGTTAAAGTTCAACTTGAGAATATAATAAGCATCAGGGAGATTAAGAGTTGACTGGAAATAGAACCCTTATGTGTTGCATGCAAGAGGGAACCATTAGCAGTATTGACAGAAGGTACATTTGTAGTGGTAGATAAAGACGAAAAGAGATGACACAAAGGTGACACGTGATTAATGCAACTGGAATCAAAGTACCATGTAGAATTACCTGGAGGAGTCAAAAAAGTAGCAAGAGTATTACCAGAAAGGGAGAGAAGATGCTTAAGAAGAGACGCAATATTAGAGAGAGAGATAGGAGACGAGTTGAGAGGAGCAGAGGTGGTAGATTCAGTAGTAGCAGCAACAGTAGAAGCAGACATATTCTTGGAAAAGTTGGGATGACAAGCATGCTTGAGGTGATCAGGACGTGGTGGACAAGTAGGACATGCAGTAATCAAATATCCCGAGAGCTTGCAATAATGGCAGAATAGCTGTGAACAACGGTAGCTAATGTGACCTTTTTGGAGGCATGTGCAACATTCAACAGAAAGACAATCTGAGAAGAGGTGCCCGGAACGGTTACAGTTTTGACAGAATTTACCCTTTCTGTCTGTGGCAGCAAAAACATCTAACTTTTTCATAATAATAGATAGAGATCAAAGAGAGGAGAGAAAACTGCAACTTTCGGAGTAGAAAATGAGAAAACAGAGTGAAAAATCAGAAAGAGCTCACCAAAAAATCTTAAAGAGGGTCCCATTGTCTGTCACGTTAGCAGATGGATGCCACATGATGATGTCTGAATGGAGGAAGGAACCACGTCAGCGCTGACGCGAACGCGCGGATCAACCAACGGCTGGGTCGGGTCCAAGCGCGGGTCTGTCAGAGCAGAGCAGATGCGGTCGCGGGTTGGACGTGGACGAGCGTGGGCGCGACACGTGGGAGCGTTTGGGCCATTGATCGAGGCCCAATCCGATGGCGTGGAATGAATCTGGAATAGAGAAGAAACTAGTGATGGCAGGGACTTCCGGCGGCACGTGAGGAGTTTTCTGGCGACGTTTTGGGACTCGTTGAACTTGTGACGACGAGACAAAGACGATGGTAAGGGGCGTGACGAACCAAAGCGTCGGAAAATAAATGAAAATTAAGGACAAAAAATACTGCCGGAAGAGAAAAACAAAGGGGCTATGGACGAATTTCTCAAAAATATATATATATATATGCTCTTGATACCATGTTAGAAACAAGAGTGTCATCCTGATATTTTCACACCAGAACAAAAATATGTACGAATTCAAAATTCAATTTTCAGAAATAAAAATTACTGTTCAAAAATTAAAGGATAAATTGTCCTCATTATGCACATCAAATTTAACTGAAAATAAAAGAGGATCAATTTATTACTTTGATGGTTCTATTATTCCACTAACATCTTTGAGAATCTGAATTTCTCTCTTGGGGTGCAAGGTGAAACAATCTCAGAATGCTTTGTAGTTTAAATAAATAAAAGGTGAAACATTCAGTCTTCTGCAATAATTGAGAAAAATACTAAAGCATTAAGAATTCACATAGAAAACAAAATACCTTTTTAAATTCAGTTTCAAGATCTTCCTTTCAATGTGGAGTCCCGATATCTCAGTTGTTAATTTCCCAAAAAAAAAAATAGTGCAAAAATAAAATCAATAGTCCTTCAATGACCAATGAATGCTCAATATTGTTGAAGCAACGTTGAATGGGTTCCAACTTCTAAGCAATATGTTCAAAAATTAATGGCATCCAATGTAATAATTAAGTTACCATGAAATAATTGACAAATGCTTCTCCTTTCTGCTTGCAACTGTNNTGTAAAAATTAGACAAAAAAATTATATCATCTGGAATTTCAACTTAATTAATGCCACACATTAGTATAGTTTGGATGAATGTTGTAGACGGCAAGGGTTTTACCATCAGTTTCTACCAAGTTGTTTTCTGGCCCTTCTTTTTCCTGAATTTTAGCCTTGACATTATCAATTGTATCGGAACTTTAATTTCAACCTCCAGGGTGATAGTCTTTTCCGTGAAGGCTTTCACGAAGATTTGCATATGTTTAAAACAAAAGCCACAATTTTCATCAACCCAGAGTACATAGGCATCAAATTGAAAATTAAATCACAACCCTATTTGCAACAAAACTATAATCGCAACTAGTTCAGAAACCATCACTATGACAAAACACCCAAAAATCACAAACTAATCGCGAGACTCACTGATTTGATTTTGCCGTCGAGTACTGCCGCTACGGTATTAAAGAGCGAGAGTAAGCGTGATGACAAGAAAAAATTGCAAAACATGATCTGTAAGGATAATGAAAATGAACATATACAAATGAATTCTTTTAAATCAATTTTCAGTTCGAAATTTAAATTTTGAAACACTAAAATTTGCAGATTAAACAAATAATAATAATTTAGATAATTTATCTATTTGATTAATTAAAATATAAAAAATCACAACCATGCAAATCTGCTTTGGCCGCCGGTTAGATCTCACTGCTCTGTTCTGGTCGTCATTCTTATGTTCTCTGCTTTCATAGTCTCACTGCATGTACTCTTTGTGGCCGTCACTCAATACTTTCCAGCGATATGCTCTTTTCTGCCATTTCTTTCTCCGCATCCATCACTACAACATCGATAACCACCACGAACTCCACCATAACCATTGCGACTACCACAGGAGTCACCACCTCATCCACCGCTGTAACCTTACCACCACCACTGGTATTGCCTCCAATGCGACGACTCTCCTGAAGGTTGGAGCCATCAGGTATAGTGACTTCGTATAATGACATCCTCTACCTTGGTGCGTACACAAACTTTATAATCTCTACATCCCACTTGGATTAAGAACAATAAGAATAAGAAGAAGAACTGAATCGGTGAACGGAAAAAAAAACTAAAGATGAGGAGAAAAACAAAAATGGAAGAATTGAAGATGAAGAAGAATCGAAGGAGAAGAGGAGGAGAGAAAAATAGAAACAACAAATTTATGATATCTTTGAAATATTTTGAATTTGAAAAATTTTGAAATTTAAAAAATTTGAAATGAAATAACAGTAGACTTAATTGGATTGTGAAATGAACAAAAGGAAATGCACGAGAATTAATAGTTTTAGGAATGGACCATATATATTAGGATGCACATTAGAAAGAATTTGTGAGAATCAACTTGGTGAATGACACGTAGGAATTCCACTATGGGAATAACCTTCTTTTAAAGGAACTAGCAGTCGGCCCGCGCGATGTGCAGTAAATAGTGAAGCAGTGATTAATGTAAAAAAAGCATGTATTGTTGTCCCTAAAATGAAAACGTTAGAAGTGTCTCTTAAATAGGTTGATAGCGAGGATATTTGCGGTGTTAATATCCAACCATTTCTGTGTTATTATTATAATATATTTTAATTAAATTTAAATATGTGTTTCATTATGTGATGAATAAGTTATGGATGAATATTATTTATTTATGTCGGTAAAAGTTTTGTTTGAATAAAATGGTTCTGCACCTGTTAATTAATATTACAAACCATAAATGTATAAGCACACATAGATATCACCTCATTGTTGTTCAAAGAAAACATGTATTTGTTTGAAAGGAAAATGAAAGGAAAGAAAAGGAGGAAAGAAAAGGGGAATGAAAATGATTATTTTTCATTATTTGGTAGAGGAAAGAAATATGAGAGAAAGGAAAAGGGATGGAAAAAAATTGGTGGGACCTACTGTAACACCCTAACTACCAAAGTTAACGCTTCCGGCTGCGCGACTCTGATAGCTCGGACATTACGATGACTTTTATACTATTTAATATTAAAATATGAGCCTGTTTAAAACTTTAAACCGTAAAACCGCTCCCACAAATACTTTTGCTATACAACGTACATCCATACATACCATACAACTTACAGAAACCCATAAAGAGTACATCCATATATATACATACATATATGTAAATAATATTACAAACAATAATCAATACAATTTTCTATCCCTCTTACAGATTTTATCAAGATAAAGGCGAGGGTACAATAAACCATAGCTAAAACAATACAGAGTATCACAACAACAATTAAATAAACTCTTCGTGACTTCTGCGCCCATATCCTGAAAGGGGAAAAATGTAGGGGGTGAGAACATCATCCTCGAAAGGGTTCTCAGTAGAGGGTTTTTGGGAATTACTGTAATAGGATACGTGAAGATAACCGCACCAGTGATTCATAACCGTCTTATGCCTCTTTTCAAAAACCACGGTTTACAATAAAAGTAAAGTCGAAAATCTTTTCGGAAGGAAGAACCGTTCAATTCTCAAAAACTCAAAAGCCTTTCAAAACGGTTTATCTATGCGGAACCAAAATAACCTTTCATATTTTATTCCAAACCAAAAACACGAAACCGGAATCAACCATCGGTTCATCTCATTCCAACCACGGCCCTAGGCCCAAACAATCCAACCATCAACCAATCACCACAATCCAACAGAGTCCCAGGTGCAAACACAGATAGGAAGTTCAAGCACAAACAAACAGTTATTATAAGAAGAACAGTTAGCAATTAATCACATAGGCAAACCAAGTATAATATGCACACCCAACCAATGTCACACAAATGCATATGATGCATGCCTGTCCCTAGTGGATGATGATATCATCTGTCGGTTATATAGCCAGCCCGACACGTCCTGGTAGCTAACCATGGACAGAAACACCCATCGCGGAGCAAGTAGGTTTGAGCTACAACCCCCTTGCTACTGCCCGCTCAACCCAGAGCCAGTGGAATAACCACTACTGCGGCTACTACCCAGGCGGGTTTTTAAAAGCTCAACCTGGAGCGAGTGGAATCACCACTACTACCGCTACTACCCAGGCGTCACAATCTCTGACCTGGAGCAAGTGGGACGAACCACAACCCTTGCTACTACCCAGGTATCTCAAGCATATATTCATTCAGTCCCAACCATGGATCAACATCCATCTCAGCCATCCGGCGTAAATTCATAATTCATAATCAGCCATACGGTCCATAACTCATTTGGCAATCCGCCATAAATCAAAATTATACACAGCCATTCCGGCTCATAACAAAATGGCACTTCCACCATTCAACATCATCAAATTCATAAAACCGGCATTTAAGCCATAAGTCATTTTCTCAATTCATTTCACTTTGAAATCGAGTTTCGACTCTTTTCATCCTTGGCTTTAAAGATCTCATTTCTCAAATCATCTCAGGCTCATAAGCCACTTTTACTCAAGGTAAATTCCCCTTTGAAAACAATGCCACTCTCGGCATCCTCTTTCCAAACTTCCATAACCATGGCAAGTTAAAGATTTATTTTGAAACATTCAAATCACCCATTTAACAATGGGGTTTTATAACAAAATTTCTTTGGCAGAGTCCCAAGTCTTTAGGGGAGAATAACATAACTCATTTCGCCAAATTCATTTAAAATCATTAAAACATTGGCTTTCCGATTTGAGTAGGAAAATAGGATCTAAGCCAAACCGAGTCATGTAATCATTTACTTCTTTCAAAGCCGTTTCCTTTACTTAGGCAAGACCAACTTCAACCCCATGATAAATTCTAAAGCGTTTCAACTGTTCAAAAATTGTCTTAGTCTTGCAAGAATTCAGAATTCAAAGAGTACTTAAAACCTTTCTCAAAACATTTCAAAATGATACTTGTCAATAGACATTCAAGTTCTTTCAAAGTCATTGAAACTTCTTTAATTGAAACCCCCCAAGTCAAATTCAAAGGCATAGCCCTTGTCACATTTAAAATAGCTTTAAAACATAAGTTTCATCCAAATAACTTTCTCCTGAAAGAGGTACAATGCCTTTCTTAAGAAGCAAGACTAAATCACAATTTCCTCTTTAATAATTCATTTCGAAAGCATGAATCATCCTTTTCTCGATAATTCAAATAAAATTGTAGAAGTCTTTAACTCATCATTTGCCCGACAACATTTCAACAAGGACTCGGATTTTATAGAAATTTCGGCAGCACCTCCCCTAAAACTTGGACTTTGCCACCCGGTTCGGGTCCCAACTAAACTGTTTCTCATTCCTTTTTAACAGCTCAATACCAGAAATCAATTCAAAGCAAGTTAAATCCAACAGTCGCCTCAGTGGCATATCTCAAGAAAACCATTTCAAAGTCAACTCAATATTAACCGATTTAACTCATTTCCAAAGCTTTAAAGAAACGGTTCAGTAACAAATCATTTATCCAAGATCAAGTCAATTAAAAATAAACCAGGCTGAATTCAAAAGTGCATTCGACTTTTCACATCATCAAATAATTGACTCAAATCAAATCAATCCTCAATGGATTAAACTGAGGTTTCAAATCTTTAAAGAATCACTTCAAAACATTACATTTTACAAGGCCGCACAACAATTCAACCAAACAAACATCCATAATCATTCGGCTCAATCAAATAATACATAAGGCAGATACTATCACTAAATACACCATATCTCATATCAGTATCCATATGTAATAATTCCAATAATAAACTATAGTTTTTGGAAAGCGCCCCTACCTCAAAACGCAATTCCATAACCCAAAAGTCTCATAGAGTCCTTTTCCGCCTCAACCGAAATCATCAACAACCGCAACCTCAGCTTCAAGCCACATCCGCAATAACCATAGCGACACTAATCGCAACATACAATAATCAGGACTCGACCCCACACTATCAGAACTCATATTCATTAACCATACACAACAAAATACTAACACGAGGCTCTTCGAAATATACTTACTTACCAAAATAACACAAAGGGACAGTTGCGATTCCGAACCGACCCGACAACAGCCCCGTAGCAGCAAAAAGCTCCGGCGGCTCAACAACAATCCTTAGTTTCGACGTACATTTATCGGAACTCAACCCTGTGTAACCAACATCTCAGAATCTCTAACAAAGTATAACAGGGCACTAGATTTAAGGGGTTTCGAAAACCAAACGCTTACCAAGAAAAGACGGTTTCTGGTGGCCACAATACCGATCCCGGCAGCCAACGGCGTGGCGGCCATGACAACAACAGCAATGGAGTTTCAAAGGTGGCAGAAACCCCTCATTCCACGGCTCCCATGGTGGCTTCCGACAGAGACCGTAGCGGATCTGAATGGCGGCGGCAGCTAGCTTCCTTTAATGGCAACAAGAACGACGGCGGCACCCAAGGGTTCCGGCGGCGGCAGCGGTAGACCAGAGCACCAGAAGCGGAGGGAATTCATCTTGCTTCTCTCTCTCACCTCCGTTCCACAGCAGGGACCTCCACTGGCGACAGCGGCGGACTACACCCCAGGGCGACGGCGACGATTCCTCCCGCGGGGGTGAGGACGCATTTGGATGCGCGACTGCTCTCCCTCTTCGCGTCTCTCTCTGCACGACTCCAACGGCGGTGAAGGTTCGGACGCGCCTCTCCTCTCCCACGGCTGAGCTCCTACACGCGCGCCCTTCCTCTGTCTCGTCGGCCCCTGCCTTGCGTCCTTCTCCTTCGCTGTTCGGCTTCTGACGGTGGCTCGACGACGATCGGCGGTGACGCGAACTAGTGACTCCATGAACAGCGCCGCAAAGCAGCTCGACGGCGAGCTCCAAGGTAGTTGATCGACGGTGACAAGGCCTCTCCTGCCTTCTTTCTTCCAGACCTCCCCCTCCATTTCTCAAATCTCTCCTTTCTTTGTTTCTTTCTTTCAGAAAAATCAAAGGAAACTGCGTGTGTTGCTGCTGCTGTTAGAAGGGAGGGGCTACTACAGTTGTGAGGAAACCGGGTCGGGTTAGGTTTTTCGGGGTAAGGGTTTTATTTTTTTTTTGAAAATTAGGGTTAGGGTTACTTTTGTAATTTCAAATAAAAGTAAGGGTAATATAGTAATTAGGAACAATTTTAATCCAACAAAATTAATGCATAAAAATGCTATTTGCTCATCAATTTTACAAATTATTTTCAATAAAAATGTCCCAACCAAATAATTAGAAATAATATACTTAATTTCTCTATTTTCCAAAATAGCAGTATTTATATTTAAGATATTAATTATTTAATCCAAATCATATAGAAATCCTTATTTTTTCACAATTACCAACTTTATAATTTGAATACAGAAAATAATCCAATAATTGTAAAATTGGATAATAATCATAACTTATCTCAAATTCAATAAATCAAAGCTTACCTTAATTATCTTTAATAAAATAATTTCTGAAATTAAGGCTATAAATAACCATATGATTTGAGACTTGATCATAATAAGACTTTTCAAAGGTTCTGGGTCTTACACCTACCAAATTTTTTTCTCTACACCATTGGAAAGAAAATAGAGAGAAAACTAATTCTCTCTCTTTACTTTCAATATTACCCTTTTATTTTTTTAATATATTTTATAATATAAGGGTAAAATTATCTTTTTATAACATTTTCTTCCTTCTTATTTTCTTTCTATCCAAACACATCTAAAAAAAGGGTTTAAAAAATATTCTGAGTTAATTTCTTGCATTCTTGTTGCTGAACGCAACAATGAGTTGTTATTGAAAAATCATGAAGTGCGCCCAGCTGGCGCTGCTCCATTTCCTGAAATATATGCGACAAATTACCCCAGAAGAGGTAAATGGCAATGTTTTAGTAACAAGAAAAATTATGGAAGGAAAAGGAATTATATTCAAAAGAGAGGATCTCACCAGAAGTGGGATAAAGAAAGAAATATCGGGCAGAATAAATCGATAGAGGATAAGTGTTTCCGTTGTGGTGGAAAGGGCCATTGGTTATGTACCTGCCGTACCCCAAGGCACCTAGTCGATCTTTACCAGGCATCTTTGAAAAAGGACGACAAGGGAAAAGAATCGAATTTCGTTTCAAATGATGCTGAAAATTTTACCACTCATTATGATGTATTTGATTTCTTTGAGGATCCTGAAGGAAATATTGGTCATTTGATCAATGATGGAATAGTTTAATGTGTGAGATTGTTAAGTATTCATAATAAATAATGTAAAGAACTTATTGTTAAGTTTTATTTTCTATGTATTTAAGTTTCAAATATGATGTATATAAATAATGAAATATTAAGGTTTATGAATTTTGAAATCATTAAATATGTCATGTTTTAAAAAAAAATTTTAGTATATGACATTATTTTTATAGAAAAATCATTCCGATCAAGTACTCAATTTAACTGTGCATACTACTCATTTTATTATTATTTGTCTTTGAAGAGAATGGCAAGGATATGTAATGAAGATGTATGCCTTGCGAATAGTGCAAGTTCGCACACTATTCCCAAAAGTGATATGTATTTTACCCATCTTGTGCCAAAAGAAGAATGTATTAATACTATTATTGGCTCAGGCAATGTGATTGAAGGCTCCGAAAGAGCTATAATTTTGTTTCCCGGAGGAACAAAATTCATAATAAATAATGCACTGTTGTCTACCAAGTCTTGAAGAAACTTGTTGAGCTTTAAAGATATTCGCCGAAATGGATATCATATTGAGACTATGAATGAGGGAAGTCATGAGTACTTATGTATCACAACTCATGATTCAAATAAAAAGGTTATACTAGAAAAGTTGCCCTCACTTTCATTTGGGTTATATTATACCAAGATTAGTGCAATTGAATCACATGCCACTGTAAACCAGAAGTTTATTAGCCCAAATGAATTCATAACTTGGCACGACCGATTGGGTCATCTGGGAACAACCATGATGAGGAAAATTATTGAAAACTCACATGGACATTCACTAAAGAACCAGAAGATTCTTAAAACTAGTGAATTTTGTTGTGCTGCATGTTCTCAGGGAAAGTTAATTTTAAGACCATCACTAGTAAAGGTTGGATTTGAGTCTCCTGAATTCCTAGAAAAGATTTAAGGTAATATATGTGGACCTATTCATCCACCATGTGGATCTTTTAGATATTTTATGGTCCTGATAGACGCATCTTCGAGATGGTCACATGTGTGCTTATTGTCCTCTCGCAACCTGGCGTTTGCGAGATTACTGGCTCAAATTATTCGATTAAAAGCACAATTTCTAGAAAATCCAATCAAAGCAATTCGTCTTGATAATGCTGGTGAATTTACTTCCCAAGCTTTTGATGCTTATTGTATGGCTAATGGAATAAGTGTTGAACATCTAGTAGCTTATGTTCACACACAAAATGGGTTAGCAGAATCACTTATTAAACGCCTCCAATTAATTGATAGACCCTTACTTATGAGAACAAATCTCCCAACCTCGGTTTGGGGGCATGCTATTTTACATGCCGCAGCACTTATTCGATTGAGGCCAACGAGTTACCATCGGTTCTCTCCTATGCAATTAGCTTTTGGCTAGCAGCCAAATGTTTCCCATTTAAGAATATTTGGGTGTGCGATATATGTTCCCATTGCACCACCTAATTGCATCAAAATGGGACCCAAAGAAAATTGGGGATATATGTTGGATATGATTCTCCCTCTATAGTGAGGTATCTTGAGATACAAACTGGAGATGTATTTAAAGCCCGGTTTGTGGATTGTCATTTTGATGAATAAAAATTTCCAACATTAGGGGGAGAGAATAAGTTTTCTGAAAAGGAACTTAATTGGAATGCATCATCGTTGATGCATTTAGATCCTCGATCAGGGCAATGTGAACTAGAAGTTCAAAAGATTATACATTTGCAAAGAATAGCAAATGAATTGCCTGATGAATTTTTCGATACAAAGAGGATAACCAAATCTTATATACCAGCGGAAAATCCCCCAATTCGAATTGATGTCCCAGTTGGACAAATTACCACCGAAGCAAATACAAGCCAAAAGCGTGACAGGCCTGTCGGTTCAAAAGATAAAAATCCTCAAAAAAGAAAAGAGGTAAATACGATTCCTGTTGAAAAAGACATAGTGGAGACACTTGCAGTTGTCCAAAATTTTGATATAGTTTTAATGCCAGAAGACGTTCAGGTACCTGAAAATTGTGAAAATGATGAGATCTCGATAAATTATGTCTTTACATGAGAGAAATGAGACCGAAATAAGACAATTGTCAATGAAATATTTGCATATAATGTGGCATTAAATATCATACATGAAAGTAAAGATCTTGAGCCAAGATCAGTTGAAGAATGTCGACAAAGGAATGATTGGCCAAACGTGAAGTCTTTGGATCTGTAGTCCGTACACCAGAAGATGTAAAACCTGTTGGATACCGGTGGGTATTTGTGAGAAAACGAAATGAGAAAAATGAAGTTGTGCACTACAAAGCCCGACTTATGGCACAAGGTTTTTCACAAAGGCCTAGTATAGATTATGAAGAAACGTATTTCTCTGTAGTGGATGCAATAACATTGCGTTATTTGGTCAGTTTATCTGCATATCATAAACTGTATATGCATTTAATGGATGTGGTAACAGCCTACTTATACGGTTCATTAGATCGGGATATCTATATGAAAGTCCCTGAAGGACTAAAGATATCTAAACCATCCAATGAATATTCACAAGGGTTATACTCAGTCAAATTTCAAAGATCTTTATATGGTCTAAAGCAATCTGGACAAATGTGATATAATCGTCTTACTGAGTATCTGGCCAAAAACAGATTTAAGAATGATGATATCTGCCCATGTGTTTTCATAAAGAAATCTGCATCTGGATTCATTATAATTGCTGTGTACGTTGATGATTTAAATATCATTGGGACTCATGAAGAGATTCCAACAATTATAAAAACTCTAAAAGAAGAGTTTGAGATGAAAGATCTTAGAAGGACTAAATTTTGTCTCGGCCTACAGATCGAGCATATAAGAAATGGGATCTATATTCATCAAACAACATACATAGATAAGATCTTGAAAAGATTTTATATGGATAAGTCACATCCCTTGAGTACCCCAATGATCGTAAGATCTTTGGATGTGGAAAAGGATCAATTCTGTCCTAAAGAAAAAAATGAAGATATCCTTGGTCCTGAAGTACCATATCTTAGTGCAATTGGAGCGCTAATGTATCTTGCTAATAATACACGACCAGATATATCATTTGCTGTGAATCTACTAGCAAGATATAGTTCCTCTCCAACCAGAAGACATTGGAGTGGAATCAAACAAATATTTCGATATCTTCATGGTGTAACACCCTACCATACATAGTCTTATGCTTAAGTTATAATTCAGAGATGGCAAGGTATTATGACCTCTAAAACAAAAATTTAGTACGTATAGTAGTATGAATAATTGATTATAGCTAGGAGCCTTTGTAGAAAAAGGGGTAAACAAAAAACCGTAACTCGAAAGCACAACACTCCGATCGATAACGTAACGAGCAAAGGATAAGCTAACGCAAGATCATATATATATACAAAGGAGTGTCAAAACAGGAATATCAAGACTCAAAATCCGGCCGCGAAGATAACCGGTCCGAGCATAGCAATATATACAGATAATAAAATAAGGAAACCCCAAAGGAAACCCAAAGGGACACAAATACATACAACCTATTCTCCAAAATCCCCTCTAGAAGGAGTCATCACAGTTTGTATTATTTAATGGAGATAAAAGTATCTAAACAAGATATATAAACCAAACAGAGTCCCAAGAACAAAGGATCTTCGCTAATCCAGAAGTCTCCAGCATGCCTCAACGAGAAGCCTCGCGTCCTGCATCTGAAAACCACAAAATCTGCATGGGTGAGAACCAGAGGTCCCCAGTACGGTAACAGCTTCCACATATATAATACATAATAATAGAGGAAAGCCGAAGGAAATCCTAGAACTTCCTCCAGGTAATATCAAAGCTTATAAACAAGCTAAACCGTAAGTGGCAACTGACTAAAGATCCTTCATTCTAACTAATACTTCCCTTTCCAATTCCTTCAGACCTCCCAACCACCAGCAAGAGTATAATATAGCAAACACAGTTATATCAGACAAGAGATTTACAAATAGGAACAGATAAGGCATTTAGGCAATTAGCAAGTAATATGCAGTCAAGCCATACCTTAGCCAATTTTCCAAGCTCAACCGGAGCACTTCCAAACCACTTGTCCACAAGCTCTCAAGGTATCAACACCTCCAAGAACAGATTTTATCACACAAAACCCTCTTCCAAGCTTTCCAAAATCACCAATCAAGCTCCAATATTCACATATACACAACCTAAGCCACAATCATCATACCCATTCACAACATCTCAATGCCCAAACCTCATAGAACAACAAATTACACTAGGGTTGAGAATCTTACCACACCCAAGGTCCAAGGAGACAAGATTAACCTTCTCCTTCAAGAGAGTTGGGTCCTATAACATTAAAGAACCCAAAATCTCAACATTTTTACTCATGAAACTCGAAATCAAGGGCTGGATTTTCGAACAGTAAAACGTAGCTTACCTCAAGATTAATTGTATGGGTTTTGTAGAGCTCTCCGCGGCGAACGCGTGGCCGCAAACGGAGCAGCAATCGGAGCTCTAGATCAAAAGTTATGGTGGTTTGAAGATCAAGTGAGAGAAAGA
>NC_029788.2:100365859-100368577 GCF_000816755.2 Arachis ipaensis
GAGATTGACATTTTCTCCCATACAAAGCTTCATACGGAGCCATTCCGATGCTCGCATGGTAGTTATTATTGTATGCAAACTCTACTAACGGTATATACCGATCCCAACTCGCCGGTTGGTCTAAAACACAAGCTCTCAACATATCCTCTAGTGTTTGGATCGTCCTCTCGGATTGACCATCTGTTTGAGGATGGTAAGCTGTACTCAAGCTTAATCGGGTTCCAAAAGCTTTCTGAAATGCACCCCAGAACCTCGAAGTGAAACGAGGATCTCTATCAGAGATTATAGTAGTAGGTACACCATGGAGTCTCACAATCTCCTTTATGTATAACCGAGCTAGCTCCTCAAGGGTGTAAGTCATCCGAACGGGTAAAAAGTGAGCTGACTTCGTTAGTCGGTCCACGATCACCCAGATAGCATCAAAACCAGTCCTAGTCCTTGGCAATTCCGACACAAAGTCCATTACAATACTTTCCCACTTCCATTGCGGAACCTCTAAGGGTTACAACATCCCGGAAGGTCTTTGATGTTCAATCTTTACCTTTTGACAAGTTAAGCACTTTGAAACATATTCCGCCACATCATTCTTCATACCCGGCCACCAAAACATCGCCTTTAAATCATGGTACATCTTAGTACTTCCCGGGTGAATGGAGAATCCGCTTTTGTGTGCCTCCTTTAAGATATCTTGCCTCAAAGTGCCAATATCCGGCACAATGATCCTACCCTTGAATCTCCATAACCCATCTTTTTCTTCCGACACTCTCCACTATTTTCCTTGCTCGATAGCCGGTAACACCTTCCATAACGCTTTATCATTTTCATGAGCTTTTAGGAGTTCGGACTTAAAGTCACTCGAGATTTCTAATCGGCTCAAACACAAGGTTCCAGATACTTCTCGAGCACCAATTTTTTGACTCTCGAATCCCTTGAGCAACTTCTCCTCTTGAAGCATCATCCAAGACGCATATAACGACTTCTGACTTAACGCATCCGCCACTATATTCGCCTTTCTAGGATGGTAATTCAACTCAAAGTCGTAGTCCTTCAATAATTCCATCCACCTCCTTTGCCTCATATTAAGCTCTTTCTGATCAAAGAGATATTTCAAGCTCTTGTGATCAGAGAAGACTTGGAACTTAACCCCATAGAGATAATGCCTCCACACCTTCAAGGCAAACACGACCGCAGTGAGTTCCAGATCGTGCGTAGGGTAACTAACTTCATGAGGTCTTAACTGTCGTGAGGCAAACGCCACCACATGATGATGCTGCATCAGCACGCATCCTAGACCCTTTAACGATGCATCACAGTACACCTCAAAAGGCTCGTTCGGCTCAGGTAACACTAACACAGGTGCAGTGGTCAACTTTTTCTTCAATGTCTGAAAGCTCTCCTCGCACTCAGGAGTCCAAACAAACAGAGTGTCTTTGCGAGTTAACTTTGTCAACGGCAAAGCTAATTGCGAAAAGCCTTTGATGAACCTTCGGTAATAGCCAGCTAAACCCAGAAAACTCGTTATCTCAGTTACTGTGGTTGGTTGCTTCCAATCCATCACAGCTTCTACCTTAGTTGGATCTACGGCTATTCCCTTCTTACTCACCACGTGACCCAAAAACTTCACCTCATCCTTCCAAAACTCACACTTAGACAGTTTCGCATAGAGTTTCTTCTCCTTTAGAATCTGCAACACGGTCCTCAAGTGTTCTGCATGCTCTTCTCCAGTCTTGGAGTAAATCAGTATGTCGTTAATGAAGACAACAACGAATTTATCCAGAAACGGACGGAATACTCTATTCATGTAATCCATGAATATTGCAGGAGCGTTCGTCAACCCAAAGGACATTACAGTATACTCGTAATGACCATAACGAGTCCTGAAAGCGGTCCTAGGGATATCCTCACCCCTCACTCTTATCTGGTGATAACCGGATCGCAAATCGATCTTAGAGAAAACCCCAGCTCCTTGTAACTGATCCATAAGATCATCAATCCTCGGCAATGGGTACTTATTCTTTATGGCGACCTTGTTCAGCTGCCTGTAATCCACACAGAGCCGCATACTTCCATTGTCCACGAGGCGCCATCTGGTTCCTATACACACCAAACAATCGATATTAAGTTGATCACTCTTAATATCGGAAGTTTAGTGCTTCAAAGTCCCAAATGCATGCTCATGAACGTTTATGCCAATTATATCAAGCAGATATACTAACAGCACATAACACACATACAGAGAATGCACAGAAGCATAGTCAGTCCATTCCTCAGGCTCTACAGGAACGAACTGCTCTGATACCATAATGTAACACCCTACCATACAGAGTCTTATGCTTAAGTTATAATTCAGAGATGGCAAGGTATTATGACCTCTAAAACAAAAATTTAGTACGTATAGTAGTATGAATAATTGATTATAGCTAGGAGCCTTTGTAGAAAAAGGGGTAAACAAAAAACCGTAACTCGAAAGCGCAACACTCCGATCGATAACGTAACGAGCAAAGGATAAGCTAACGCAAGATCATATATATATACAAAGGAGTGTCAAAACAGGAATATCAAGACTCAAAATCCGGCCGCGAAGATAACCGATCCGAGCATAGCAATATATACATATAATAAAATAAGGAAACCCCAAAGGAAACCCAAAGGGACACAAATACATACAACCTATTCTCCAAAATCCCCTCTAGAAGGAGTCATCACAGTTTATATTAT
>NC_029788.2:100369461-100371268 GCF_000816755.2 Arachis ipaensis
TTGTCCACAAGCTCTCAAGGTATCAACACCTCCAAGAATAGATTTTATCACACAAAACCCTCTTCCAAGCTTTCTAAAATCACCAATCAAGCTCCAATATTCACATATACACAACCTAAGCCACAATCATCATATCCATACACAATATCTCAATACCCAAACATCATAGAATCAATAAATTACACTAGGGTTGAGAATCTTACCACACCCAAGGTCCAAGGAGACAAGATTAACCTTCTCCTTCAAGAGAGTTGGGTCCTATAACATCAAAGAACCCAAAATCTCAACATTTTTACTCATGAAACTCGAAATCAAGGGCTGGAATTTCGAACAGTAAAACGTAGCTTACCTCAAGATTAATTGTATGGGTTTTGTAGAGCTCTCCGCGGTGAATGCGTGGCCGCAAACGGAGCGGCAATCGGAGCTCTAGATCAAAAGTTATGGTGGTTTGAAGATCAAGTGAGAGAAAGAACTTGAGAGAGTGTTCTTCCCTCCATAGCCTCCATTTTCAGCGTGTTTAGTGTGTTGTGAGGAGAGAGAGTGCTGAAAACTAGAGTTTTGGTTTAGTTTAGTTAGGCCAAGGGCCCACTTTGGATCCGGTTTGGCCCGTTTGGTCCAATCTTGGTCCGATTTCTATAAAATTGGTACCGAAATTCTCGTCTCAATCTCCTCTATCACATTTAGCCATAAAAATAACATTTTTGGCTTTCTAGAATAAATTCTCATTTATGGGTTAATTAGCCGTTAATTAACTGGGTCTTACACATGGAACAGTTGATATGGGATTGTTTTATCCCTATGGATCCAAGTCACAACTAGTTTACTATGCAGATGCTGGATACTTGTCTGATCCACATAAAGGGAGATCTCAAATAGAATACCTGTTCACCTATGGTGGTACAGCTATATCATGAAGGTCCACAAAACAGACGATTGCTGTAACATCCTCTAATCATGCCGAAATACTAGCGATTCATGAAGCAAGTCGCGAGTGTTTTTGGCTTCGGAGTCTGATCCAATATATTCTGTCATCATGTGGACTGATTGATCATAAGATAACTCCAACTGTCCTGTTTGAAGATAATACAGCATGTATTGCTCAACTTAAAGGCGGATATATCAAAGGTGATAGAACAAAGCATATTTCTCCCAAATTCTTCTTCACTCATGATCTTCAAAATCAAGGGACAATTGATATCCAACAGATCCGCTCAAGTGATAATCTAGCAGATTTATTTACAAAGTCACTCCCAAAATCCTCCTTTGAAAGATTGATACATGAGACTGGGATGCGCCGATTTCGAAACATTAAATAATGTCGGCAAAAGGGAGAGACTGTACTCTTTTTCCCTTGGTCAGGTTTTTTTCCCATTGGATTTTTCTTGACAAGGTTTTTAATGAGGCAGTCCCCATCACAAAGGATATTGTACTCTTTTTCCTTCACTAAGGTTTTTTCCACAGGATTTTCCTTTAGTAAGGTTTTAATGAGGCAATAATCCTAAATGGTCATCCAAGGGAGAGTGTTGCGATACGAATAATATGGATGACCATAGGTGGCTCATCTTTTCCCATACTGAAATGCTAAGTTTCCAAAGTCATTACATTTAATGATAGTGGAAAATGAAGCCTCATTTCATGTATAAATAGAGGATGAACCTGAGTGAATAATATAGCAATAGCAATCAATAACAATATTCTCTCTCTCTCTCTCTTTTATAATCTTCTCTCTCTTTTACATACGATACTACATATATATATATATATATATTACTTTTATTATATCAAGATAATAATATTGGTGAACACT
>NC_029788.2:100371290-100376072 GCF_000816755.2 Arachis ipaensis
TTTATATGTATATTTCTCTATTTTATATTTATATCTTCCTTATTTATTTCACAACATGATTCCCTTTTATATTACACCTTTAATAATTACAATAGGATGCACAAATATTACGTTTTATATGCTAAAATGGTTAAGATTAAGGTAGAAACTAAAGTCGCTATATATGCAATTTTAACTCACAACTTACTAAGTTCATTTTTACTATTATATTCTTATTTTATAATGAAGCTTTAAAAATTAAAGATGGTGAATATTTTTAGTGTAGTATCATTTTTTTTCGATATGTCATCTAACTTATAACAATTTCAGAAATAAAACTAAGACACACTTATTAGCATGATAGATATTAATAAAACATGAAATCAATAAATATTATGAAATTTAACAATGATAACGTAAAATATTTTTTTTAAATGATTTCATTAACCACATTGATTTTATTAGAGATAAAGTCTCAGGCTTAACATAGTCAGGTTACATAACCAACACTTCAAAACAAAATAAAAAAACTACTCTACTTGCACTATATCAACTATATAATTGTAAAACTAAAGATCATCACATGACAACCATCTTTTCCACCACCTTTTGATATTACCATTGCTAGAAAAATAGAATTAGATAAAAAGGATAATGAATGGTTACCCTTTGAATGAAGACAAAAGTGCAACCATCAAGATACAATTGCATAAAATATGTTAATTTTTCAATGTACTAATTTAATAAGTGAAACAATAGCAATAGGTACCTCCAATATAGGAATCTCAATAGTTGCAATTGATGCAATCTAGAAAGTGAGTTCAAAAATAGCACAATCTTCATAAGAAAACTTAGAATTATCTTATTTTCCTCTTGAAACCACAATATTATGAGATCTCAATTGAAAAAATATCTATTTGACACAAAAATTAAATAATTAATCAAAATCATTTGACGTGCTCTTTAAAAACAAAAACAAAAAAGAAATGATGTGAAGTTATTTCATTGTTCTAAGGATTCTATATTTCTATTCACAGTGAATCCGATAAAAAAAGGTACCTTCTTGTAACACTAAAACCTAAATTTTGAAATAGTCAAGGAATAATGACATTTAGTAATGCATCTCAAGGAGTAAAAATGTCATACCATGCCCCTAAACCAAGCATCATAAAGTCTATTGCACCAACAAACAAATTTTTAGAAAACACAATATTTACAAACAATTTCAATTTCTTTGTTATCAATTACAACCCAAGAAGATTAAAACTATTGAATATCATGACATTTGTCCCAACAACCTTCTAAAGAAAACAAAACCCAAAAAAAAATTAAAGAAATAGCATTGTCAAATCATATCGTGTTAACAACAACATACAACATATATAAAGCAAAAATGGTTTTGTTTTGAAAGTTTACCAAGCAATACAATACTTTATCTTTTTTCTTTTTTACAACAATATCATAATTTGTTTAATTAAATCTTGGATCTGTCATTGTTTCCAAAATTCAGATTGAAACCTGCAATGAAATTTAAGACAAATTTACACATGCAATCAATTGGCAATATTCATTGTTAAAGGAACAAAAGATGTTAGTAATAAAGCTAAACTTGTCATGTCTGGAAGATACTATACCAAAACGTAGTGGTGAGTAAACAATTTCTATAGCTTAATGATATAGAAATATATACTATTCTTAACAGGATAGCAATAGTTCCTAAAAAAATTCAATAATTTTTTTAATAAAACCAAATACACAACTGTCTCCCATAAGGCTAGAACACAAAGCAATGTATGTAGCTCAACACCTAAATAGTATTAATTCAAATAAAAGAACTTTAAAAGTATACAACTTTTAATAACTCAAATATTTCTAACTGTCAATCCAATCTTTTATTTTTTTTATCTTATTTTAATAGCATGAAACTTTTTCTTTGCCAATCAACTAAGTAATAGATATTTAGTAGCATTAACCTAAATTCTAAGTAAATAAAATAAAAAAGTCGAGGTAACTTATATCTAAATATATTAAAAAGAAATCATACATTCTTTTCTCCAAAATCATTTCTCAAAAAATGTATATCTTCAGAGCAACATTGCATTACTCATCTATACCTCAGAAAGAATGTTATAACAAAACCTCATATACTTTCATAGCTATATCAAAATACTCAAACCTAGAAACACCTAATTTACTAAATTTCAAAGCACAAATAGTAAATGGAGCAAAACTTCACCATATCAAAAACTAAACATAAGATAATTTTCAGCTGGTTTAATTACTCTGTTGGTCCTTATAGTTTCATCAAATTTTTAATTAGGTCCCTATAGTTTTTTTTCTTTCAATTGGGTCCCTACACTGCTTTAATTTTGTAATTAAGTCCTTTTTAGTGTAAAAAATATTATAGTCAACTGAATATTTCGACGCAAATTGAAGGTATTTATAATTAAAAACTTAATTAAATCTTTGACCGCATGTATTTTGGTAAAAATGTTATGTTAATTTTAACATTTTCAACATGAAAAGGACGAAATTACAAAATTAAAAGTAGTGCAGGGACCCAATTGAAAGGAAAAAAAAGTATAGGGACCTAATTAAAAATTTGGTAAAACTATAGAGACCAACAGAGTAATTAAACCTTTTCAGCTTATGCAAATTAATAAAAACAATAAAATCAACTATAATTCACATTATTTTAAGTTTATGTCAATCATAGAATAGAAAATACACTAATAAGAGTACTTTTATTAGAGAAGGGTGAAAATAAAAGGATAAAAAACAAAAACAAACAAAACTTTACAAAAGACGAATTTACAAAATCAAAGAAAAACATCACTAAGCTTCTTGTATAACATCACTTTGACTCCAACTTGAAATAATGAACACCAAGCCTTTGATTTTTTGTGTGACTGAGGATGTTACTATTAGTACTATACTACTAATGTAACATAATGTGCATATGATGATAGCTTTGTCAATAGTTTAGATTTGGAATTGTATTTAATTCAGAGAAAATGGTTTTGCAGATATATTAGTATGAGAAGATAGTATAAATATTCATTTCTAAGGATAAGTATAGAAGCTCCAGCTGATGGGGAAGCGTAGAGCTACTTAAAAGACAGAAATCACCTAAAATCCAAATTCATCTCAAACCAAAAGTATCAACCTTAAGCTAAATAATTTAGACTTATTTTGTCAACAGTTCAGATCAGCAAATGGTAGAGCAGTCATTTTAGTAAACCTTATTGATCTTTTTTTTATATCTAGATAGTGACCACAGTCTCTATGGCAATATTGAAAAGATTATTAGTTGTAAGCATTGCAAAGAAGCACTCACTCACCTCAGTTCTCACAATTCTCACCAATGTATGCTTATCTAAAGGTGAGGATGTAACCATGAACTGAAATCAATATATCATTTCAACTCAAAACACACTATATAGATACAAACATAATTCATCTTTATATACATTAACTATAGGGTATATCAATTTCAAAATAAATGTCTCAAATTAGTTATGTACTTGAACTAATCAAATTATTGAAAGCATCATAATTTAATGAATTAGATCCTTGATAAAAAATTATTAGGATTACCTTTTCTTACCTGACATTTTTATTCTCTCTTTTTACTCATTTTCTGTTATGTATTTTATTATAAGATAATAAAGTTAGTGTTTTCTAATATTTTTTGATATACAATCATTTTGGACAGAATCCCATTTTAAAAAGATACCTATTTTAAAGAAAATTGTAGTACACAAACATGACAACAAATTTTATTGACTTTTTTTTTGCCTATTGTCTCTATCTCTACTAGTTTCTTCTACATCATCAATATAGGCAACGTGTAATGAAGGATATCTACAATCAAGATATTAAAGGAATATATAGTAAATTTGTCACTCATAAAAAGGGCCATAGTTATAGCCTTATAGCCTTCCATGATCTTATGCTCAAATTTTAGTGCCACTTGTGAAATAAAAAGTAGAAATCAACTAAAACCAAAATCAATCTCAAACCAAAAGTATCAAATAACTTTGAAAATCCAGAGGCTTTAATAGACGCTCACCTTCACCCAATTTAATGTCAACTTTGTACAAAGGTTATCCTCCAACTTGAACCTTTAGAAGCCAAAACACAAATAAATTACCAAATATAAATAAAGGACAATTAAAGATTTGATGAAAGAGATTTATTAGAATGGAGGAAGTTAGTTACAATATTCACACCTATCCTCCTAAATATAGACGTTTGAAAGAGTTAACGGACCTCTTGCAATGAACAAAATTAAATAAATAAATAAAAGACTTGAAAACAGAGCATACACAATATCAGTTAAAACAAAGAATCTAAAATCATAGAATTTAAATAAATAAATAAATAGACAAACTTCATAAAACGATGAGATCTTTTTATATGTCATAATGAAATGTATCACAGAGCAATGCAAAACATATGAAATTTAAGTATGTGAAGCAGTAATCAGCTCAATAAAACTAATTAGAAATTGAATTGGGGTTTATCAAAACACAAAGGGTGGTTCCAAATAGATACATATTTGATTCATAATTTTCATTAGAAACATATCTTTACAAAACATGAATGACTTGAAATGAACAAATGAATAATAAATATCATAGGAAACAATAGGTATCCTGCAAATATTTGAAGAAATGTTCTATACCTTGTTCCTTCAAATGGAAGATAAGAAAAATAGTCAAGAACAGAAAGTCATAAACAAAAAAGCAAGGAACCACCACTATGTGTTTGAGATGTAAACTTTACCGATCGAGGATGCTT
>NC_029788.2:100376607-100383137 GCF_000816755.2 Arachis ipaensis
ATTTTGAACATTCAATTCATCTTATAAAACTTACAAATAATAATAATAATAAAATTTTCGAGCTATTATTTTGCATAGACCAACCCAAAAATTTAGCAGGCATAGCAACAGAAATAGCTAGCAAAGTGAATGTATTCAAACAACTTTAACAAAAATATCTTACTCGAAAATATGCTCAAAATAAAGCTTTCTCTGTTTTTTTTTTTTTACAAAAGCAAAAGAAAGGAATAAGGCTCTTAGTTACCACTTACCAGTACTCAAAATATGCTCAAAATAACTCAGCTTACACTGCATCTGAAAGATAAGCTTCCCCTGAACCAGAGAAATGCACAAAACCACAACACAGTTTCACATTTCAACATAAAATTTGCTTCACAATCCAAAAAAATCGTAGAAAAGACCAACAAAACAAAAGGGGTACTACAAAATTGTTCAAAAATGGCTAAAAAACTTCCACTTACTCGCATAAGTTGTCTCCAGAACTTCCAAGTTCCACCTGTGAAGCACTCTTCATTTTGCGCTTCACCTTGTTCTAACCGCCCACTGGTTTCTCTTTCGCTTTTTCTTCTTCTGAACCAACATCCTTCATATCCAAAGATCAAAGCTTTCACTTGAACAAAATACAAAGATATCTTCCACTTGCGTGTCGTTGGACATGTAACTCTTGCCGAGCAAGCCGAGACAGGTTTTCTTGCGCTTTGATAAGAGGAGAGAAAAGGGAAAGGGTTTCGAAATTAGAGAGAAGAGGAAGAGGGAAGGGTTTCCGAAGAAACGAGTGATTTAAGGGAGTAAATGAGAGAGAAATTTAGGGAGAGAGATAAATGATGATTGAAATTTGATTTGTTACTCAAATTTGGCGAAAAAAATTTCACTCTTTTTGTTCTTCTCCATTTTGGAAGCTTAGATATCCCTATCTTTCTTTCTTTCTTTCTCTGGATAAAAGCTATACTCTCCTTCTTAGTTTTAAATTTGAATCCAAACTATTATTATCCGGTTAAAAACTTACATAAGTATAGGTGTAAACAATGTGTGTAAGTGTAACTAAGTGTCAAAACGTGAATTCCTTTGAATTTCTATTACTGTTTTGCTATTCTACTTTTATTTATATAAAGATAAAGATATTATAGGACTATATCATAAACCACATAACAAATTATGCTGGATGCATTTGAAAAATGAGATCATAATATCATATTAACGAACGGATTTCTGCTAGTAAAGAATTTTAATAAAATCTCGTTGTAAATATAGTTTCTAAACCAGCAAAGAATCCTTTCATACAAAAGTTTGGTTGTCACAAGTAACAAAACCAATAAAATTTATAACCGAAGTATTTAAACCTCGGGTCATATCTCAAGGGATTGCAGGGAGGTGTGTTTATTATTGGTTATGAGAAAAAGCGTATTTTTGTTTGGGTTTTTGAAATAAGGAACAAGTAATTTAAATGACAAGAAAAATAAATTAATAATTAGAAGATCTCTTGGCAAGGTATGAGAACTGGAAATCCCATCCTAGTTATCCTTATCAGGTGTGATGAAAATTATCCGTTGCTCCCACTTAGTTAACCCTTACTAAATAAAGGAAAGTCAAGTGGACCAATTAACTTGATTCCTCAAGTCCTAGTCAACTCCTATGGAAAGACTAGCTTTAGAGGGATCCAAATCAATCAGCAACTTTCAATTTTTAATCAACAGTTGAGTTTGATAACTCAAGTGTCACCAATTACTCAACCAAAGCCAAAAGGAAAAAGATCCAAATTATTTATATAATAAATAAAAGAAAGCAATCATAAGTCTGAAATACCTCAAATCATATTAAATAAAGATATCAATCCTAACATGGAAAAGTTCATAAATCAAATTGGGGAAAATAAACAACTAAGTGATAAAGTAAATAAAAGTAGAAGAGAAATTAAATTAAAGAAACGTTGAACCTGGAATTGAGAAGCAATCCTAAAATTAAGAGAAATCATAATCCTAAAACCTAAGAGAGAGGAGAGAGCCTCTCTCTCTAAAAGCTACATCTAAAAACCTAAAATTGTGTGTTTTTCAATGAATGAATGATGAATGATTCAATTCCCCCATTCTCCAGCCTCTATTCTGTGTCTCTGGGCTTGGATCTGGGCCGAAAAGGGGCCCAGAAATCGCTGAGGACGTTTTCTGCAGATTCCTGCACATGGCGTCTGTCACGCGTGCGCGTCGTTTGGAGATTTTCCTTTCCATGCATACGTGGTGCACGAAATTGTGATCATCAATGGTGCCAACAACTTGGTACGCACAATTGTAATCTCAACTCTTTGTCACAACTCCGCACAACTAACCAGCAAGTGCACTGGGTCGTCCAAGTAATAAACCTTACGTGAGTAAGGGTCGATCCCACGGAGATTGTCGGTTTGAAGTACTGGATTTGTGTTTACACTCTAATCTCTCAGTGTTTGGGGTTAATCACTCTATTCTTCTCTAGTCATGCTTTCTAAAACTTTGTTCTTCATCTAACCAATCAACAAATATTTAATGTACACATGCAAACATCATGAGGTCTTTTTCAAGGTTGTAATGGGGCTAAGGTAAAGGTGAGGGCATATATATAAGGCTAAGTGAGCTATAAATTGAATCCTTGAGTAGTCTAAGATCTCACCTAACATATACATACTCTATACAATTAAAATTATGCTTAGCTTCCCATAATTTTTCCATTTTCTTATCACATACTCATGCATCAAATTATTTTTTAATTTTATCCTATGTGCATTGATTTCTTTACTAAACTTATTTTTGGGGTAATTTTGTCCCCTTATTTATTTACTTAATTAAAAAGGGATTTTTTTTTTAAACATAAATACAATATATCAATGCACATGGTATTTTAATTATGTTGATTTCACATGAGCATGCACCCAAACTTCAAATAATTTTATCAATTGAATACCTTTTCTATCATCCCATGTTTCCACAGTTTTTCCCACACTTAATGGATACATAATCTCTATCTTAAGATAACCAAGGATTCAACTTGGAATTTTTAATTTGTTTTTCTGCTTAAGGCTAGTGATGTGGTTATAGAACAGAATAAATGGGGATTAAAAGGATCAAGGTGGCTAACAAGGGTGATGTAAAAGGTAGGCTTATTTGGGATAAGTGAGCAAAAATTCAAATAATGGCCTCAATCATATGTGAGTATGTAAATACATTCTATATTGGACATATAGACTGAAACAAAGTAAAGATTGCAAGCATAGAAAAGAAGGGAGGAACACACAGGAATGAAATTTATGGTTAAATGTAACCATACAGTTAAGCTCAAAAACTCACGGGTTGTGTGTTCTTTGGCTCAAAAACCATATATCAGTTATGTATATCATGCAAGTAGAAATCAAGAGTTTCCATTCAACTCAATGTGAATCCTTGAATGGCTCTTACAAAAATAAGTATTTTCTTTGAAAAATGTTGTCAATATACTAACATTTATTGCTATATATATATATATATGGTAGGTGGATTGTTGTGATTCTGAAAAACTAAAGTTTCTAGTTTACTCTTTTTATTTTCAATTAAACCAAATTATCATATGCTAAAAGGGGAAACTAAACTAAATAATCCATATTTTTTATATCACAACTAATAAGCTAAGAGTGTAAATTAAGCTAAATATCTAAGATATATACAGCCCAAAGTGCAAAATACAGAAATAAAGTAGAAATACAGCAAAAGAAAATGTGCAAGTACTGAAAGACATATAAGATAAGATAAAATAAAAATAAAATACAGAAAATAAACAAAATAGGATAAAAAGAGTCTGAAAGTAGTTCACTAAAAAGATTCGCCAAAGATGGCAACCTCCCCACACTTAAATAATAGCATCGTCCTCGATGCTCAATCAAGTTGGGTGTGAAGAAGTGTTATCTCCGGAAGGATGTGCTGCTGGTGTCTCGGTGGTGGCCAGAGGGTCTGCAGTCTGTGTGAGTGTCGGAGGATCTGCCTGCTGAAGCGGAGGCTCTGTTTGTAGAGGGACCTCTAGATCTGCTGGCTGTATCTGATGGGGCTTCTCATGACGTGGCGCATCCTGCTCAGGTCCTACTTGCTCAGCCTCTGCACGTGCCTCCTCCTCATGATCACCCGCCTCCGCCTCAGATGGCTCCAATGGTGTGTCAGGCTCGGAGGGGATGTCAAGGTTGCCGGACCGGATCATCAGCTTCAGATGCTCATAACGCCGCTTGTCGCGGCGCTCCATCTTATCCAGCCGCTCAAAGAGGCGGCGCACTAAGTGGTAAATGGGCTCGGAAGCAGGTGAGGGTGCTGTGGTGGTGGCTGGTGCAGTAGATGCTGAAGGGGCAGCAGAAGATGTGGTTGCATCAGCGGATGCAGTGAGAAAGGGTGGTCTGTAGCCCAAAGCCATAAATTTCCTGCCATGTGGGATGATCTTCTTGCACTCGACGGCTGATGGCTTCTCATCTGCAAGCTCCCAAGGTACCTCAGCTCGGCGGCCTAGCTGGGCAATCAAATAGGGGAAGGGCAGAGTGCCTCGGACATGGACCCTAGCCATGTAGTACCGGATAAACTGGGGAAGGTACAAGTCCTTGCCTTGCATCACGCACCAGATGAGTGTAATCATGGCAGCTGGCACCTCAGTCTCGTGAGTGCTCGGCATCACAAAATTGCTCAGAATTTGCTGCAAGAGCCGAGCCTCATCATTCAGATAGATGATCTTGATGCCCTTTGGAGTTGTTGTTGTCTTACCCATAACCCATGGGACAGTAGGATCGAGAGCTATAGCACGCTTCACTGTGTCCCAGTCAAACCTCATAAATCTCATATCCTCCTCAGCCTGTTGGTAACCATCTGGTTTATCTGATTTGGGCTGGAGGTGAGGATATCTTCAATTGCTTCCTCAGTAACTAGAATCTGCTTCCCTCTAAGCTGTACTACATCCAGGGTCATTTTAAAATAGTTGCAGTAAAATTCTCTAACCCAGGATGCATTGACCTCAGTCAAGTTCCTTTCCAGAAAGAACCAGCCTCTCTGTTTTATCTGTTTTGTAATGTACTGTTGTAGTTCAGCTGGAATTTTGAGGGTTCTTTCCAAGTATAGGTTCCTTAAAGTGGCAAAGACCGGATACTTCAGTTCACATTATCGATTTGCGAACTTGACTGGGTCGGTGGCAGGCAGTAACTGATCAGCCTTTTCCTGTGGAGTAAAGTTTTTCTCCCGCCAGGAATCATCATGTAGGATATCCAGGATGGCCAAAGAGGATTCTCCTCTTTTTCTTTTGCCTGTGCCTGTTTTGGCTTTTCCTTTGCCTTTTGGGTCAGACATCCTGAAAAACAGAGGTTCCAGGATACAGTTTATTAAAAACTAAAGCAGGAAAATAAGTAAGCAAATAGTAATGGAGCAGTATAAGCATAGATGGCCAAAAGAGGAATAATATAGCAAAAGCAGCATGAAGTGAGTTAAATAGATGTAAGATTATGGATTGTATGTAAGCTAAATGTCAAAGAATAAAAATCACAATCCAAGATCTATGATATGCAGAAGGCTTGTTTATCAGGAACAACAATAATCATGCCTTGAAATGGGTTAAAAGGAGTTAGTTGAAAATTAAGAAAGAAGTTAGAAAGTTAATGCAGTTAGGAGTTAAAAAGTGAAGTTAGAGTAAGTGGCATGGTATTGTGGTTCCTAATTAACGAAAATTGCACAAACTTGAAAAACAAGTAACTCACATTCAATCAAAGATTGCAGATTATTGATGATAAATCATATAAAAGAATTGAAAAATGAATGAAATCATCAATAATGCGATTTAATTAATAAGGGAACCAGAAAGAGTAAGAATGCTAGCCCATTCATCAATGAATTGGCTTGGTTGAAACCAATTAGTGTAGAACTTGAAAGTGCTCAAACCAATTCATGAATAGGAGTTGAGTGAAACAATTTGTGGAAAAAAAACCGGGTAGCATTCCGGCTATAAATTGGATGTTCCCAGGTAATAAACAGCAACAGAAATCAGTTCATATGACATTAAAGTAATGCATAAAAGAGTAACAATTAGCAAGTCACATGAATTCAGCATAAACAAACTCAAGCTGCAGCAAGAAATGTGATTCAGGTTGAATATTATAAAAACAGCATTAAATAGCATATGAGCAGCATCATTAGCACAGCAATTTTGGAATTGCAAAACAGATAAAACAAGCAGCAAGAACAGCGCAATTATCAGACCTAAATCCACTAACCACATCCTAGCTACCTAACAACCTAAAATCCACTATGATCATGCATCTCTAACTATCCTAATTTGAACAAAATTTGAAAAATATGCAACTAACTAACTAACTGGGAAAGGGATTGTAGCGTAGTGGAACCTGGTGTGCGCAGTAGCAGAATTGGAACGCAGAGAGAGGGTGGTGGTGTGGTGGTACTGTTGGTTGGCATGGCGGCATTGTGGGGCAGCACGGCGGTGGTGGGAGGCGGCGGGGGTGGCTGACTTGGTTGAGGTAGGGGTTGAAAGAGGGAGAGGAAGAAGGGAGGGGGCGA
>NC_029788.2:100384085-100386206 GCF_000816755.2 Arachis ipaensis
GGTGGGGGCAGTGGTGGTTGAGAGGGGGTGTGGTGAAGAGGAATAGAAGAAGAGAAGAAGGACGGCGCCATTTTGACGAACGGATTTCTGCTAGTAAAGAATTTCATTAAAATCTCGTTGCAAGTATAGTTTCTAAACCAGCAAAGAATCCTTTCGTACAAAAGTTTGGTTGTCACAAGTAACAAAACCCAATAAAATTTATAACCGAAGTATTTAAACCTTGGGTCGTATCTCAAGGAATTGCAGGGATGTGTGTTTATTATTGGTTATGAGAAAATGCGTATTTTTGTTTGGGTTTTTGAAATAAGGAACAAGTAATTTAAATGACAAGAAAAATAAATTAATAATTAGAAGATCTCTTGGCAAGGTATGAGAACTGGAAATCCCATCTTAGTTATCCTTATCAGGTGTGATGAAAATTATCTGTTGCTCCCACTTAGTTAACCCTTACTAAATAAAGGAAAGTCAAGTGGACCAATAATTAACTTGATTCCTCAAGTCCTAGTCAACTCCTATAGAAAGACTAGCTTTAGAGGAATCCAAATTAATCAGCAACTTTCAATTTTTAATCAACAGCTGAGTTTGATAACTCAAGTGTCACCAATTACTCAACCAAATCCAAAAGAGAAAAGATCCAAATTATTTATATAATAAATAAAAGAAAGCAATCATAAGTCTGAAATACCTCAAATCATATTAAATAAAGATATCAATCCTAACATGAAAAAGTTCATAAATCAAATTCGGGAAAATAAACAACTAAGTGATTAAGTAAATAAAAGTAGAAGAGAAATTAAATTAAAGAAATGTTGAACCTGGAATTGAGAAGCAATCCTAAAATTAAGAGAAATCCTAATCCTAAAACCTAAGAGAGAGGAGAGAGCCTCTCTCTCTCTCTCTCTAAAAGCTACATCTAAAAACCTAAAATTGTGTTTTTCAATGAATGAATAATGAATGATTCAATTCCCCCCTTCTCCAGCCTCTATTTTGTGTCTCTGGGCTTGGATTTGGGCTGAAAAGGGGCCCAGAAATCGCTAAGGACGTTTTCTGCAGATTTATGCACGTGGCGTCTATCACACGTGCGCGTCGTTTGGAGATTTTCCTTTCCACGCGTACGCGTCAGTCACGCGTACGCGTCTCTTGTGTTTTTCACTAGGCACGCATCCGCGTTGTTCACGCGTGCGCGTCGATGCCATTTTGCGCTAGGCACACGTCCGCGTCGTCCATGCGTACGCGTCGCTGCCATTTTTTTCAAAACTCCATTTTGTGCGTTCCTTCCACTTTTGTATGTTTCCTTTCTATCTTCTAAGTCATTCCTGCCCTATAAAGCCTGAAAATACTCAACACACGGATCACGGCATCGAAGGGTAGTAAAGGATAATTAAAATAATATTTTTAAGGCATAGGAAACATGTTTTCACATATATCATAGAATAAGAAAGGAATTGTAAAACCATGCAATTCATATGAATAAGTGGGTGAAGAATTAATAAAAACAATCAATTGAGCACAAGATAAATCATAAAATAGTGGTTTATCACGTATGCTAGTTGTGTATTAGTCTTTCCCATCAATCTTAAAATTAAGAAAATCAACATAACGTTTTCCAGGTTACAGCATAAAACTATTAGTTTTATGAAGTATCTAAATTAGCACACATCTAATTATATACTTACAAAAACTATTTTTCCATGGAATTTTTTTAAAATTTATTTTGTGACTCAGCTCTAGGTTTCAATGCATAATCCTTAAAGCACGTCTATAAAACTTAGCTTAATCTACCTCAAGTCTCCAACCTCACATCCACTTTTTGAAAATGATTTATCGAATCAAAGAATTTAAAAAGTGCCTTTAAAAAGTGCTTTTAAAAATAGTTTAAAATACATTTAGTTGAATTTAGATGTGCCTATAAAATAATTTAATAGGTCATTTTAGTTATATTTTAGTATATTTTATATTAATTTATAAATAAAAAAATAAAAATAAATATGTCAATGTAAATGAATACTGAAATGTGTATGCTTAAATATACTAAAAAAATTACTTTCGGACAAAAAAATTTATTATTTTAGAATAAATGAATAATAAAATAATATATGCTTAAATACCAACACAAAACTA
>NC_029788.2:100386231-100388218 GCF_000816755.2 Arachis ipaensis
GAATTTGTGCCAGAAAAAAAAACGAATAATGGTTAAATTTAATTTATTATAATGTCTAATTATTCTAAATCTTTAAATTCTTTAATTTAAGTTCTAATATTTATACCCTCAACACTAATTCTAATACTATTGATGGCAATTTTAATGCAAATAAATTCAACCATTATCAAATTTAACACTGGAACCGTCCATCTAACATGACTTAACAATGTCTTTGCCTCTTTGGTGTGCCCTCGGGCAAAAACTCTATTTCTCCCATTGGAATAAGTTTCGTGGGATAAAAAAAAAAATGAAAATTATAGCATTCAAATGCAAATAAAACTCACAATTATTGTGACGCAGATAGATAAAGATGGATGTGTATTTATGAATGGTTCATTTTTTTCTATGTTAAAAGGAATAAGTTTTTAGGATAAAGCAAATTTAATGAAATTTGAAAAGTAAATTTTGTATATCTATAAAAATATGAACTGAAGCAAAAGAGTTACATACTATAATAACATATAAAATTCTCTCCTTTTTTATTTTTTCTGTAAGTTTTAAGTTACAATATACTAGTAATTAGTAAATATATGAATTACTTTTATTATAGTGAGATAATTATATTAGTGAATATCAATACTACAGTCTTTTATTTATATTTTTTATTTTATATTTATTATATCTTTTTTATTTATTTATTTTACAACACATTATCAGCACTGGACTCTGATCAAATTTAAGAAAGACTTAAGTAATAAATTTTTATTATGTCGTAACTCTCTCATTTTGAATTTAATACTCTTGATATATCTGGAAATAACTACTTATCATGGATACTAGATGCTAAAATCCATCTTGATTCAATAGATCTTGGAGATACCATTAAGGCTGAAAATAATGCATCCCAGAAGGATAAAGCCAAAGTCATGATCTCCTTCGTCGTCATCTTGATGAAGGATTGAAAAATGAATATCTCACACTAAAAGATCCTACAGATCTGTGAAAAAACCTTAAAGAAAAGTATAATCATCAAAAGACAGTGATACTTTCTCAAGTCCGATATGAGTGGTGTAAGACCCAGAATTTTTAGAAAAATCTTATTATGAGCTAAATTCAATTTATTTATTCAATAAATACTTTAATCTCAGAACTTATTTTATTAAATGTAATTAAAGCAAATTTTGGTAAATTGAGTTTAAAATAAATTAAGGTTTTTATCTGATTTTACAATTATTTAGTGTTTTCTATATTTAAATTATAAAGTTTAGTAATCGTAAAATAATAAGAATTTTGTATAAATTGATTTAAATAATTAAGATTTTGGAATTCAATACTTTAGTTTTTATGAATAAAGAAAATTAAATCGTATTATCTCTAAATCTTAGATTTGAGCATTTAATTGAAAGTAATTTGTAAAATTGATGAACAAATAATATTTTCTATATATAATTAGTATTGGATTTAATTTGGGTTTCAATTACCATATTGTTCCTATTTTTATTTGAAATTACTAAACTAACCTTAACCCTAATTTTCACACACACTCACCTCACCAAATCCTAATTTCCCCAATTCCAAACTCTAACAGATGCAGCCTCACCCTCCTCCTTCAACGTATCAAACACACACAAAACAGAGAAGAAACGCAGAGATGGAGAGGAAGAAGCGAGAGCTCAGAATTGGAGGGGAAGGGGCCGCACTCTACGCCGTCCAATCGCACCACCACCGCGCCACCATCGTGCCCAGCTCGCTGCCATCCTCCACATCGTTGCCGCCACTGTTCGCAAAGTGGAGAGAGAGAGATGTTGAGACAGAAAGCAACATCGAGAGGAAGCCGCTACCACCGGTGAGTTGTCATCGCTGTGACGCATCCGAGAGGAGAGAAGTCATGCACTGAGAGCCATCACGTCTTGCCACCAGGGGTTTCATCGCAGCCAACCCGTCGCGGGTGGTGTCGCCGCCATCTCTGTTGGATTCCGCCGTGGAGAAGAGAACAACGCGAGGG
>NC_029788.2:100388264-100399298 GCF_000816755.2 Arachis ipaensis
CGCTGAAAGAGGAGTTCTCGCCAGTTCTGCCTCTGCTTCTAGTTTCTGGAATCTGAGAAAACGCCACCGCCGTTGCTGAAACTGTTGTTGTTGTTGCCTTAGCTTTGCTCTAGATCCATTCTAAGCCGTAACCATCACCGTTAGGCTGACATTGAGGCCTTCCACTGCCACCAGAGTTGCCCAGAACCACCATTGTGGCTGCCATGGGAATAAAACGGGTACCAGAATCTGACAGCACCGCTGCTATCGATCAAAGATACCAAAAATGCCGCTGCTTCTTTGTTCTGTTATTCCTTTCTAATTCTTGTAAGATATTCTTGTTCTGAACCTCTACTTGACGCTTTTTGTTTATTCCGCTACCATTTTATTAGCCTTGCTCTTGTTCCAATTTAATTTAGCCTCTGTTCCACCCTTGAATTTCCAGAATTGTTATTCTATCCAATTTGAATTCATCGTTTTTGCTCGCTGTCGTGGCCAACTCGCGTTGCTGCAGTTCTGTCAAGACTGTTGCGAATGTTGCTAACATGGGTGGATAAGGGATGAAGGAACTGCTGCATTTTGGGTGTAGCCTAACCAGTCATCACGCAACAATTCCGTCTTCGATTTCTGTGAAATTCGACTTTGCGGTAGGGGTTTTTCTAAAAAGCCATTTTATATTTTGGAATTGTTATAAATGGATACTGATGTGAGAATTATATACTTTTTAGTGATTGTATAAGTCTTATGTATTGCTTGGCTGGCTTGGATGAATATGAATATATGTTTGATTAGATTATTATTTGATTTTGATAAATGGATTGTTGCTGAACTGTTTCTTTAAAGTTTTGGAAATGAGTTTAATCGGTTGGTAATGATTTGATCTTAAAACGTTTTCCTTGAGATATGAAAATGAGGTGACTGTTGGATTTAGCTTGCTTTTGAACTGATTTTGGGTTTTGGACCGTTGAAAAGGATTGCGGAATGGTTTGGTTGGGACCCGAACAGGGTTGCAAAGTCCAAGTTTTAGGGAAGGTGTTGCCGAAATTTCTATAAAAATCTTAGACTTTGTTTAAAAAGTTATTTAGAAAGGTTTGGATTTGAGAAATTGTGTTATTTGATTTATTATAAGAAAATAGTTATGTTTTCGAGTTAAATTTATTTAAGTGAACTATATGTCTTGAGTTCGATTTATTTAGAAAGGAATTATTTTACCATTTTGAATCACTGAGAGAAAGTATTATGTTCTAATATTGATTTTTAATATAAAAAGGACTTTTGCTTTTGGTTAGACTTAAGGATTTCGTTCAGAGGAGCTTTTAGTGATTTTAAAGAAAATTGGACTTTTGATTGCATAATTGCGTTTTTGACATTTTGCGAGAAGTCAGATAATTGGTTTTAAGAAGAAACCTGAAAGTGGTTTTGATTTAAATGGATTGGCTCCGTTTCAAGTGAATTTGGTTTTGGATTGGGTTAGGACTTGTGACTTTATATTATTTGGTTTTATAATAAATTCTGTTTCTATTTAGTTAAACCAAGAATTTATAATTTTAAGAGTTTCAATAAATCTTTAAGAAATTGAGATAGGTTGTCCTCCCCTAAAGTCTTGAGACTCTACTGAAAAATTTCTATTACCAAATTCTGTTTTAGGATGACTGATTTTTAGATCTTTCAACAGAGATTTTTAATTTGGCCTAGTTGCTGAATCTTTGGAAGTTTTAGAAGGATGTTGTGGAAATGTGGCTTGTTTTGAAAGAGAAAATTTCTTTTGAGAAAGATGGCTTATAAGCTAGAAGTGATTTGAGAAATGTGGATTTTGAAGTTAAGACTGGGATGAATTGAATTTGATTTCAGAGAAAAGTGATTTAAGTGATTTATGGCTTGAATGATGATTTTATGAGTTTTATGATGTTGGATGGTGGAAGTGTTGTTATGTTATGAGCCAGAATGGCTGTATATGATAATGAATTATGACTGATTGTGGAATATGTTATGAGCCAGAATGGCTGTATATGATAATAAATTATGGCTGATTGTGGAATATGTTATGAGGCAGATGGCTGAGTATGAATATGGATGATTATAAGTTGATAAAGTGATTGTTGCACTTCCAATTATCTGAGATACGAGCTTTCCTGGGTAAAAGCAGTGGCTAGCCACCACGTGCTCCAGGTTGAGACTCAATACTCTCCTGACCCTATGTCATAAGTGTGGCCAGACACTGTGAAAGTTCCGGATGAGCTCGCCCCCATGGATAAACACTAGTGTGGGTGTTGTGTGATTATGATTATGATTGTGAATAACTCGAGTTGGGGATGCACGATAGAGGGACAGTCCAATGGTTAGCTACCAGGACTTGTCGGGTTGGCTTTATAACCGATAGATGAGACTCATCAGCCATTAGGATAAGCATTCATCATATGCATCTTTGTGACATTGTTTGGGTGTGCATATTATACTTGGTTAGCCTATGTGATTGATTGTGTTTAACTGTTAATTGTTCTACTTGATGTAACTGCCTGTTTGTGCTTAAGCTTTTCTACTTGTGTTTGCGACTGAAACTCTGTTGGTGGATTGTGATGGATTGGTTGTGGATTGAATTGTTTGGGCCTAGGGTCATGAATGATTATGAGATGGGTCGAAGGCCGTGTTTGGTTTATGTTTTTGGCTTAGAAAATCATGAAGAACTAAACTTTTAGAAAGGCTTTCGGATTTTTGAATAGTTAACAGTTTTCTCTTCCAGAAAGAATTTCGGAATTTTGATATTAAATTTTTTATTTTGAAAAGATACATAAGGCGGCTATTAATCACTGTAACGGTTTTAATTTCACGTATCCTATTATAGTAATTCTGCAACCGTATAGTGAGAACCCTTTTGAAGACAATGTTCTCACTCCCCTATAGGTGTTTCCTTTTTAGGATATGGACAAGGAAGTCACGAAGAGTTTATTCTATTTTCTGTTTATATGATGTATTGTATTGTTTAGAATATTACGTTTTCCCTCGCCTTTATCTTTATATACATTCTGTAAGAGGGATAGCAATTGTATCAGGTAATGCTTGTAAAATTATTAATATGTATATATATAGGTATCCTTTGTAAGTATTGATATTTGTATGGATGTATGTTATCTATTAAAAAGTCTCTTGAGCGGTAACACGATTTAAGTTTTAAACAGGCTCATATTTTAGTATTAAATATTATAAGAGTCATCGTAATACCCGAGCTATCAGAGTGGCGCAGCCGAAAGCGTGACATTTTGATAGTTAGGGTGTTACAAGTGGACGCACTTACGTCTACAGAATTTTAAATCCATAAATGAATACCATTCTGCAATGTTCTGAATTACCTTACAAATGAAATTATGTGGAGAAATGATAACTAATAATGGCATGTTAGAGAAAACTTTCTCAACTTTCCATGCCTCGAATGTGCTCCTACAGCACCAGTATCGAGAAAAGAATTTAAAAAATATTTTGAGCTAATTTCTTGCCTTTTTGTTGCTGAACGCAACAATGAGTTGCTTTTAAAAAATCATGAAGCACGCCCAGCTGGCGCCACCCCATTTTCTGAAGTAAATGCAGTGAATCATTACTTCAGAAGAGGTAAATGGAAAGGCTTTGGTAACAAGAAAAATTATGAAAGGAAGAAAAATTATATTCACAAGAAAGGATCTCACCAGAAGTGGGATAAAGAAAGAAACAATGGGTAAAATAAATCAACAGAGGATAAATATTTTCGTTGTGGTGGAAAGGGGCATTGGTCGCATACCTGTCGTATTCCGAGGCACCTAGTTGATCTTTATCAAGCATTCTTGAAAAAGGATGAGAAAGAAAAGGAAACAAATTTTGTTTCAAATGATGTTGCTGAAAATTACACCACTCATTATGAAGTATCTGATTTCTTTGATGATTCTGAAAGAAATATTAGTCATTTGATCAGATAGAAACGTTTAATATGTGGGTTTGTTAAAGTACTCATGTAAATAAAAAATGTAAAAAAAAATTCTTGTTAAGTTTTATTTTTAATGTATTTAAATTTCAAGTATGATGTATATAAATAATGTTTAATAAAATATTAATGTTATTATTTAATAAAAGAAACACCAAAGTAAAATAATAATAATATTAATAATAATAATAATAAATTTAGTACATGACACTATTTTTATGTACAGTATTTCTTAGAAAAATAATTCCAATCAGGAATATAATTTTACTGTGCATGTACTACTACTCATTTTATTATTATTATTTGTCTTTGAAGAAAATGGCAAGATATATAATGAAGATGTTTGCCTTGCGGATAGTGCAAGTTCGCATATCATTCTCAAAAGTAATATATATTTTACTCATCTTTTGCCAAAAGAAGAATATGTTAATACCATTATTAGCTCAGACAACATGATAGAAAGCTCCGAAAGAGCTATAATTTTGTTTTCCGAAGGAACAAAATTTATAATAAATAATACACTATTGTCTACTAAATCTCTAAGGAACTTGTTGAGTTTTAAAGATATTCACCAAAATGGATATCATATTGAAACAATGAATGAGAAAAATCATGAGTACTTATATATCACAATTCATGATTCAATTAAAAAGGTTATATTAGAAAAGTTATCCTCACTTTTATCTTTTATATTATACTAAAATTAGTGCAATTGAATCACATGCCACTGTAAACCAGAAGTTTACTAGCCCAAATGAATTTATAATTTGGCATGATCGATTGGGTCATCCGAGAACAACCATGATATGGAGAATTATTGAAAACTCCCATGGATATTCACTAAAGAACCAGAAGATTCTTAAGTCTAATGAATTTCGTTGTGATGCATGTTCTCAAGGAAAGCTAATTTTAAGGCCATCACCAGTAAAGATTGGATTTGAGTCCCATGAATTCCTAAAAAAGATTCAAGGTGATATATGTGGACCTATTCATCCACCATGTAGATCTTTTAGATATTTTATAGTCTTAATAGATGCATTTTCGAGATGGTCACATGTGTGCTTATTGTCTTCTCGCAACCTGGCATTTGCGAGATTACTTGCTCAAATTATTCGATTAAAAGCACAGTTTCCAGAAAATCTAATCAAAGTAATTCGTCTTGATAATGTTGGTGAATTCACTTCCCAAGCCTTTGATGCTTATTGTATGGCTAGCGGAATAAGCGTTAAACATCCAGTAGCTCATGTTCATACACAAAATGGGTAAGCAAAATCACGTATTAAACGTCTCCAATTAATTGCTAGACCCTTACTTATGAGAACAAATCTCCCAACCTCTGTTTGGGGGCATGCAATTTTACATGCTGCATCACTTATTCGTTTGAGGCTAATAAGTTACCATCAGTTCTCTCCTATGTAATTAACTATTGGCCATCAGCCAAATATTTCCCATTTAAGAATATTCGGATGTGTGATATATGTTCCCATTGCACCACCTTCTCACACCAAAATAGGACCCCAAAGAAAATTGAGGATATATGTTGGATATGATTCTCCCTCTATAGTGAGGTATCTTGAGATACAAGCTGGAGATATATTTAAAGTCCAATTTGCAGATTGTTATTTTGATGAATCAAAATTTTCAACATTAGGGAGAGAGAATAAGCTTCCTAAAAAGGAACTTAATTTGGATGCATCATCCTTGATGCATTTAGATCCTCGATCAGGGCAATGTAAACTCAAAGTTCAAAAGATCATACATTTGCAAAGAATAGCAAATAAATTGCCTGATGCATTTTCTGATACGAAAAGGATTACTAAATCCTATATACCAATTGAAAATGCTCCAATTCGAATTAATCTCCTAGTCGGACAAATGGCCACCGAAACAATTCACGTTAGAAGCGTGGTAGGTCTGTCGGTTCCAAAGGCAAAAAAATTTTGAAAAAGAAAAGAGGTAAATACTACTCCTGTTGAAAAAGATAAAGATATAGTAAAGACACTTGCAGTTGTCCAAAATTCTGATATACTTTTGACGCCAGAAGATATTCAGGTACCTAAAAATTGTGAAAATGACGAGATCTCGATAAATTATGTCTTTATAGGAGAAAAATGGGACCGAGATAAGACAATTGTCAATGAAATATTTGCATATAATGTGGCATTAAATATCATGCATGAAAGTAAGAATCTTGAACCAAGAACAGTCGAAGAATGTCGATAAAAGAATGATTGGCCAAAATGGGAAGAAGCTATGAAGGCTGAGTTAGACTCACTTGCAAAACGTCAAGTCTTTGGACCTGTAGTCCGTACACCAGAAGATGTAAAACCTGTTGGATACAGATGGGTATTTGTGAGAAAACAAAATGTGAAAAATGAAGTTGTATGCTATAAAGCTCGACTTGTGGCAAAAGATTTTTAACAAAGGCCCGGTATAGATTATGAAGAAATATATTCCCCTTTAGTGGATGCAATAACAATGCGTTATTTGGTCAATTTATCCGCATACTATAAACTACATATGTATTTAATGGATGTCGTAACAACCTATTTATACGGATCATTAGATCGTGATATCTATATGAAAGTCCCTGAAGGACTAAAGATATCTAAACCATCCAATGAATATTCGCAGGGATTATACTCAATCAAATTGCAAAGATTTTTATATGGTTTAAAGCAATCTAGACGAATGTGGTATAATCGTTTTACAGAGTATTTGGTCAAAAACGAATTTAAGAATGATGATATCGGCCGATGTGTTTTCATAAAGAAATCTGCATCTGGATTCATTATAATTGTTGTGTACGTTGATGATTTAAATATCATTGGAACCCCTGAAGAGATTCCAACAACTATAAAAGCTCTGAAAGAAGAGTTTGAGATGCAAGATCTTGGAAAGACTAAATTTTGTCTCGGCCTACAGATCGAACATACAAAAAATGGTATCTTTATTCATCAAACAACATACACAGAAAAGATCTTGAATATGGATAGGTCACATCCATTAAGTACCCCAATGATCGTAAGGTGTTTGGATGTGAAAAAAGATAAATTCCATCCTAAAGAATAAAATGAGAATATCCTTGGTCCTAAAGTACCATATCTTAGTGCCATTAGAGCACTAATGTATCTTGCTAATAATACATGACCTGACATATCATTTGCGGTGAATTTACTAGCAAAGTATAGTTCCTTTCTAATCAGAAGACATTGGATTAGAATCAAACAAATATTTCATTATCTTCATGGAATAATTGATATGGGTTTGTTTTATCCATATGAATCAAACTCGCAATTAGTTGGCTATGCAGATGTTGGATACTTATCTGATCCATACAAAGGAAGATCTCAAACACGATACTTATTCACATATGGTGGTACATCTATATCATAGAGGTCCACGAAACAGATGATAACATCAACATCCTCTAATCATGCTGAAATACTAGCGATTCATGAAGCAAGTCACGAGTATTTTTGGCTCAAAAGTTTGATCCAATATATTCTGTCATCATGTGGACTGATTAATCATAAGATAGCTCCAACTGTTCTGTTTGAAGATAATACAGCATGCATTGCTCAACTTAAGGGTGTATACATCAAAGGTGATAGAACAAAGCATATTTCTTCCAAATTCTTCTTCATTCATGATCTTCAAAATCAAGGAACAATTGATGTCCAACAGATCCGCTCAAGCAATAATCTGGCAGACTTATTTACAAAGTCACTTCCAAAATCTTCCTTTGAAAGATTGGTACATCAAATTGGGATGTGCCAATTCCGAGATATTAAATAATATCAATAAGAGGAGAAGACTGTACTCTTTTTTCCTTGGTCAGATTTTTGTCCCTAATGAATTTTTCTTGACAAGGTTTTTAATGAGGCAGTCCCCATCACAAAGGATATTGTACTCCTTTTCCTTCACTAAAGTTTTTTTCCCATTGAATTTTTCTTTAGTAAGGTTTTAACGAGGCAGTAATCTTAAATGGACATCCAAGGGAGACTGTTGTGACGATGATAGATAAGGATGGATGCCCATTTATGAATGGCTCATCTTTCCTATGTTGAAAGGAACAAGTTCTTAGGATGAAGCAAACTTAATGAAGTTTGAAAAGCAAATTGTGTATGCCTATAAAAGCATGAACTGAGGCAAAAGGGTTACACACTACAATAACATATAAAATTCTCTTCCTTTTCTATTTTTCTCCGTGGGTTTTAAGTTGCAACATACTAGTAAATATATGAATTACTTCTATTATAGTGAGATAATTATATTAGTGAATATCAATACTACTGTCTTTTATTTATACTTCTTTATTTTATATTTATTATATCTTTCTTATTTATTTATTTTACAACAACAATCAATTTATGTAAGACATGCTATTATCATTTTTATGAGAGTAAATAGCCATTTCTGACCGATTCAGACGCTGACTGAATTGATCACGAAAAATTGAAACTAAAATTATACCTATATATATAAGATAAGTTTTGTTCGACAAAAATGACCAATTAATAATTTTTTGTTGATAATTTTATAAATACCCCATCTCCTTTCCTCTTCCTTCCATAACCACTACTTCCGCTGCAAAATCCACCATATCGACTCCTCGACTCCTCTGAATCGGATTCATTTTCCTCTGATTCACTATGGCTATTCGATTTTCTTCTCCTTGTCATTACCATTACCATCCTCCCAACAATATAGTTTCACAAGAGCGTGAAAATAGGTCAATTTCTAGCACAAACCCTAATTCCTTTGTGCTGTAAACCCTATCACGTGATGCCGTGCCAAGAAATTGCAGCTATGCGTTTGTTCCTATGCATCCAAACGTCGTTGTTCTTCGTCCAATTCCGAACCTGGAGCATCTTCTCACCTCTCACTCGCGGCACAAAGAACGATGATCTCAACGTAGCCAATGCAATCTTTGGCCCGAGGGGAAACGATTCGGATCTAGATGCATAAGCTGAAGCTTCTTTTTCCTTCGGCGAGAATGCTGACAAGAACACGTTCCTCACTGCTGAACTAATGTGCTGCGGTGGAAGCATCGAATTAACACAAACACACTGCGAATGTAGTTGTTTCCTTCGGTGGTGTTATAGATCTGGAGCAATTTACGCGACGGTTAATTAAGGGATTTCTCCGGCATGACACAACGACAGACTCCTTCGATCCATCGGATAAAGGCGATGCTAGAGGAGCTATTAGGATCGTACTTGATCTTCTCAACAATGCCTAGAGAGAAAGGTTCTATCTAGCTTTTTCATCTCTAAATCTGATTGTTTGTTGGGAGGATGGTGGTGCTAAAGAGAAGGAGGTGACGACAGTTGGCTTCGACGTCGTCGATTTCTTTGAACTATTGAAAGAAATGTAGAACACTGTAGATCCGATACAAGAGAAGCATCAACGATAGAGAGGAGCTAGCCTGCCACGAAGAGGAGTGATGGAGGGGTGCGAGCTAGCAACGAAGAGGAAAGGTGCGACAGAGAGGGGAGGCACGACGGCACAACGGTGTCAGCGCGGCGATGGATGAAGAGCAGGGAGAGAGGGAGAAAATATGGTAGTTTGATTGTTGTTAATGTTAGAGTTTTCAAGGTTGAAGATGATGAAAAGAGTAGTTTTTGAATTTTGAGTAATTTTTTAACAATTGGTCATTTTTGTTGAACAAAATTTATCTTATATGATATAACTTTAGTTTTAATTTTTCATAATCAATCTTATCAGCGTCGAAATCTTTCATGGTCAGAAACGACTGTTTACTCTTTTTATGACACCTAGGACATACACCTGAGAGACGTGGTTCAATCGGGTTCAAATAAAAGTGTACATCACTTTCCAAAAATTTTCCTTTTTTTTATTTCACAAAGGATATTGCTATATTTTTAGTTAAAATATAATTTTTATTTTATGCTTTTTTTATTTTAATGCAGCTTATTAGTTTAGAGATAAATAGACCTCTTAACACTAAGTTTAGCAGCTGGTGGGACCTACAATTCAAATTCTTTGTGCTGTGGTAGGTCCTACACTTCAGCAATTGTCTCCCATAATTGTCCTATTCACAGCATTTACATCAATCATTTGTTGACATCTATCTTTACAAGTAGAAGGAATTATCCATCTACACAATAGTATGCATCTTCAGGACCATATTAGTATATTTCATAAGGATAGTTCTCTTGTGGTTGTTTGGGAAGAGTGTCTAAGATAGTCAAGTAGTATCGACCAATCCGAATTTGACATATGGAAAGTTTGAAGTTACAAGAACCATAATTTGACCTTAAAGATGTTAAATTTACTAATAAAGCATGGTTAAAGTTTTGAATTATAAAGAGAAGAAGGGACCATGGTTAAAATTTTGAATGAGAGAGAGAAAAGGAAGCTGTCCTTATGGTGGCACCGCCACCTTCTTTATGGCGACTTTAGAACCGGTGTTCCTCTTTTTCGATGCCGATCAACATCTCTGAATTGCCGATCAGTATCTCCAAATTGATTCCCACTGACATAGCTAGCGTTGGCCAGTTGCAGCTGATGCTTCTCCGACGTGGTTCTTCTTCTCCGACAGAACAATTTTTTGATGACATCCTATAGATTCAGCTCCACCACAACAAATCTATTGGTTGCCATTGCCCCTGCTGTGTCTACTAGGAATCGCCGATCATCATCTTTGAATCGTTTCCCAATGAGGCAGCTACAGTTTGTCCCTTGCAAGCGGTGATTCCTTCCTTTAACTCCATTGCAGCAGACTTTTTCTTTATTCGTTGCTCAACTGCAATAAAAAATTATTTTTTGGCCTTGCTTTTTCAATATTGTCATTGTAGTAAGAGAGAAAAAGTTATCGTGTTTTACTAAGTCTAAATCACACATCAACTTTTTTTATTTTGGATTTCTCTTAAAATCTTTATCGTTACATGTCACCAAATCATTAGCTGGTCAATTTTCGCCTTTTCTTAGCCACCAAATTCTTGCCACCAGAGAACTATTCATGTTATAATGTTATACATCAGTTACATAAGAAGGAGAATTTTATGGTGGAAAAAATATATTTAGGATCTTAGTGGTCTAAATAGAATATTTTAATTTTAACCGTTAAAAATAATTAT
>NC_029788.2:100399321-100428461 GCF_000816755.2 Arachis ipaensis
TGATTCAATGATTATTTTATATATTAAAAATTTATAATAATATAAATTAATTATTTAACATTTATAAAATTTTGATTTTTCCTTTTTATCCTTTTTTTTCAATACCTTTCCTTCCTTATCTCATCATCTATGTTCATCCTCTTCTCTTTTCTTCTTGAGTTACTCCACGAGGCATAAACTTTCAAACAAATTTGTGAAATATCCAAGACTTGACAACTATGATCCACCCTTCAAATCACCAGAAAATTCTCAAAATGTTTAGGAAACTAATTTATTAAATAATGATATTGAAATCAACATTAGAATAACTACTATAGTACATACGTTGATCTTGATTTTTCAAACCATGATTGATCTTCTCATTAACGAAAAAGTTAATTGGGTCGGGTCCTTCGACTGCACCAATGAAGATTGTGATGCCACATGCTTCGACAATAATAAATGGGATAATCACACGGGTAAGGAAAAGAGTGCTATGGAGTTCACACAAGGCGTAAATATTTGTAGAAAAGTGAACGCTTTACTCATTGAAAAAACCCAATGAATGAGGAAAGATGTTTTTGAAAAGAGAAAAATTATTATTATTAATGTTGATTACACAAAAATAAGTGGTGTGGTGATTGCTATGCTATGGAGAAAAAGTGAAAGACAATAGTCTAGTAAGTGGTGTGGTTGGTGTTATTGTTAAGGAAAAAACAAAAGAAAGAAGATGAGAGTATTTAAGTAATTTAATATTTTATTTTTTAATTTTTTTATTTAGACCACCAAAGTCCTCAATATTTCTTTCCCCACCTAAGACAAAACCTACATAGAGAATACAAAAATATAGGTCGGTTACAACCGAGTTATAATGGCCAAATTACTTGTCTTCTCGAGAGCCTCACTTTCACCTCCTCACTCTCCTATTGTTTTTATAATGAAGCAATTACATACATTTTTTTTGGACTTAGGTCCATAAGACCCAAAAAAACACACAAAGACCTAATCCATTTCCATTCTAACACTATCACATTTTGAACTGTGAACCAGAGAAAACTCGTCTTCTATCCACCTTCATCTTTCATCAGTGGAATGGTATCCTCAGCCACCCACCATCAATACCTACTCAATACGCTGCTCCTACAACTGTGCTAGGACTCCATCTAAATATGGTGCATCGAAGATTGCGATCATCCCTTCCAAACTGAGATTCAATGCTTTGCTAGAGCCATTGCGAGAAGCTTATATTCATTGTACCATAAGTGGCCACGAGAGTCGAGAAGCTTTTATTCACTGTACCATTTTGGTCCTCAATTGTATGGCACTTTGTTCCTCTTTTATTAAAGCTTAATTCTTTGTTGATCCTCAAACTTTAATTAAATTGAATTTCACTTCTGATGATTCTGTGGATGTTTGCAGGTGGTTGAGTGCTCAAATTTTAGTGCAATATCCCTAGGTTGTTTCATGGGCGAGGAGATTCCCGTTTCTGGGAGTCCAAGTTAACCCCTTTTCCGGTAATTACTCCATTAGCATATCAATGTCTTGAATAATTGCTAAAATTTCTCCTATTGAACCCATGGATTTAATTTCTTGTATGAATTTTAAATTATCAGATTCTATTAGAGTCTTTCCCATCTGGAGATTATTAACTATGATTATAGCTTGTCTAACTGTTGTTTCTTCTGCTGTTATGCTTGAATTTGCTTGAATTTTTCCTGTGAAGCCTAACACAATTCTTTCTCTGTTATCCCTAACTACCACAAATGTTACACCAGAACCCTTTTCTTTCCTGAATGCTGCATCGGCATTTGTCTTCAGCCAACCAATTGGAGGAGGTCTCCATCTTACCAGGTTTGTTCTGTTCTCTCTTTCTCTAAGCATCGTTCCTGCTTGTTTTTCTTTTGATTTCCAGTAAATATTTTCCATAACATTTGCTTTCTTTATTGTCCACATTGAGTTTATTTCTAGATATTGAAATAGTTTGTCATTTCTGGTCTTTCATATTTCCCATATCAAGAACCCAAAATTGCTGATTCTCTTCTCTTGTTCTTCACCTCCTGTTGCTATAATTTTTCTTATATTTTCCAATAACAAATTCCCAATAGATGAGATTGTATCTCTAGTTGGAATACTTTGACATTTAGTCCCAAACCATGTAGCTCTTACCCAATCGCAAAGCATGAAAGCGTGTTCCACTGTTTCCACTTCTTTAGAACAAACTTGGCAAATTGGGCTTTGTATTATATTCCTCTTATACAGATTATGACCCATTGGAAATACATCCTGGCTTGCTCTCCATAGCAACATTCTGATTTTTTGTGGGACACACATTTTTCATATTTCTTTCCATAGGTCCCTTCTATCTTCACTTGTTGATGGATTTCCTTGGTTCAATTCTTGACTTGCCATTTTAGCCGCATGATATCCTGTTCTTGACTTGCCATTTTAGCCGCATGACTTCTATCTACTTTGTTTAGAACACCAATAGGAGTTATCAAAATTGCTCTGCTGATCTAGTGGGAAAGCATTCCTACAATTTTCCTTACGTTCCATCCCTCTCCCTCCATAATCAGCTCGCTAACTTTGGTCTCATCACTACTTTCTACATTCAGAGCCTTGTTCTTTCTGAAAATCCAATTATCCTTTCAAATGCACACCTTTGACCCATCTCCTATGCTTCACTTGCCTCTTGCTCTAAGAAGCTCTCACCCATGCAAAATGCTTCTCCAAACCCAATTTGCCCCTTTTCTTTTTTTTTTTTTTTTTGCTGTCTAGAAATTGCCTTCTGAAAAATATAATGATCTTAGAATTTGGACCCAAATCAAATTCGAGTTTTTGACGGCTCTCCAAGCTTGTTTTGCAAGATAGGCAGTGTTTTGTGATTTTAGATCCTTGAATCCCAACCCCCCTTCCAACTTACTCTTTGTAATGGATTCTCACTTTTTTCAATGGATACATCGGTCTCTACCTGATGCTGCCTACTAGAATCGTGCCACCTTAGTGCATATTCTTCTGCAGAATTATTTTGAAAACTTTATATTGTTCATAGCGTATGATAGTATTGCTTGAATTACTACTTTGATTAGAGTTTTCTTGCCTGCTTGATTTAATAGCTTCTCATTCCATCCTTCTAATTTATTCATTATTTTCTCTTCAATCCATGCTAAAGCTTCGCTTTGAGATCTTCCCCAAGTAGCTGAAAGACCAAGGTACTTTCCAGGTGTCTCCCACGATGCCATGCCTAGTATTTCCTCAATGTCGACCCTTTTCTGAATTGACACATACTCCCAAAAGTGATATCTGACTTATTCAAATTTATCCTCTGTCCAGACGCCTCTGTGTATTCATTCAGCACTAAAATAATTTGATATGCTTCTTCCTCTTTAGCTTTTGCAAAAATAATACAGTCGTCTGCAAACGAAAAATGAGTAATTGTAGGGGCTGTAGGAGCAATCTTTATTCCAGAGACATCGCCTTCATTCTGTGCTTCCTGCATCAAAATAGTAAAAACTTTGGCTGCCAAAATAAATAGGTAGGGAGATAAATGGTCACCCTGTCTTAGGCCCCTTTGCGACTTGATTTTTTTGGACAACTCGCCATTGACCTTAAATCTGTAATTGGCACTTCTAACACATTTCATCACTAATTCCACCCATCTTTCATTAAATCCAAACTTCTTTAATACATTCTAAAAAAAATCCCATTCTAATCTATCATACGCTTTATTCATGTCTAACTTGATTGCCATGTTATTAGATCCTTTTCTTCCCTTTCTGTTTAGGCTATGATCTATCTCTTGCACGATCACCACATTATCATATAGCAATTTCCCTCCTATAAATGCACTTTGAATTGGTGAAATTATATCCTCCACCAGTCCTTTCAGCCTCAACACTGAGATCCTTGATATAATTTTATATATGAAATTACAATAGCTAATAGATCTTAGCAGGTTAAGTCCTTCTAGATTTTTAATTTTTGAGATCAAGACCATTGTGGTTTCACTAATGTCTTCTGGCAGTAGCCCACTTCTGAAAAATTCTTTGACAACCTCACATACCTCCTTCTTGATCACCTGCCAATATTTCTGATAGAATAACCCGTTTAAGCCATCTGGTCCTGGGGCTTTGAGACTCCCCATGCTGAAAACTGCATTCCTTATCTCATCGTCTGAGACCTCAGAAATCAACCCTCTGTTCATTTCTTCGGTGACCTTCACTGGAATTTTACTTAGGGTGTTGTCATACCTTTGTCTTATAGTCAAAGTGAACAATGCTTCAAAATGCTCTTCAATGTACCTCATTATTTCTTCCCTCTCTTCCAACCAATAACTTGCTTCATTTTTCAATCTTTCAATGTGGTTTCTCTCTCTTCTCTGGATGGTTGTTGCATGAAAAAAGGATGTGTTCTTATCATCCCACTTCAACCACTTTAATTTGGATCTCTGGCCCCAAAATTTCTCCTCTTGCTTCCATAATGCTGTTATTTTCTCCTTTAAAACTTGTACCTTATTCTGCTTCTCTTCAGTGAAATCTGAATCTTGTAACTTCTTCAACTCTTCTTTCTGCCTATTTATTTCCTTATCTACTCGTTTGAATGTAGATTTACTCCACTTTTTCAATTCTTCCTTGTAATTATTCATCCTCTTTGTTATCCTTGTCTATTCGCAGCTCTGTGAAACCTCTTTTTCTCATCCCTTCTTAACAATATTTTCACATTCCTCATGGTCAGTCCAAAATACCTCAAATTTAAAGCTCTTGCTTATCCTAATATCTGTTTTGGGTCCAAAATTAACGGGCAATGATCCGAGCTTATAGCAGGCATAGTCAAAAGTGAAGCATTCTCAAACAAAATTCTCCATTCCCAATTAACTAATGCACTATCAATCATTTTTCTAGTTACAAATCCGTTTCTTGGATTACTGAACCAAGTGAATCTATCCCTTTTGAGATCTAAATCCATAAGAAAGTTAGAATCAACAAAGTTTCTGAATTCTCTTACTTGGCTATGTGGCTTTAGGTAAACCCCTCTTCTCCTCCTGAGTCAAAATGTCATTAAAATTGCTTATAAAGAGTTGAAGTTCCACCTTGTTATAATTGGTTGCTATGATTTTTCTTCATTGCTCTCTCCTCCTGCCAAAATTAGGATTGCCATAAATAAAATTACATACCCATGTATTTTCCTTTCTATCAACAATATGGGCCTTTATGTATCTATCACACAAAAAGTAAACATCAACGTTATATATATCATTCCAAAAGAGACATAGCCCTCCGGACAAATCACGGGATTTTATACAAAAAGTATTCTTGAAATGTAGTTTTTTCTTTAATTTCATAATAGATTTTTTTCGCTCTTGTTTCGATAAGAAAAACTAAAGCTGGCTTGATTTGCTTGCACATTTTGTGCAATTCAGAAACTGTCGCAGGGGCTGCTACCTCGCGACAGTTCCAGCTTATGATACTCATGGCTGAGTTGGGGTCATGTTTAGGCCCACCTCCTCAGCCATTGAGTCTTCTATTATCTCTTCTTTATTCTGCTGGTCTTCCTCTGTTGGCATTGCTCTAGCTGGTCCTAATGATTGCTTGCTTCTTTTACCAGCTTTCCAAACTTGTAGGGCAGCTTTCTCTCCGAATATATCTCCCATCAGCAATTATTGCTCGTCCTCCCTTTTCCTTTTCAATTTCAGTTTTTTCTCCATTCCTTGTACAATTTCCATTTCATATTCTGTAGCCACTACTAATGCTTTGCTATTGTTGGGCTCTAATTCTTCATCTTCATTTGCAAGTTCAACGTAATAAACACCTTCATCAGCTGTTGTATATATCTACTTGTTATCCTGCTCTAACTCTCTATTTTTAACCCAATAGTCTCCATCTACACTCATATGACACCTTTTATTATTATGTTGGGCTTCAATAGCATTGTTTTCTCTTATAACTCCTTTAATTCTCTCCTTTGCCATGTTGTTATTGAGCCTTTTAAGTGGTTATCCAATAGTGATATTATTATCTTCTTCTTGTGACCCAATTCTAAAAAGATGAATATTTTCATTAGGACTTTGATAGAAGTCAGCCCATATAACTTTAATTATAGCCTCCTCTCTTAACACACTTGGCCTACCAATTTCTTTGCCTTTCTCATAGATCTTTTTGCTGTCCTTAGTAAATTTATTCTCCTTTACACAATCCCTAGCATCTCTCTCCACTTATTCTAACTCAGTTTCTTTGACAAGCAGATCTTCTAGGATGTTCTTCCCCTTTTCCACATCTCTATGATCTTCTTTGCTAGTTCTTTTAGGAGCTTTGGCTATACTATCCTCTTCTATTACCCATTCTTTTTCCTGTGCACTGCCAGCTTTACTCCCTGCTGTCTGCTGTGTTGACTCACCTCCCTTCTTTCAATCATGTTCTTCACGTGCCGCCTCTCTCTAATTCTGCCCTGAGCTACTATCTTCCCTGCTACTCTGTATTCTTTTGGCTTTAATGCTCTTGCTTGTGCCACTCCTAAACCAGCCGAATACCTTGGTTCCTTTGGGTTCCAGGTTGACATTGTTGTTGGATTCTTGCACTTTTTCTTGTTATGACCGATAATACCACAGTTCAGACAATAACTCTCCAGGATTCTTTCATACTTAAACTGTATCCATGCCTTTGGTAGTCTGTCCTGTTCAAATAAAAACCAGTGGATATAGGTTTTGAAACTGGTATTGCTATTTTAACTCTAGAAAAAATTCTTTCTAAAGTGTCTCCCACCATTGGGTCTTCATCCTCTACAACCAAGCCTATTTTATTCCCAATCTCTTTTGCTGATTCTATATTAATGAACTCTTGGAGAAGTCCATGTATTTGGATCCGAATTTCCAAAAAATCATGTCTAACCTCAGATATGGAATCTCCATGCATCCACATTTGTACATTTAGAATATGGCCTCTAACATTCCAAGGCCCTCCTTTTAATATTTGTAACCCTTTCGTCTTGTTCTTGAAGCTGACTAAAACTTTGTTTTTGTCCACTTCAAAAATTAACATACCTTCAGGATTTTTCCAAACTCCAATTAGAGTGTTTTTGATGGTTTTGAAAGCAAGCTCCTTGTTAGTGATCACTTTTCCAACTAGATTCAAGCAATCTGCCATGAACTCTTGTTGCGTCGTCTTCAACAAAGAAATTATTTTTCCTTCTATAGATTCAAGTCCAAAGTTTTCCATTGAAACTCAATAGGTTTTAGGATATTGTTGTTCAAGTATTTGTTGGTTTTGCAATTTGTATGCTGGTGATTTGTGGGTAATGGTGGATATTGTGTAAGAACGGATGTATTTGTTAATTGTGTGTAATGGTAGATTGTATAGGAAAGGTTAGATTTTGCTGGAAGAAGTATCGAAATTTTATGTAATATACTGGATAAGTCAGACGATGTGTTTGTGTGATGTTTGATTAAGTGTGAACAGAAAGAATCATATATTCTTAGAAAAATCTCTTATCTTGAGAGAAACATTCTCCTAGAGAGAAAACCGTGCCCTAATACCAATATAGTTACATACATTTAAAGGAGCATACAGGTAAAGTTTTCTCTGGGCCTTCTTACAACTTCTGGCAAGGTTTTGAGGCGTGGCAGACTCCACTAAACTTTTGGGCTGCGGCTTCAGTTGGAACTTCTGTGCGAAATAATGTTGTCAGCTTCACTTCTACCCTAAAAATTGGGTTATCTATTTAAAAATTAATTTATGCAAAGTTGAATCGCAGAATTAAATTTAAAAAAATTGGATTAATTAAATTTTAAGAGGTAAAATTAAAAGTTAAAACACTTATAGAGCCCGTTTGGGAAGTGACAGAAGCTACTTATTTTGACTTTTGAATTATGAAAAGTCACGATACATGTGTTTGGCACCATTTTAAAGAAAAGCTTTTAACTTTCCGAAAAGTTAATTTATAGCTTTTTGAAGAAGTAGAAATATATGACTTCTCTCCTTCTATCATTCTATCATTTCCATGAAAAAAATTGATTTTAAAGCAAAAAAAATCTACTTTCATTTTTTATTCTGTGAAAAAATGTTTCCTGTTTCTGCTAGAAATATTGGCCCTCCACCACCATTTTCACGCAAAGTTCCGTCTTCTAGAAACATTGGCCTTCCACCATCATCTTCACGCAATGTTCCATCTACTGGAAGTGCTGGCCCTCCACCACCATTTTCACATAATGATTAATCAGTTAGAAGTATTGATCCTTCACCACCATTTTCAGACAATATTCTATCTGAACCATCTACTGCATATATTCTTTCCAGGTATTTTTTTTATCATTTCATTATTCAATTTTTATTATTAACTTTGTATTTAACATTGTGTGGAGTATAAAATTTCAGTTTTAATTTTATTTTTTTATATGTGATTTTATTTTTATATAACTTGCTATTATTTTTATAGTTAGTTATAGCAAAGTTCTTGCTATTATTTTTATTTTTGTTTGATTTTTTTTTTATGTTCTTCCCCAACAAATTCATGAAAGTAGCAAGTCCAGAAGAAAATTTAAAGCTGATTGGAGTAAACGAAATACTATTATATTGAAAATATGTAAAGAAGAAATGGTGGCTGGAAATAGACCTGGAACACATTTTAACAAAGTTGGTTGGACAAATTTGAAAATAAAATTTTTGAAAAAGACTGGTTTAAATTATGAGTCTAAACAATTTAAAAACAAGTGGGAAGCTATGAAAAGAGAGTGGGGACTATGGGCTAAACTAAAAGGAAAGGAGACCGGTCTTGGTTGGGAATTGGGGTCCTATTAAGAAGACCATACAAGCAAGTGATGATTGGTGGGATGCTAAGATTCAGGTATCTTACATTTTTTAAAACTATTTCAGAAATATCAATTTTATCGAGAAATTTTTAATTGTTATTTTATCGTCTCATAGGAAAATCCTGATGTGGCAAAATTTAGAGAGGAAGGTCCAAAACATCTTGATGAAATGGAGTTCCTTTCTGAAGATGTTGTAGCTACTGGTGTAGGTGCATGAGCACCTTCTGAAGATATAAATGATAGTTAGAACGATAGATAATGACGAAGATAATGGTAATGAGGAAGAAGGTTTAGAAGATGAGTAAAACAATGAATCAACACCTCCTAGTGCAATGAGACAAAAGAGAAGAAAGGTTGGGAAGGGGTCGGGAGCCTCTCAACTTTCAACTCAACTAGAACGTATAATTAATGTGTTTGAAGAAGAAAAGGCCAATAAAATAGCTCATAAAAATAAAATACCAAGTATATCTACTTGTTTAGCTGTTCTCAAAGAATTACCTGGGTTAGAAGTGGGGAGTGATATATTCTTTATAGCTACAAGACTAATGGCAAAAAGGTCAAATAGAGAGATTTTTATGGGCTAGAAGACTCTGCCTTACAACTTGGTTGGTTGAAGACTCATAATTTAGCAGATGTGTCTAGTTAATATTTTTTGGCTAGAATGTCTCTTTTTAATATATTTATGTGTTGTTCAAAAAATATTTTCTATAATTATATTTTTTTATTGTTTTCTATGGTTGTTTGCTATTTTATATTTAAGATGTGAACTATTGTTTATTTAAAGATTATGGTTGACACACAAGTATGATTAGTGTTTATTATTTGATATTAGTTTAAAATATTTGTATAACAAGATATCTAACAGCTCAACTGAAAGTTTGTCAACTGAAAGTTTAATATCAAATACAAATGTGTCAGATGAAGAATTTGAAAACAAACAAAAAGTCGCAGCCAAACGTAAGAAGAAGACAATAACTTTAATAACAATCGCAACTTGTGTTGATTATTTTCTAAAGTACGTTGTGAAAAATCCACGAAGAACTTCAAAATTGACAGGAAGTAGTTGGGTAAATGAACTTTTAAATGAGCATCCTATTCGTTGTTACCAGCAATTTAGGATGAAAAAGCTTGTGTTCTTTCATCCGTGTGATGTTTTACAAAATACTTACAATCTGAAGACAACAAAAGAAATTGAAATTCATGAACAAGTAGGTATATTTTATATATCATTGGACAATCAGGTTCAATACGTAATGCAGAAGAGAGATTCCAACAATCAGGAGAAACTCTTTCTAGACAATTTCATTATGTACTGGATGCTGTTTGCAAGCTTGCTCAACATATTATTCAACCAACTGATCCACATTCACAGATACTCCAGTGGAAATTAAAAATGATGAAAGATATTATCCATATTTTAAAAATTGTATTGGTGCAATAGATGGAACTCATGTACCTGCTGTTGTTCCTGCCGACAAGAAAATTCCATACATTGATAGAGAAAGGGGATCACAACTACAAATGTGATGGCAGTATGTGATTTTAACATGTGTTTCACATTTATATGGTTAGGCTGGGAGGAATCTGCACACGATACTAAAATTTTTAATCAAGCTGTGAGTAGACAAAGTCTTCATTTTCCTCTTCCTCCTAAAGGTTAGCATATTTGAGACTGATATTATTTATATTAGATTAAACTCTTTATTGTTATTAACTGATTTTGTGGTGCACTAAATTTTTGCTAGATAAGTACTACTTGGTAGATTTTGGCTATCCATGTTTTATGGAGTTCTTAGGTCCTTATAAAGGTCACAGATACCATCTTCCGCATTTTAGATTGGCTCCCAGAGCAAGAGGAAGAAATGAAGTATTCAACTACTATCATTTTAGCCTTAGATGTACAATTGAATGCTCATTTGGATGTTGTAAAGGAAGATGAAAAATTTTGTGCGCCATGCCATCGTTTTTCTTAGACACACAAGTTAGAATTATTGGTGCTTGTATGGCTTTACACAATTTTATTCGACAGAATGACACAAGTGATGAACAATTTGAAGAATTCCATGAAAATTTTGATCTTATGGGTGAAGGTGAAGGTGAAATAGAAGAACCAGTTTCTAATGATATTACGTAGGAAGAACCGAATGCTAAAAGGGCTAGAAAAATGGAACCAATTAGAAAATAAATAAAGAATCAATTGCCTAATCGATTGTAATCTTAGTAATTTGATTATGTAAAATCAACCTTTAATATTGGAAAGTATTTGTTATCATTGTTATTTTAATATCCATTCTCTTGTATAAAAAAATTATATTTTTTGAGTTATTTATTCAAACACTACAATTTTAAAATAAATACTTCTATAACTAAAAATCCAAACACAAAATAATTTATTCATAAGCTGCTATTAATAAAAGTTTTTATACTTTAAATTCTTTTTCCACAAGAACTTATTTAAATTATTTACCCAAACTCGGCTTAATACATTAAAAATGAAAACAATTTAAAGGAATAAACCAAACTTACCCTTACGTTAATTTTGATCTACCAAATTGGGTTTTCACTTTTCTCTCCAAGCAAAATTTGTTGGGCCTACCAAAATACATTGACATAGTAATATAGTTTAGAATAGGATTCTTCTTCTTCTACTTCTGCTACTTCTGCTACATGAATTCTACCGGAAGTAACGTCATATAATCATCTTTCTCCCCGTTTTCCTCTCCAATTATTGCAGATAACTTCCTCTTCTTCCTTCTTCGACTTTTCTGAAGAGAGTTGTTATGGGTGTCGACTACTACAAAATTCTTGATGTCGATAGAAACGCTAAAGACGATGATCTCAAGAAGGCGTATCGAAAGCTTGCAATGAAGTGGCACCCTGATAAGAACCCTAACAACAAGAAGGACGCTGAGACCAAATTCAAGCAAATCTCCGAAGCCTATGATGTCTGCAAATGTTCAAAACTCTTCCCAATCTTCTCAATGTCATGCCAATTGTTTTCTAAATTAAATTTTTAATTATAAATGATTATTTGTTATTGTTTTTGAATTTTCATAAGTGTGAAGCTTTTCACTGCGACTCTTTCTTCCTTTTTTTCGTTCTAGAGTGAGATTTTTATGGCAGTTCAAGCTTTTGATCATTTTTTTGCTGTGACGTCCACAACTTTTTTTCATAAGGGTTTCAGCCACATAGTAGTTTTGAACTTGTGCGTGTAACCTCCTTAGTTTTTACTTGAATATTAGAAATAGCTGAGTAATTTAACTTGTCGAATTTGTTTTTATCCTACAAAGTTGGAACTTTCCGTAAGAATTTTTCAATTTTTAGCTCCTAGGGTTTCCTAATTTGGCTCTTGAGGGTGAGGCGCTGGGGTTTTAAGCCCAGTTTCAAATTTGATCTTTCGAGAAATTCCTCATTTCCTGTGGGGATTAATGTTTTGAAGTGGAGGAGTTATTCATTTAATTATTAATTTGTTATGGTGGTTATTCAATTTGAACAGATTTTGAGTGATCCTCAGAAGCGTGCAGTTTATGATCAGTATGGTGAGGAGGGGCTGAAGGGGCAGGTACCACCACCAGGTGGTGGCAGTGACAGCAGTTCTGCGAATTTCCGGTTCAATCCCAGAAGTGCAGATGATATATTTTCGGAGTTCTTTGGTTTCTCCAGTTCATTTGGTGGAATGGGGGACATGGGTGGTCGCGCTGGCCCATCTAGCTTTTCCAGGGGCGGCATGTTTGGTGATGATATCTTTGCTCAGTTTAGGAGTGGAGCTGGAGAGGGCTCTGCCCATATGCCAAGGAAAAGTGCACCAATAGAGATAACATTGCTATGTAGCTTGGAGGATTTGTATAAAGGGACAACAAAAAAGATGAAGATTTCGAGGGATGTTATTGATGCCAATGGGTGAGCTATCTACTTTTACTCATTAGCTGCGTTTTGTCTTTCTATTTCATGAGAAAATTATGTTATTGGTCATTGGAAGAATTTAAAATAGGCAGTTAGCCACTGTGTTATGAGGAAACTTGGTTCTTTATGTTTGTTGCTAGTGTCCTTCTGTTGTATCATATATTTGTTTATATGCTATGCTTTTGTAATATATCAATCTATATAATTTGAAATCAAAATTATGTGGCTTAATGTTTTATCTGGATTATTAAACTAAATGATGCAATGCAAGTCTAGTCGGTGATTAGCAATTCCGAGGAGCCCGAAGCATATAGTTTATAGAGCCAAATTTTGTTATACATATATAGATTGTTATGTTTGAAGTCAAGTTTGATAATTTGTTTTGGGTTAACTAATAATGTATTGTTATTTGGGGGGTCAGTTAGCTTGATCACCTTGATAGATTTGAATTTGTAGTACCGACATTTGCAGTCTTGGTGTTGCATTTTGGTTGCTGCCGTTAACAACATTGCTGGTTCATATTTTTTCTAGTAGTTCTTTAACTTGCATTTTTGTTATAGAACCTTGGAGTTTTTTATTTTGTTTATTTCTGATAATATAAACTTTCTTGGATATTTCTGTTCAACTATCAGGAATTTTGACCAAACATTTTTTCTCTCTTGATCTTGTGCATCCAGCCTTGCATGAGTGAATCTAACATTAGACCCTTGCTGGCACAATAGTTTGTTAAATTTATCAGCAAAATTTGATGCCAGGTGTCTAACATGGATGAAAACATTTCAGTAGCATAGGCTGTTAGGCAGCTTGTGTATATTTTTAAAAGAAAGTATCAGCTGCTATCAATTTATGTATTTGATTTCTTCAGGTTTCATAAATTTTTTATACTTCCAATGAATTTGGAATTTATGCCTAGATGTGTTGGTTTACTAATATCCTTTGTCTTCACATTTCTAATCCCTATATTGCTCTCTTATTTACTACTTTATTAGTTTGTTCTCTGAGTTGTTTAACACTTGTTGAAAATTGCGGTGTTGATTTTGGAGTACTGCATCATTAATTAATCGAAACAATGTTGGATTAGCAATTAAATTATGGAGGGAAAATTGAATTATTATATTTGGCAGCTACTTGTGGGGTGTAGGTTTTAGGGTTGATAATGACTAATTAATTTTGTTTTCTTATTGTTTAGAAGGCCCACCAAAGTAGAGGAAATCCTTACAATTGAGATCAAACCAGGTTGGAAGAAAGGAACAAAAATAACTTTTCCAGCGAAGGGAAATGAGCAAAGAGGACATATCCCCGCAGACCTTGTGTTCATCATCGACGAGAAGCCGCATAGTGTCTTCAAGAGGGATGGCAATGATCTTGTTTTCACCCAGAAGGTATCCCTTGTAGAAGCTCTAACAGGTTACACGGTGCAGCTGACAACCCTTGATGGCCGAAACCTTACCATCCCCGTTAATTCAATCATTAGTCCGTCTTACGAAGAAGTCATTAAAGGAGAGGGCATGCCAATTCCTAAAGAACCCTCCAAGAAAGGTAACTTGCGAATCAAGTTCAACATCAAGTTCCCGTCCAGGCTTACATCCGAGCAGAAAAACGGCATTAAGCGATTATTGACATCATATTCGTCTACATGAGTGAGGCGGGTGGAAGCCCTTTCTTCCAATTACCTAACGTTATAAGATCACAACTATTTTCAGGTTTTTTGCTTTTTCCTTTTTTCTTCCCAATCCCATTTTGAAGGGGAGCATCAGTTGAGTTGTTTCTGTGTGACATCAAAGGTTACGGGTTCAAGCCTTGGAAACAGCCACCGATGTAATTTTCAAATTAGGTTGCATACATTACCCCTTTGGATGCGGCTCTTCTCCAAACCTTGCGTTAGTGCGGGATGCTTGTGCACCGAGTTTTCCAATCCCACTTCCAAATGAAATTCTTGCCATTGTGAACTGGATTCATTCAGAACCGTTTATTTAGAGTCTGGTATCTATTTACTGTTTACATCTTTTCCTTAGTTGTTGGTATTGACATTTTTTNNNTAGAAGTAAAGGTTGAATTTGTTTGTACTTGGTCAGTAGGGTATTTTTGATATTGTGGCGTGATGAATTTTCTCTGGTGTGTTTGAGCCATACTTGTTATTGTATAGTTGTGTCCATAATTTTAAGTTTTTAACCATCCGTGTTACCAGAAAACTAACTTGGAATCCATTTGATGGCTTCGTTCTATTGATTTGCCCGTTGCTGTCTAATTTATTCATTCATTGGTTCTTGAGGACGAACTACTCACTTGGTAATAGATATTATTATATGATAATGGCGCCAATATTTTTTAGATTTCTTATTTTGAGGATAGAACAATTAGAGGAAAATTGCATTTGCTCGTTCAAATTCAATACAAACTAAATAATACTATATTATTAAGTTTATGTTTTTTACTTATTATATACATCAGTTTTTGACAGTATATATAATTGACATTCATTCTATCATTTGTATTACATTAACAAAATTTTGTAAATATAAATTGCGTACCTTATTTATTTTCTATTTTTATCCAATCATTTCATTAATTCAAATGTTTTTGTTTTATTTTTATATTTAAAATTTTATTTGTTAAAATTGAACACACCACTTTGTACTTTTGGACTGGACCAAATTGAATGACAACTACTGTCATTTTGTTTCTCTATTCGTATTTTGATTAGAAATATAAATTTAATTTGATCATATTATTTATAAAATTTGATCATACATATAAATTAAATTTCATTATATTAGTTATAAGAAAGTGTTCATATCCTGGTCCATTACTTAGTCAGGCCCAAAATGAATAAAACCCGTCCATTACTTAGTCAGGCCCAAAATGAATAAAACCCAATTTACAGACATCATGCAAAACGATACCTACCCAATTTTATGGAGGTCAATCCTAGCAACATAGTCACAACCTTACTTATCTAAATAAATAACCAACTCTACTATCTCTCCTACTCATCTAGAAAGGTGATCTCAATAATCTCCCTACCGAAAGGGAGTAACTAACCCACCATCAAATGTGGGACTACTCAAAAGGTGGTTATTGACTTTACATTTACACATATAAATATACTGACACCCTCAGGTATTCTTTGAACCAAATCTACTAAAACCTGCCTAAGCCCTTACTAATTTAAGCATCAGAATCCCTTGCAGGTACCACCCCACCTCCTCACGAGGAACTCAGATGGCGACATCTCGATACCAGGAGACATCGGACGCTACCCCATAAAGGAGCCTGAACCTAATGTTCAGGCCCAAATCCATCTGTTTCAGGTAACTTTCGGAACATTGACGCCGTTGTTGGAGACTTGAAAATCAAGATTGTATGACGGGCATATGACATCCCAGAAGATGGACATACAGCTTTTGATTTAGAAGCCTGAGAAGAAGAGCAAAACAACGAAGAGCGAGCATTGTCATACCTCCCCAAGCTGATAGAGTGAAAGGTGTAACCAGAGATGTGCAACCATCAAACCCAGAAGGACACAGGATAAGCTCAGAAGTATATCGACCTGAAGGATCCAGGCCAAGGGATCCCTCAGAGATCATGGAGCTTGTCCACAGACATCAAGATCGGCTGGAATAACTCGAGCAGGAGCTAGAGCGACAAAGAGAATTTGAAAGAGTCCTGAGGAGGGAAGTTCCACGACGAAGGGAATCATAAGAAAAGCTCTTGAAACTGGAATCTGATTTTAAAGGTAGAAGAACCCGAGCTAACCAAGAAGAAACACCTTTGACGGGCAAAGATCTATTCATAGAAGAATTCATGCAGGTTAAAGTTTCTAGAAACTTTAAAATCCCAGATATGGATCTTTATGATGGAACCACTGATTTGAGGCATCCTCTGAGTAATTTCAAAAGTCGCATGTACTTGGCAGACGCGTCAGATGCAACTCGTTCTAAAGCCTTTCCGACTACGTTAACCAAGGTAGCCATGAAGTGGTTTGATAGTTTACCACTTAGATCGGTCACATGCTTTGGCGATCTGGCAAAAAGCTTCCTTACCTGATTTTCTATTCAAAAGGATAAGGTCAAGCATACGCCAAGTCTCTTAGGAGTAAAGTAAGAAGTCGGAGAATCTCTATGAGTTTATATGGAAACATTCAACAAAGTATGCATGAAGATTCAAAGCCTGCCTACTGAAATAGTCATCATGGGACTAGTCAACGACCTCAAACAAGGACCTTTCTCTCAACGCATATCCAAGAGGCACCCAACCTCTCTGTACGATGTACAAGAGCGAACTAAAAAGTACATCAATATGGAAGAAACAACTCGTTTAAGGGAACCTGCCCCAAGACAACACAGTCAATATTCCTCTCGAGACAAAGATAAGGAATCGAAGAAAAAAGAAGAATACAATTCGGACAAAATTCGAAAGTGACAACTACACCCCATTAATATCATCATTCTATTCTTATTGAGTAATACAAAATTATATTATTAAATATGAATACACTTGTTCATACCCTGGCCCAAAACATAAGCCAAGTCCAATAAGGTTGAAAGGTCCAACTACAAGGATAGCCTCTATCACTCACCCGACCACCTATAAGAGGTCGGATTCGACGAAAACGGGCAACTCATGCTTACTCACAAAAGTATCTACTTTCCCGAATCTCTCACCTACTTCTAGAAGAGAGATCTCAACAACTTTAAAATAAATGGGCGGTTATCCACCATAAGAAGTGGAACTACTTCGGCGGTGGTTATTGGCTCCTCTCCTATAAATACCCTGACACACTCAGGTACATTTAAGTTCCAATACACTTAAAACTATTAAGACCCTTGCTGACTTAAGCATCAGAGTATTTTATAGGTACCACCCCCCACCTTCTCATAAACAACTCGAATGATGGCCACAGGACGTGGGACAAGTTAGAACCCACTCCATTGAGGATTTGGGCCTCTCTTACAAGCCCAAAGGCAACCTAGTTTCAGGTAACCCTCGAAATATTGGCGCTGCTGCCGGGGACTTGGGATCTAACACTACATGGCGGTTGATTAGTATGAAGACGGACGTTGGTGCGTGACAAAAGTTAGACCAATTAAGAAATTGTAATATAATAATAGCGTTACGAGTATAGCTCTTAACCAACTAAAATCCACCTCACCAATTTAGAAAGGTGTCACAAAAATTTAGAATAAAAATACTGGAAGTATGGGTTCCAGGTCGTCTCCCAACGAGTTGCAAGAAAGGATGCTATTTTATTAATTAGGAATTTCTCAGAGAGTTTGAGTTTGGTTGACAAGCAATTAAATAATTGTAAATTAAAGCAATAAAAAACTAAGAATGATTATTAATATTCTAGATAAAAAGCCTTGACTGGGGGAATGATTAATTGGAAGTTCTATCCTTGTTGGGGTCTCTTAAGTGTACTATCAAAAAGGTTGTTGTTTTCACTTAATTAACCCTTACTAAATAAAGGAAAGTCAAGTGATTGAGCTAACTCTTATTCGCAAATCCTAGTCCTCTCCCGTTAGTAAATACAGAACTAGCCAATAACTTCCAGTTTAATCAGCACTTAAGCCTTCAAACTCAAGTGTCTCCTTTTAATCAACCCCCATGTCAAGTATGGAGTCTACTCCATTGACATGAATATAACGCTCATAAAAATATAAGAAGAAGACATGATAAATTAAATAAAATAGGGATTCAAAATTAATCAAAAGTAAAAGTAATCATTTGCACTAACAATCCATGAAAATAATCTAATTACCACTCTAAACAAGAATTAAGAATATGGAATAAATAAAAGAGTAAGTAAAGAAACAAACTAGAATAGTATCTTCAACGGAGGTAATGACTCTTCAATATCCAAAAGCAAAAGCAATAAAACTTATAAACTATGAATGTAAAGAGAACCTAGAGGGAGAGTAATCCTCTCTAAATTCAGATCTAAAAACCTAAAAACTATCCTAATGAGAATATGTCAATGTCTAAAATTGTCTGTTGAGTCTCTGCATGTTCCCTGGCTTTATTCTGTGTTTCTGGGCTGAAAACTGGGTCAAAATGCGGCCCGAAATCGCCCCCAGCGTTTTCTGTTAATTTTGCAGATCGCGCAGGTCACGCGTACGCGTCAGTCACGCGTACGCGTTAGTCACGCGTGCGCGTCATTTAGCATTTTTTCTTGTCACGCGTACGCGTCGTCCACGCGTGCGCGTCATTCGTGCAGACTCCAAGCCGCGCGTATGCGTCAGGCACGCGCATGCGTCGCTGCGATTTTTCTCCATGTCGCGCGCACGCGTGAGCCATGCGTGCGCGTCGATGCTCGCTAGTCATCTCCTTAGTTTCTTGTGTTCCTTCCATTTTTGCAAGCTTCCTCTCCATTTTCTAAGCCATTCCTGCCCTATAAAGCCTAAAACACTTAACACACGGATCACGGTATCGAATGGTATAAAGGAGAATTAAAGTACATAAATTAAAGATCTTTAGAAAGCAAGTTTTCAACCATAGAACAAAACTAGGAAGGAATTGTAAAATCATGCAAATCGTATGAATAAGTGGGTAAAGACTTGATGAAACCACTCAATTAAACACAAGATAAACCATAAAATAGTGGTTTATCAACCTCCCCACACTTAAACATTAGCATGTCCTCATGCTTAGCTTATGGAGATAAAATAAATGAGTAGGGAAAAGTAAGACTCATGCAATACAACCTATGTATATGAATGCAACTATATGATGAAATGATTTTGCCTAATTGGTTAAAATAAATAAGTTCTTCAAGACAAAAAAATAAATCAATCAAATTCCACTAATTCAAATTATACAGTAAAAACAAGTAAACTTATAGGAAGACAGCTCATGAAAGTAGGGAACATAGACTTAAGCATTGAACCCTTACTGATGGTGTATATGCACTCTAGTCACTCAAGTGTATAGGGTAATTCACTCTACTCTTCTCTAATATGCTTTCTAAACCTTGTTCTTCACCTAACCAATCAATAAGTATTTAATGTACCAATGCAAACATCATGAGGTCTTTTCAAGGTTGTAATGGGGCCAAGATAAAGGTGAGAGTATATATATGGCTAAGTGAGCTATAAATTGAATCTTTGAATAACCTAAGCTCTTACCTAACATACATACTCTATTTTCTTCTTAAATCATCCTTAGCTACCTAAAATTTTCCACTTTTGTTTTACATACTCTTGCATCAACTTTTCTCTTTAACTTGTATCACATATGCATTGATTTTTATTAAACTTAGCTTAGCATTGGGGTAATTTTGTCCCCTCATTTATTTATTTAATTACTTAATTAATTGAATATTTTTGGATTTTTTTTAAATAAAAGTAACAGTAAACGTAGCTTATCAATGCACATGGATTTATAATTTTTCTAGTTTCACATGAGTAGGTACCCAAATTCCTAATATTTTATTAATTGTAAAAACATAACACATTCCCTTGTTAACCCATGTTTCCATAATTTTTCCACACTTAATTGACACACAATCTCTATCTTAAGCTAACCAAAGATTCAATTTAGGGTATTACTTGTTTTTCCGCTTAAGGTTAGTGATGTGGTAAAATATAGAACAAATGGGATTCAAAGGCTCAAAGTTGGCTAACAAAGGTGATTGAAAGGGTAGGCTATTTGGGATAAGTGAGTTAATAAAATAATGGCCTCAATCATATGCATGCATATAACACATTAAACATTGACATATAGGATGGAACAAAATATAGATTACAATCATAGAGAAGCAAACACACAAGAATAAAATTTTTATGGTTAAATAATGTAACCATGTAATTAAGCTCAAGTCTCACAGGTTGTGTTCTAGCTTTTAACTATATTCCAATTACAACTACCAAACAAGTTTAACACAAAAATTTTGATTTAAATTAGTGAAAATTTTCAAAAATATGGTATTAAAAAGAAACTTATTGATTTTCAACTAAATAGAACATGCATACAATTAACCTATTACTATGCAATTTTATTCTATCCTAACAAAAGAAAAAATAAATAAATATCATATTCTATTGGTGCTAAGAAAGAAAAATTACCTCCGGAAGTCAGGTACTGACCAACCTCCCCACACTTAAAGCTTGGCATCGTCCTCGATGCCATCAGTCAGGAACAATGGGGGGCTGGTAGCAGCATCTCCACAATCGGGACCGTCATGGCTCCCTGTGCTGGTAAATGAACTGGAGTCTGGGGTGTCTGGTTCTTCTTCAGGTGGGTGGTTACCAACAAGCAGCTCCTTGAGGTATGTAAATCGGCGCTTGTTACGGCGCTCCCTTTGCTTTCCTTTCCGGTCAAGCCGGTCTAGCCTCTTAAGTATCTGATGGAGCAGCTGGTTTGTTGAAGGTGCTTGTGATGTAGAAGCTGAAGGAATATCTTCGGCCGGTTTTGCAAGCCGACTAGTAGTGGCTGCTGGAGGTCTGATATATTTCCCATTAGGGACGACTTGATCATCTCGTGGAATCATGGCCTTGGTGTCCCCAGCTCTGTAGGAGATTTCGGCTGCTGAGACTAGATCTGAAACCAAGGCAGGAAAAGGTAGGTTGCCCGCGATCTTGTACGTGTCCCATAGCATGCCGAATGTGTCTTGGTAAATTGAGGTGCTGGTCTGTAAGAATACACCAGAGTAGAACAGCCATGTCTGCGGTGAAGGAGGACTCGTGAGTGCTCAAAAAGACATAATGGGACATAATATGTGCCCATACTCGAGCCTCCAAGGTGAATGCTGAAGCCAATATGCTCTTTGGTCGAGAACGATGGTATCCATAGATCCATCTGCTGCCTGGTTATGCTATAACTCTGAGAACGGCGTCCCAGTCAAATTGGTAAGTCTGGCGTTTGAATGAGGCTTCTTGGAATGTGTCCAATCCTTCTGGTGCAGGAGAGAGATCTAAAGCTTGCTGAATAGACTCTTCTATTATGGGGACTTGCTTCTGACGGACATAGACAGATTGCATGGTTGGCATGTGAAAATTGGAGTAGAATTCAACTACCCATGAAAGATTAACCTGCCGTGGCTATCTCCATAGGAATTTCCAATATCTTCGCTCAATACGGGGCTCAACAATTTCAACAATGTGGGTCGGGAGAATGAGAAGGTGCTCATTGTTATAGTTTCTTTCAGCCAGAATGGGGAACATCTGCTCACAGTAGCGGTTGGTGAACCGCGCAGTGTCCTTTGCTGGAAAAGCTTTCTCTTTTTTATCGACCTTGATGATCCTCTTGATTCGCTTTGTTGAGGGCTTTACTGCTGTTGAAGATGGCTCTGCCACTAGTGCTCTTTTTGTTCCTTTCCTTGCTGGGTGTTTGGAAGTAGCTTTCTCTTTGCCCTTCTTGGTGGCCATCCTGAAAAGGGAAAAAGTGAGTACATGTAAAGCTAAGGGTTTGAGCAAGGAAGAGGATGGTATAGGTGATAATCAATGCACAGTAAGGAAGGATGTCGTTAACACATGGTCATGACTACATGTGAAAAGTTCATCAATGGAAATATAGCAAGTGCATGTGATGGCAAGTAGATGCAAGATGTTTATTGGCATGCCGGCAAAGGCATGAGTAGCATAGATCAAGCATTAAATGCCTAAATTGATTATCAAGTCTCTTAAACTAACAATCTGTTTGTATTGACAATTATATTTAAATAATAAAATATGAAAAGGGGTTTTGTGAAAAGCAGGCATTAGAGTAGTAGAATAGAATAATTTAAAATAATACACAATGCCATACGGGCTTTTTCACAAACACATAGCATGCATGGTAAATATGTTATCAAAAATATTAAATTGAACATGCAAGCAACCCTTTAAGAAGTAATTATTAATTGTCAAACAATTCCTTAATATACTCACAAGCAAAATATAAGAGAAAATAATCACCCAATTAAATTTCTAACACCAATTAAACGAATAAAAAGAAAAAGAAAGAAAAAGAAAATATAGATAATGAAAGTAAAAAGAAAAAGAAGAAGAAAACATAAAAAACAATGATGGAAAAGTAAAAAAGGAAGAAAGAAAGAAAAGAACCTTGATAATGGATGTAAAAAATAAGGGAGAAGAAAGTAAAAAGTGAGAAAGGATAAAGAAGGAAGAAGGAAGAAGAAAGAAATAAGAAGGGAAAAGAAAAGATTTGGATTTGGGGAAGAAAAGATAAGATATCTGGCGCTGATCTGGATAAGCTGTGCGTCGCAAGTGACGCGGACGTGTGGTGCACGCGATCGCGTGGTGGGTGATAAGTTGAGGTGACGCGGACGCGTGGGTCACGCGCACGCGTGACCTGATTTGTGCAATTGGCATGAGTGCAACCTCACGTACTTACAACTCTCTGTTTTATACGCACATGACCAAAATTTTGGGTGACGCGTGCGCGTGGGTGACGCGCACGCGTGAATGGCCTCTTTTTGAAAAATGACGCGGACGCGTGGGGCACGCGTTCGCGTTATAGGGCTAGTGCTTCCAGCACCATTCCAGCCCAACTCCATCATAACTCACTGCCATATAACCATTTACATCGAGTTCGCAGGGTCACGCGTGCGCGTGGGTGACGCGCACGCGTGGAATGCTGGTTTTTCAAATGATGCGGACGCGTCAGTGACGCGTCCGCGTGGGCATGTTTGTGTCTAAGGCACGCCTCCAGCCACGCTCTCGCGTGACTCTATGCTTCTTTTCTTCCTTGTTTCTAATGCATTAATGACGCGGACGCGTCAGCGACGCTTGCGCGTCGCGTGCATTTTTTTTATATATGCAGTATGCAAATGCAAATGCAGGCTATATGCAGAGATTATGAGATGAGTCATTAACAAAAACAAAATAAAATGAAGTAAAACAAAACTAAGACTGAAACTGAACGATCATGCCATGGTGGGTTGTCTCCCACCTAGCACTTTGCTTTTGCGTCCTTAAGTTGGACGGTCTTCAGGCTCATTATACTTCTGTTGGTGGGTCTTCCAAGAGAAAAACCTCTAGTTCTTTGTGATCCTTCATTTTTTCACCATGATAAAGCTTTAGGCGATGTCCATTGACCTTAATGAATTTGGAGCTAGAAGGATAACGCAGGTGAAAAACTCCGTATGGCTCTGCCTTTTCTACTCTATAGGGACCTTCCCATCTTGATCTTAGTTTGCCTGGCATAAGCCTCAGTCTGGAGTTATAAAGAAGAACTAACTCCTCTGGTCTGAATTCTCTCCTTTTTATGTGCTTGTCATGGATAGCCTTCATCTTCTCTTTGTATCGCCTGGAGTTGTCATATGCTTTTAGGCGAAGATTTTCCAATTCTGCTAGTTGCGGCTTTCTTTCAGCATCAGCTTCTTCAAAATTCATGTTGCACCCCCTCACAGCCCAGAAAGCCTTGGGTTCCACCTCTACTGGAAGGTGGCAAGCCTTTCCGTATACCAAGCTGAAGGGGCTCATCCCAATGGGTGTCTTATACGCTGTTCTATATGCCCAGAGTGCATCTTGTAGCCTGGCACTCCAGTCTTTCCTATGAGGCTTTACTATCTTCTCCAGAATGTGTTTGATTTCTCTGTTAGACACTTCTGCTTGTCCATTGGTCTGGGGATGATAAGCTGTTGCTACTTTGTGAACAATCCCATTCTTCTTCAGTAATCCTGTTAGTCTCCTGTTACAAAAGTGAGTGCCTTGATCGCTCACGATTGCTCATGGTGATCCAAAGCGACAGATAATATGGTTTCTAACAAAGGAAACAACAGTGTTAGCATCATCAGTACGAGTAGGAATTGCTTCCACCCATTTAGAAACGTAATCTACAGCTAACAGTATATAAAGGTAACCATTAGAGTTTGGAAATGGACCCATAAAGTCAATGCCCCAAACATAAAAAATTTCACAGAAAAGCATAATATGTTGAGGCATCTCATCCCTCTTAGATATATTACCAAACCTTTGGCATGGGGAACAAGATTTACAAAATTCAGCAGCATCTTTAAAAAGAGTAGGCCACCAGAATCCACAATCTAAGATTTTTCTAGCTGTTCTTTGAGGGCCAAAATGTCCTCCACTCTCAGAAGAGTGGCAGGCCTCTAAAATGGACTGGAATTCTGTTTGAGGCACACACCTCCTAATTACCTGGTCAGCACCACACCTCCATAAATATGGGTCATACCATATATAATATTTAGACTCGCTTTTTAGCTTGTCCCTTTGATGTTTAGTAAAATTGGGAAGGAAATTATGGCTAACTTGATAATTAGCTACAGGTGCAGACCAAGGAACTACTTCAGATACTGCATGCAAGCTATCAAACGGGAAAGCATCATTTATAGGAGTGGAGTCATCCTTAATGTGCTCAAGGCGACTCAAGTGGTCTGCCACTAAATTCTGGTTACCATTCCTATCCTTAATTTCTAAATCAAATTCTTGCAGCAGCAGTATCCAACGTATCAACCTTGGTTTAGACTCTTTTTTAGCTAATATTTTAGAGCTGCATGGTCTGAGTACACTACCACCTTAGTACCAAGTAAATAGGCTCGAAATTTATCTAGAGCAAAAACAATAGCAAGAAGCTCTTTTTCAGTAGTAGTGTAATTAGACTGAGTAGCATCTAAGGTCTTAGATGCATAAGCAATTACGAAAGGATCCTTACCTTCGCGCTGGGCCAGCACCGCTCCTACTGCATGGTTGGAGGCATCACACATAATTTTAAATTGCTGGCTCCAGTCTGGTCCTCTCACAATCGAAGCTTGAGTCAGGGCGATCTTCAGCTTATCAAATGCTTTCATGCAGTCCTCACTGAAATCGAACTCAATATCTTTCTGCAGCAGTCTGGATAAAGGTAATGCTACCTTACTGAAGTCCTTAATGAATCTCTTCTAAAAACCTGCATGGCCTAGGAATGAACGGACTTCCCTCATGGAGGAGGGGTAAGGTAAACTAGAAATGACATCTAACTTTGCTGGATCTACTGAAATACCAGTTTTGGAGACAACATGTCCTAGAACAATCCCTTGTTTTACCATAAAATGACATTTTTCAAAATTTAATACAAGGTTTGAACTAACACACATGTCTAATACTCTAGCTAAACTAACCAAGCAGAGGTCAAATGAATCACCATATACGCTAAAATCATCAATAAATACTTCCATACAGTTCTCAATAAGATCTGAGAAGATACTCATCATGCATCTTTGAAAAGTAGCCGGTGTATTACACAAGCCAAAAGTCATTCTCTTATATGCATACGTTCCAAAGGGGCATGTAAAAGTATTCTTCTCCTGATCTCAGGAGCTATATGAATTTGAAAGTAGCCTGTATAACCATCTAAAAAACAATAATGGGATTTACCTGACAGGCGATCGAGCATCTGATCAATAAATGGCAAGGGGTAATGATCCTTACGAGTAGCTTGGTTGAGACGCCTATAATCAATGCAAACCCTCCATGAATTATGCACTCTAGTTGTCAAGAGCTCTCCATGCTTGTTCTTTATTGTTGTGACTCCAGACTTCTTGGGCACCACTTGTACTGGACTGACCCATTCACTGTCTGAGATGGGGTAAATGATATCTGCTTCAAGTAGCCTGGTCACTTCTTTCTTGACAACTTCTAAGATGGTGGGATTCAATTTTCTTTGGGGTTGACAGACGGGTTTTGATTCCTCTTCTAAATATATTCTGTGCTCACAGACTTGAGGACTGATGCCTACTATATCCGCCAAGCTCCACCCAATTACTTTCTTGTGCTTTCTCAGTACACTAAGCAGTTGCTCTTCCTGTTGAGAAGTGAGTTCCCTTGCAATGATAACTGGAAACCTCTGATGATCCTCAAGGTAAGCATACTTGAGGTGTGGAGGAAGGGGCTTCAATTCCAATTTCTGCTCATGGCTAGGTTATGGATCATTTGGGGCTAGTGGTAATGGTAAGGTGTCTTTATTATGTTTAGAGGGTGTCCCCACACTTGGACCTTGCTCCATGTGCTTCTCTTCTAATTCTTCTTGGTGAAGTTCAGCCACAGTTTCATTAATGATGTCGCACTGGAAGATAGAATGATCTTCCGGAGGGTGCTTCATAGCTTCATTTAAACTGAAACTCACTGTTCTGCCATCTATCTCAAAGGAGTAAGTTCCTGAGAACGCATCCAACTTGAACTTCGAAGTCTTCAGGAATGGTCTTCCAAGCAGGATTGATGATGGTCTTCTTGAGTCATTAGGGGGCATTTCCAGGATATAGAAATCAATAGGAAATGTGAGCCCCTTAATGCTCACTAATACATCTTCAGCAATTCCAACTACTGTAATAATGCTTTTATCTGCTAACACAAAACGAGCTGTCGACCTTTTTAAGGGAGGGAGCCTTAAGGTATCATATATAGACAATGGCATTATATTAACACACGCTCCTAAGTCACACATGCAATTAGAAAATATTACACCTCCAATGGTACAGTTAACCATGCATGGACCTGGATCACTACATTTTTTAGGTATACCTCCCATTAAAGCAGATATAGAACTACCTAAAGAAATAGTTTCTAATTCATTAATTTTATCTTTATGTATGCATAAATCTTTTAGAAACTTTGCATACTTAGGTACCTGCTGAATAACATCAAAAAGGGGAACAGTTACCTCAACCTTTTTGAAAATTTTTACCATTTTGGGCTCAAGTTCCATCTTCTTTTTGGACTTCCTTGCAAGATGTGGAAATGGGATAGGAATGGTGCCACTTGCAGCTTCTGTATCCTTTGGCGGTCCATTCCTTTGCTGAGCTACTTCTTCTTCAACAATGTCTTGTACTTCCTCTTCTTCTTCAGCATCTTCCACTTCTATCACATCCTCAGCTGGGGCGTGTACTTTTGGGCTTGACTCCTCTTGGTTCCTCTCTTGCAGTGTGGTTCTGGACCTCAAAGTGATGGCATTGATGCCACTCTTGGGGTTAGGTAAGGGTTGAGAAGGAATTTCACTGGAGTTTAAAGGTTGGTTAGTGGAAGTGGGTAATGAAGCTATCCGGGCGGCGAGAGCTTGTAAAGTGGCATTTAGACCATTTAGAGTAGAGTTCAGTGTAGTCTGCATGTCTTGTTGTCCTTGTGCAAAAGAACGAAGCATCTCGTCGTTTGATGAGGAAGTGGGATAAGTGATCTGTGGTACTTATTGTTGGTTTTGCTGGGGTCCTTGTGATTGCCTTAAGTGAGGAGCTCTGTAAGGTTGGTTCTGATTCTGCTGTCTGTTGTTGTTATTCCACCTCTGGTTTCGATTGTTGTCTCTGCCTCCTCTGTTATATTTGTCCTTCCAGCCATAGTTGGAATTATCCCTCCAACCTTGGTTGGAGTTGTCCTGCCATCCTTTGTTATAGTTTCCACCTTGGTTGTAGTTGCCACCTTGTTGGTTGTATCCTTGATTCGGGCGGTCATAGAAGTTATGAGTAGCTGCCACAGTATTGTCTTCTTGTTGGAGATGCGGGCATTCATCAATATAATGACTATAATTAGCACATATGCCGCATACTCTTTGGGGAACTAACTGTTGGCTTTGCTGTGGTTGAGAAGGCTGAGTTTGTTGTTGTTGATTCAACTGTAATTGCTTTAGTAGGTTGGTCATTTCACATATACTCTATGTAAGAGCAGAAGTCTCAGTGCTAGAGAAAATTTCTGCAACGGCTTTTGAGTGGCTATTCTTGTGCCTGTGATTCTTGGTGGACTCAGCTAAGTCGCTGATTAGTTGCCATGCTTCATCTGCGGTCTTGTACCTCTTCAGAGAACCATTACTAGCACCATCTAGTGTAGTTTTATCCCGAGGCTTCATGCCTTGAGTAAAATAGCTGATCAACACTAGCTTGTCAATCATGTGGTGGGGGCATGCGTCTAAAAGATTCTTAAAATTCTCCCAATACTCATAGAGAGTTTCTGATTCACCTTGAACAATGCATGAGATCTCTTTTCTCAATCTATCCGTAACTTCAGCTGAAAAGTATTTTTCCAGAAATTCTCTCCTGAGCGTATCCCAGTTAGTAACAGTCGCTTCAGGTTGGGAGTAGTACCACTCCCTCGCCTTTCCCTCAAGAGAAAACGGGAAGGCAGTTAATAAAATAGAAGTTTCATTCGCACCCTGACGCCTAACAGTAGAACAGGCTGTCTGAAAATCCCTGAGGTGCTTGATGGGCTCCTGAGCAGGTAAGCCATGAAACTTGGGCATTAAGTTGATTAGTGTAGTTTTCAGTTCAAAATCTGCAGCCAGAGTTGGATGATGCACTTGATACGGCTGCATTGTAAAATCTGGGGCTCCAGCATCCTGCAGAGTAATCCTCCTAGGTGCTGCCATTCTATCTGCACGTGAATCAACTGAATCAGTAGTAAAGGAGCTTGTTTCGCTCTCGGATGGTGGTTCAGATTCGCCCTCAGATGAGACTGGTGAATCGATAACAATCACTTCACCACCCTCAGAGGCTAACCGACGTCGAGCTCGCCTAATACGTGAAATAGTTCTTTCAATTTCAGG
>NC_029788.2:100428486-100448769 GCF_000816755.2 Arachis ipaensis
ATCTCGAACATGGGCGAGAAGGTGTCGAGCCCTAATAAGACCAGGCTCGAAAGATGCAGAGACGACATGACCGGCTCTAGGACCCATCTGACGGTTGAACACCGTGTAATTGAATCCCAGATACGGACCGTACAGACGCCGGAAGGTACGTTTCTCCAGCTGTAACAGAGAATTCTTGACATACTCACCAGAAAAATATAGAGGAAAATCCTACCACGGTTATAACCAACAAAAGAGACCCTGTAGAGGCTATACCTAAAAAGATAAAGCGGAAGCCCAACACCTGCTTCAAGAAGGGCAGGAGCTTGAGAGGGCTCAAGCTACCACACTTTAAGAAAAGGAGACGGAGATTCCACATCTGAAAGCAATATTGTCGCCGTGCGGTAGAAGACTAGACGAAAATAACATCGATAAGGAAAACACCAACCCTTGAAGTACGTGTCTACACCTCAGCTCTGATGACGCGGCTCGACTAAATTACAACAGGCTGGATAATTCCGCAACATCCAACTTGAGTGCAGCTGGTGCTACATTAGATACAACTCACAGGAACTGGCCAAAGGAAAAGGTTTCCAACACACATCATTCTACATAGGTTCACCAACCTAATCTCACAGAGGGTCGGGCTTATCCGACAAGCTTATACGAGACTCAAGAAAAAGAAGGTCCGGTTCAAACAGTTTCCGCCAAAACTTGTTCTACAGCCGGCTCGAAAGGACCAGATGGTCACACGCCACCTCTAATCGCAACCGATTATACTATCACTACTGGTACCCCAGCAGTACAGGGCTCTACTAAGGTCGACGCAGGAGAAATCATTTTCACTATCACCCCTACAGTCCACGAAGAAGAGGTGGGAGTTATACTATATGAAGAAATTCTACAGAAAACGCCCTACTAAACCTCTAAGACGAGGGCGTTTAGGGGGCACATAGTACACCTGTACAGACAGGCCACATGCTCCACCAGCAAGTTGAGCAGGCTGTAGAAGCAGGGAAGAAGAAAAAGAACCAAGCAGACGAGACGACCGATTCATGGCTAGATCGAAAGGAAGAGAGCGATCAAAAAGATACTGTAAAAAGTTCAACTTTGTAAGCAACCACCTTACAGGTATCTAAGCTACCATAAGTGTTATAAGTCAGGCTAAAGGAGGAGGAAAAAATGAAAACTCACCCGCTCGACCCCATAGAAAAGTCATACCGTATGAAGAGCTATCTGTAGATGTTCTCTGTGGGCTTCTCCCCACATTAACACCATAAAGAACTAGAAAAGAGATACGACTAGAAGAAAAAAGAACCTGAGAAACAGGAATAGAGCCCTCCTCATCCTTTTAGGTCTGAAACTCCAGAGAGTATCAGTTCTCAAAAGGAGGTATAACTATAAAAAGAGACGAGCAAGAACGTGAAATAAGTCTCTACACCCTACAAAAAAGCTATATCTCACCGATTTTCCAGGGAGAGCGTTCGGTAACTACTCTGGGTATTACCGACGAAGACAACCATCTGAAACATACAGGTCTGTACGAAACAACTTAGAAAGGTACATCGACGCCTCTGAAAGGACTAGAGGAACGAACTAGGGATCATCTGAACCCCGCACGAATCAAAACAGAAAGACCTACCTCTTAGACCGATCTTCGAAGAACCGATTCAGTAGTTTCGAACTTTACCTGGATCCCCCGTTTAATAACTTGGTAAATTAACGACAGAAACAATTCCATCAACCCTTCCGAAACGTCACCTGACGTAGACTCCGCAGTCACTCCATGTAAGATGAAGACTTTAATGACTCTACTACCGACCCTAGATGACACGGTAGCATATCTCAGTACAAGCCTTCAAACTTCAGGAAACCCTAAAACCAGAAGTACTAGAGAAACCACTTACCCAGAACCAGGAATGCACTCGATAGAAGTACCCACCTAGCTCATCAAAACCGGAACTCTAGCCGAAGCTCGAAATCCTCAAACAGGAGATTGAGCGCCACAGCGGATCGAAGGGAAGCATCCAGAGAAAGCCGGAGGACAACTATGAGCTGGAGAAAAAACTCAACAAAATCCGCTAGGACTTCACGGACGTACCGAGGGCACAAACCATTTAAAAACAGAAATAATCCAACTCCTCATAGAAAACCACATCACATACGCAAAAACACACCGCAGGACAGAAGATCAAGTCTCAGCACCAGTAACAGTTCCAACAGGCGGTACTACTACCCTACTGAAGGTCCAGGGGCCCTGGAGGCAGGATTCATAAGAGAAGTCAAGTACCCACTATGGCTAGCTAACGTCGTCTTGGTGAAGAAATCAAACGGGAAATGGCGCATGTGCACCGACTACACTGATCTCAACAAAGCCTGCCCAAAAGATCCTTATCAGCTTCCAAGTATCGATGCTCTAGTAGACGCCTCCTCCGGATACAAATACCTATCATTTATGGACGCTTATTCGGGATACAATCAAATCCCGATGTACCCACCTGATCAAGAAAAAACTTCATTCTTAACCCCAAAAGCAAACTACTGCTACATCGCATGCCTTTCGGACTCAAAAATGTAGGAGCCACTTATCAAAGATTAATGAATAAGGTCTTCACAGACCACCTTGGGAAAATCATGGAAGTCTACGTGAATGACATGTTAATAAAGACACAAAGTGAAGAGTCGTTACTGTCTGACCTTACCCAAGTATTCGACACTATAAGAAGGCATGGCATGCGACTTAACCCTGCAAAATGCACCTTCGCAGTAGAAGCTCGCAAATTCTTGGGTTTTATGCTCACACAAAGAGGAATCGAGGAAAATCTGGATAAATGCCGGGCCATACTTGATATGAAGAGCCCGACTTGCGTCAAAGAGGTACAACAACTCAATGGAAGATTGGCAGCCTTGTCCAGATTTCTGGCTAGATCAGCAATAAGATCTCTCCCCTTCTACGCCACGCTAAGGAAAGGAAAGAGGTTCGAATGGACTGCAGAGTGCGAGCAAGCCTTCCAGGATTTCAAAAGATTCCCAGGACAACCACCTATTCTAACTCGTCCACGGGAGGGAGAACCACTCGTATTGTACCTCACAGTAGGAAATCGGGCAGTAGCCTCAGCACTAGTCCAAGAAGACGACAGTGGACAACAACATATATACTTAATCAGCAAAGCGCTACAAGGGTCCGAACTGAACTATCAAAAAATAGAAAAATTCGCCTATACCCTCATACTAACATCTCGACGACTTCGCCCATATTTTCAAGCCCACATCATCAGGGTTCGGACCAACCAGCCCATAAAAGGCATTCTACAGAAAATGGATTTAGCAGGAAGAATTTTGCAATGGGCAGTCGAGTTGTCCAAATTCGATCTTCAATATGAAGCACGGACAGCCATCAAATCACAATACATGGCCGACTTCATTTCAGAGTTTACGGACACCTCGAAAATCCCTACAGAGTGGAATCTCTACGTAGACGGTTCCTCAAACAAAACTGGAAGTGGCGCAGGCGTGATAATAGAAAGCGATCAGGGAACCCAAATCGAACTTTCCCTTAAATTCGGGTTTCCTGCTTCAAACAACCAAGCCGAATATGAAGCACTACTAGCTGGTTTGAAGCTGGCTAAGGAAGTAGGAGCTCAAAAGCTTGTCATCTTCAGCGACTCACAGGTAATCACCTCACAAATAGCAGGGAGCTACCAAGCCAAGAATCCCACCATGAAAAAGTACTTGGACAAAACCAAGGAACAGCTCGGACAACTCGGGGAATATGAGGTCCGCCACATACTCCGGGAACAGAATGCTCGAGCTGATGCACTCTCAAAACTAGCGAGCACCAAACCAGGGGGCAACAATAGAAGTCTCATCCAAGAAATACTGCAGAACCCATCAATCTCGGAAAAAGAAAAAGTCCTAGCCATAACAGGTATGGATCAAGGATGGATGACTCCCATAATTAATTACCTCAAAGCAGAAACACTCCCTACAGATACGAAAGAAGCAAAGAGGTTAAAACGGGGGGCACAATACTACACCATCATAAACAATACTCTATACAAGAGAGGAATTTCAACACCACTGTTAAAATGTGTACCGACTTCCAACACAAAAGAAGTTTTAGAAGAAGTACACAGTGGCATTTGTGGCAACCATCTTGGAGCACAAGCCCTCGCCAAAAAAGTACTCCGGGCTGGATTATATTGGCCAACTTTGCAAAAAGAAGCAATGGAATTTGTAAAGACATGTTCACCATGTCAGAAGCATGCTAATTTTCATATCGCCCCACCAGAAGAACTCATCAGCGTAACTTCACCCTGGCCATTTGAAAAATAGGGACTCGACCTCCTTGGGCCGTTCCCTCAAGGATCAGGACAGGTCAAGTTCCTAATCGTTGGGGTAAACTATTTCACAAAGTGGATTGAGGCAGAGCCCCTAGCTAACGCCACTGCTCAAAGAAGTCAAAAATTCTTATATAGAAATATTATCACAAGGTTTGGGGTTCCATACTCCATCACCACAGACAATGGTACTCAATTCACAGATACAGGCTTCAGAAAACCGGTGGCCAACTTAAAAATAAAGCACCAATTCACATCCGTAGAACACCCCCAGGCTAATGAGCAAGCAGAAGCTGCCAACAAAATCATACTGGCCGAGTTAAAACGGAGATTACAGAACACAAAAGGAGCCTGGGCTGAAGAGCTCCTACAAGTCCTATGGGCATATCGAACAATACCACACTCCACCACTAAGGAATCACCTTTCCGATTAGCTTACTGAATGGAGGCAATGATCCTAGTGGAGGTCGAAGAAGGATCACCCAGAGTAATCCACTAAAATGAAGAGGCCAATCCCCTACTTCAAAAAGAGGAACTCGATCTACTTTCCGAAATTCGAGAAAGAGCTCGGATCAAGAAAAAAGCATTAAAACACCGGATGGCCTCAAGATACAACCAAAAAGTAGTACAGCGAGGTTTCATCGAGAACGATCTTGTATTAATCCAAAATGATATCGGAACAACTCGACTTGGAGAAGGAAAGCTGGCAGCAAACTGGAAAGGACCCTATCGAGTCATAGAAGTACTCAGAAAGGGATACTACAAGCTGACCGAACTCGAAGGGCGAGAGCTTCCAAGGTCATGGCACGCCTGAAACTTAAGAAGGTATTACAGTTAAGAGGTAATAAAAGATCTTAGGATGAGGTGCACTCTTTTTCCTAAAAAAGGTTTTTTAACGAGGCACCAAGCCAAGATCCATGAACTGCCTGACTTAGAGGGATAAAATGCCCACCTGTATATATTTGCATTTTCTTGATTTTGAATAAAGTTTTTAGATTTTCTACATATCCTCAAGACGCATAAATCTGAAACGCAAAAATTTTCATCGCCCGATTATAAAGCGACAAATCGACAGAAAGTGAAAATCAAATTCACTGCTCGATCACGATAAAGACCAACAAAGATGAAAACCAAATTCATCAAAAGGTCGACCCAACGGGGATCAAACACAATTTCTACAAAATCGGCAAAGATGAAAAGGTTATCAAAAGTGATCCATAGAAAGGACCTGACGAGGTCTTAATAAAAATAGGTTGCTAAAAATAACTTAAAAGACAGGCCGACATAAAGAAGTTAGACTAGTCGACCACAATAACCAAAGTTATAAAAAGTAAATCCCTGAAAAGAGGCTTGGCCAGCCCTAAAAAAGAGGATTACTAGAAATAACTTAGAAGGGACCGACATGATGAAGTCGGCCCAAACCAAAAGTTATGAAAAAGTAATCCATAAAAGAGACCTGACTAAGGTCCAAGAAAATGGATTACTAGAAATAACTTAGAAGGGACCGATATGATGAAGTCGGTCCAAACAAAAAAAGTTATGAAAAAGTAATCCATAAAAAAGACCTGACCAAGGTCCAAGAAAATGGATTACTAGAAATAACTTAGAAGGGACCGACATGATGAAGTCGGTCCAAACCAAAAGTTATGAAAAAGTAATCCATAAAAGAGACCTGACCAAGGTCCAAGAAAATGGATTACTAGAAATAACTTAGAAGGGACCGACATGAGGAGGTCGGCCCAAACTAAAAGTTATAATCCATAAAAGAGACCTGACCAAGGTCCAAGAAAATAGATTACTAGAAATAACTTAGAAGGGACCAACATGAGAAGGTCGGCCCAAACTAAAAGTTATAATCCATAGGAAGAGACCTGCCAAGGTCCAAGCAGAAGGAATTACTAGAAATAGCTTCAAAAAGAAGTCGGACAACAGGAGGCAGGCGCTATTGGGGACCCAAGTCAGACCCAGAAAGCCATGACCTCAAGAAAATCAAAATACAGGCACCATATCAAGAGAATGCAAAGAAGACTAGTGGCACGAAGCTAGCCTCAACTAAAATAGAAAATACAACACAAAGGGCAGTCAAAAGAGATTGGATAACAAGGCTCCAACACTCTCAAGATTCCAGAAGGTGTCAAAAAAGGTGCAAACAAGCATATCACAAAAAGAAACAAAGTTGTTATAATAATAAGACTCAAGAGGCCACCTGAAGTCGACCCCAAAAGTATGAGAAACTACCTTGTTTTTTCCAAAAATAAAGTTGCTAACAGAAAAGCAACTAAAAATATCCAGCAGTCAGAAACCACAAATTACAAAATAAAAAAAGTTCAAAGCCCACAGGCCGGGCTATACACAAAAACATCAGAAATAATCAGAGAAAATCCAAGGATTTTCTAGTAGCAGCATCCCGAGGTGAAGGAGGACGAGTCTAAAGAGGCACCGCATCTACCGTCCCATCATCCCGGTTCAGGATCTGGACATCGGGATCAGACTCATGCTGATTGACTTCAGCTGCCAGAGTTGAAGAAGGCGGGGCAACGGAGACCTTGGCAAAAGGAACAGGAGGAGGGTTGACATCATCATCATCATCAGGGTCATCTGGGACAATCTTACCATCTTTTACAATGTTATCCAAGCTGAAAAAAGTAAGGTCAAGCTCGGGCGCAAGAACTCAAACTTAATCCTTCAAATTCTCATAAGCAGCATTTACACTGCCTACAAGATGATCCTGGAGATCGGCGTAATCAGCTCGGGCAGACTTCAAATCCTCCCTAAGACCCATCATCTCCCTATAAGTCGTGACATAGCTCTCCTTATGCTTCAACGCCATATCTTCAGACAACTTGGCAGAAGCCGCCAAGGCAATGGCCCAAGTCTTCTCCCCCTCCAACTCTTTTTCTAACTTGGCCACTTTCACCTCGAGCTCTTCCTTCAAACCATTCATCCGGTCGAACTCCAACTTGGCTTCCTCCATAAAGACCTTTGTTGCATGAATAGGAAGGTCCTGGGCAGTCCGATATAAAGCTGCCCCCACATGTGCCATTTTAATGCTACTCCAAGTAATAAAATCCAAATGACGAAGAAGAGAAACATCGTCAGTAAGAATGGTACCATAAGGACCAATTTGCTAATCAACAAACTCGACAGCATCGAAATCGGGGGCATCAAGGTTAAAGGGCTCAGCTGTTTTCTGTTTCTTCGAAGGAGGAGCACCAGTGGGAGAAGAGGTAGCAGCAGAAGTCTGGGGAGGATCGACCAAATGAACCTGAGGGGTAGGAATCATCCTTGTCGGTCCAGGAGAGCTTGGTACTGATGGCTTTGGCAAAACATAAGAAGATCTTTCCCCAGCCACCCTGGCCGAGATGTTCTGGGCAGCTGTAGCCTTCCTTGCCTTCTTAAAGGCCCTCATGGAGTCATTATTTTTAACCATCTCTGAAAATACACAAAGAAAACCAAGTTATCAACCAGAAAGAAGAAGAATGAACTCGACAAAATAAACAAATACGACAAATATCAAGGAAGTCGACCCCTACCCAGTTCAGTTCGGAGAAGTAAAGGATTTTTCAAAAATTTCTTAGTATCAAGATGGGGAGGCTGCCCCCAGTTTTCTTCCAACATAGTTACAAAAGCTTGCTCAACTTCGTCCAACATCTCCCAGGTGTACCTGGACACCACTACATTCCTCTGCCATTCTAAGGGAAAGCTGGACTCGCAATTCTCATCCAAAAAGAAAGGACGAGCTCCTTCAACAGCTCGGATCTTAAAAAAGTAATTCTTAAAATCCCTGAAAGACTCATCATACATGAAAAAAACTTTGTGTCCCTGGGCAGACCTGAACGAAATTCAAGAAGCTTTCTTTTTGGTAGTCCCAAGCTTGGTCAACACAAAGAGGTACAGAAAGAGAGTTTGAGAAGGTTTAACATCAAATTCTTGACAAAGCAATTGAAAAATTTTGATAAACCCCCATGAGTTTGGATGAAGCTGAGATAGAGCTACGTTACACGACCACAACAGGTCGGTCTCAAAAGGGGTGAAAGGAAGGGTGATATTCATCTGGCTAAAAAAGAAGTCGTACGCATAAAAGAAGGGACGCTCCCCCTGGGTTGGAACAGGGAAGCAAACCCTTTCATCAGAATCAGGTGCTACCAATTCATAGTTGTTCTCTTGATCTCTACTACTACATATTCGATGATGTTTTCTAAGCTTCGCATAGAATTCAGAGTCAGCTAGAGAAACACATAGCAGGACGAGGGAGTCCAGCCAATCGGACATACCCTCAGGAACCTTGGAAGACGTCTCGACAATATTTTTGCGAGAAGACATGGTCAACTAGTCCTACAGCCAGAAAAGAAAATGGATTACTAGCCAAAAACAGCTCGGACAAAAGAAATCAGCTCGGATGAACATGACTAAGAGCAACACAAACAGCAAAAGGAAAACCCCAAGACGCACACCAAGGTCCAGGGGCATCCTTTGGAGTAGGGATAGAGTAAGGACTCAAAAAAGAGTCTACAAAGCTACACCCCAACAAAACTCTCAGCAAAGTAATCCCCTTCCAAACAAGCATCAACATGAAGCAAAACAAGATACCAGAAAGTCGTTATCTCCTACAAGTTTATCAAAAAAGAAAACTACCAACATGGCAAAAGTCATCAAAGGAGCAATCTTTCTTAAAAATCAAACAGTAGGTCATAAACCCTCAAAATCAAAAGTGCGATCAGAAAAGCAACAACAACATGCAAAGCCCTAAAAATGACAAATTACCAGGGAATCTACCCAAGAGCGTACATAAGGTCGAAAGAAAACCAGAAAACATACATCACAGTAACAACCAAGCATGGTAATACGAAAAGGTTCAAGCTTTCCAACACAAAGTCAAGCCAGATCAAAACTTTACCAAGAATAGAACAATGCAAGCATAAAAGAAGAAGAAACGGAAGCCAAATCTTTGAAAAACTAAATTCAAAATGAAGAAAGGGGGAAAAACAGCAAAGGAAAGAATTAATGGGCTATTAAACCCTCGCACGTTCCCAAGGCAGAGAGACGCGCGTTTCAAAAGAACAAAGGAACGCCTGTTTCAAAAAAATTAAAGGAAGCGTTCAGCATTCAAAGGGAAACTCTACAAAGAAGAAGTCGACAAAATGCTCGAGTTCGGCTTCACCAGAGAAGGATTGAAGTCTTAAAACTAAGGACTCGACCTCAAAAGGAAGACCACACTCGAGCAGGGGCACTATTCATACCCTGGGTCGAACTGTCCGACCCGGGATGTTTAGACGACAAGTCAACCGACCTCTTCAGGTCAGGACTATCCGACCTCTTCTCAAAGAGCTCGACCAAATTATCAGGAAAAGCCCAAATAGGGCCCAAACAAGAGGAACACGACCCAAATCCAAAGGCAGTCCAAGCCTACAGAGATAAGGGCGGTTCCCCTGAAGATAAGATGACCTCACTCAAAGATAAGATAAGATAAGATAAGATAACTATCTTATCTCCAAGAAGGTCACTCCTCACCACTATAAATACATTGGAGCACCCAGGTATAACTCATACTCTGATTCTACAAAATACCTGCTTAATACCCTTGCTAACTTAAGCATCGGAGTCCCTTGCAGGTACCCCCACCCTCCGGTGACAAAGAATCAGCAGCATAGCCAGTCCGACAAGTCGGACACAGTTCTGGTCACCATTCACCAGCCGGACACGTCAGCTCCGACCAGTACAGAAGATCTCGTCCGAGATTGACCTACAATTTTAGGTAACTCTCGGAACACCAACCTTCGAAGGAAGGATTTCCACACAGCTCGGAAAGATACCCCTCTGGGGGGAGAAGATTCTTTCACTGAGGACATCATGCAGGCTAGAGTTCCTAGAAACTTTTAAAGCCCAGATATGAATCTATACGACGGGACAACCGACCCGAAGCATCACCTCAGTAATTTCAAAAGTCAAATGTATTTGGCCGACGCCTCAGATGCTACTCGCTGCAAGGCCTTCCCGACAACCTTGACAAAAGCGGCCATGAAGTGGTTTAATAGCCTGCCTCCTAGGCTGGTAACCAGTTTCGACGACCTCGCGTGTAAATTTCTCACACGATTTTCAATCCAGAAAGATAAGGTTAAGCATGCACCTAGCCTACTCGAAGTGAAACAAGAAGCCCGAGAACCCCTGAGAGACTACATGGAGAGCATTAGCAAAGCATGCTTGGAAATCCAAGACCTGCTTACTGAAGCCGTAATCATGGGACTAGTCAATGGGCTCCGAGAAGGACCCTTCTCCCAATCTATATCAAAAAGACATCCGACTTCCCTGATCGATGTACAAGAGAGAGCTGAAAAGTACATCAATATAGAAGAAAATGCCCGGCTACAAGAACCTAGTTGGCGACTTAGGCACCCTCACCAGCTAAAGGAAAAAGAGAGGGAACCCAAGAGGAAAGAAGAAGTCAAATCCGAGAAGCCCAGAAGGTACCACAATTATACTCTGTTACGAGTTTCTCTCATGGATGTTTACAGGAAAATTTATCACACCGAGAAGCTCCCTCCCCCGCGTCCAATTAAAAACAAAAAAGGTGGGAGCCGTAACGAGTATTATGAGTACCACAAGTTGTATGGGCACTCAACAAATGATTCTTATAACCTAAAAAATGTGATAGAAAAACTGGCCAGGGAAGGTCGGTTGGATAGATATCTCATGGAAAGGTCGGACAATCACGGAAAAAGGAAAAGAGACAACGAAGACCTTGACCGAAGAGGTCCGCCCCCGCAGACTCCAGAACGACACATTCACATGATATCTGGAGGATTCACTAAAGGGGGCTGACCAAGTCATCTCGGAAGAAATATTTAAAAGAAGTCTACCAAGTCGAGAATGATAGATAACCCTAAATTGATTGGGCGCGGTCATTTCTACTCCCCACCTTTGCATGAAATTTCCAACACAGGAAAGGATCGCTACCATCAAAGGAGATAAAAAATTAGCAAAAAAATGCTATAATGAAAGCCTAAACCTACGAGGCAAAGGTAAAGAGGTCAATACAATTGAACTCAGAGGAGTCCGAAGAAGATAAGAGCTACAACCACAACCCGAAGGGAAGACAGAAGAGGTCCAAATCGGGGAAGAAACCGAAAAGAATACCAACATAGGACCTAATATGAGAGCGGGGTTGAAGACCGATCTCATAAAACTCCTACAGGAGAACTCCGACCTCTTCGCTTGGAGAGCCTCCGATATGCCTAGAATAGACCTCGAGCTCATGATGCACAAGCTGGCTGTCTATTCTGGGTCCTGGTACATGAAATTGTGATCTCTGGTAATGGCTCCAAAGGCTTGGTGCTCTAATCTCAATTCATAATTTGTCACAACTTCGATACAACTAACCAGCAAGTGCACTGGGTCGTCCAAGTAATACCTTACGTGAGTAAGGGTCGAATCCCACGGAGATTGTTGGTATGAAGCAAGCTATGGTCACCTTGTAAATCTCAGTCAGGCGGATATAAAATAGTTATGGAGTTTTCGAAATTAATACTAAAGTAAGGATAGAAATACTTATGTAGATCATTGGTGAGAATTTCAGATAAGCGTATGGAGATGCATTCATTCCTCTAAACCTCTGCTTTCCTGCTGTCTTCATCCAATCCGTCTTACTCCTTTCTATGGCTGGCTTTATGTAAGGATGTCACCGGTGCCAATGGCTACTTTCAATCCTCTCGGGAAAATGGTCCAAATGCTCTGTCACAGCACGGCTAATCGTCTGGAGGCATCACCCTTGTCGTTGGTTGCATCCTATTCCTCTCTGTGAAAATGGTCTGATGCGCTGTCACTGCATGGCTAATCATCTTGGAGGTTCTCGATCATACTGGAATAGAATTTACTATCCTTTTGCGTCTGTCACTACGCCCAGCACTCGCGAGTTTGGAGTTCACCACAGTCATTCAATCCTAGAGTCCTACTCGGAATACCACGGACAAGGTTTAGACTTTCCGGACTCTCATGAATGCCGCCATCAATCTAGCTTATACCACGAAGATTCTGATTAAGAGATCTAAGAGATACTCATTCAATCTAATGTAGAACGGAAGTGGTTGTCAGGCACGTGTTCATAGGGAATGATGATGATTGTCACGTTTATCACATTCAGGTTGAAGTGCGAATGAATATCTTAGAAGCGAAATAAGATGAATTGAATAGAAAACAGTAGCACTTTGCATTAATCTTTGAGGAACAGCAGAGCTCCACACCTTAATCTATGGAGTGCAGAAACTCTACTGTTGAAAATACATAAGTGATAATGGAGTTCATTGGTCTTGGCCCCAGAGGGGAACCGGAGTAACCAAAGCTACGAATACAATGATAAAAAGTTCTATTTATAATAAACTAGTCACTAGGGTTTACAGAAGTAAGTAATTGATGCATAAATCCACTTCTGGGGCCCACTTGGTGTGTACTTGGGCTGAGCTTGAAGTCTACACGTGGAGAGATCATTCTTGGAGTTGAACGCCAGCTTTTGTGCCATTTTGGGCGTTGAACTCCACTTTGCAACTTGTTTCTGGCGCTGGACGCCAGAATTGGGCAGAAAACTGGCGTTGAACGCCAGTTTGCATCGTCTAAACTCGGGCAAAGTATAAACTATTATATATTGCTGGAAAGCCCTGGATGTCTAATTTCCAACGCAATTGGAAGCGCACCATTTTGAGTTCTTTAGCTCCAGAAAATCCATTTTGAGTGCAAGGAGGTCAGAATCCAACAGTATCAGCAGTCCTTCTTCAACCTCTGAATCTGATTTTTGCTCAAGTCCCTCAATTTAAGCCAGAAAATACCTAAAATCACAGAAAAACACACAAACTCATAGTAAAGTTCAGAAATGTGAATTTAACATAAAAACTAATGAAAACATCCCTAAAAGTAACTAGATTCTACTAAAAACATGCTAAAAACAATGCCAAAAACCGTATAAATTATCCGCTCATCAGGTCCCAACCTGTTCAACTAAGGCGTCGGAAGCTCGGAACCGAATGAGCCCAGGCGATCAAAGAACAAGTTCAAGCTCCCCTAGAAGCTAGGTTCATAAGGGAAGTCAAGTACCCAACATAGTTAGCAAAAGTAGTACTGGTGAAAAAGCAAAATGGGAAGTGGAGGATGTGTGCCGATTATACCGACCTCAACAAAGCGTGTCCTAAGGACCCGTATCCTCTTCCCAACATTGATTCTTTGGTGGATTCTTCCTCAGGATACCAGTACCTATCATTCATGGACGCGTACTTAGGATATAATTAGATCCCAATATATAAGTTGGATCAGGAAAAGACATCGTTCATCACACCCAGAGCAAACTACTACTACGTGGTCATGCCTTTTGGATTAAAAAACGCATGGGCCACATATCAAAGGTTGATGAACAAGATGTTTGCACCCCATCTCAGAAGCTTAATGGAAGTCTATGTGGATGACATGTTAGTAAAAACCAAGGTTGAGACATGCCTTCTATCCGACCTCTCACAAGTCTTCAACACCATAAGAAGACATGGGATGAGACTAAATCCCACCAAATGCACTTTTATAGTAGAAGCAATAAAATTCCTGGGTTTTATGCTCACAAAAAGGGAGATTGAGGCTAACCCTGACAAGTGAAGAAAAATCTTAGAGATGAGAAGCCCAACCTGCATAAAAGAAGTCCAATAGTTGAACGGCCGACTTGCAGCTCTATCCAGATTTCTGGCAGGATTGGCCCTAAAATCCTTGCCATTTTTTTCTCTACTAAGAAAATGGTGCCAATTTGAATGGACCCTTGAGTGTGAAGAAGCTTTCCAAGAATTCAAGAAGTTCTTGAGTCAGCCACCAATCCTTACCCGGCCTAAAGCGGGAGAGCACCTTGTATTGTACCTGGCTGTCGCTGAGAAAGCAGTAGCGTCGGCACTAATTCGAGAAGATAAGGTCGGACAGCATCCAATTTATTTCACCAACAAAGTCTTACAAGGACCCGAATTGAGGTATTAAAAAATAGAAAAATTTGCATATGTCTTAATTTTGGCATCCAGAAGACTCCGACCTTATTTTCAGACTCACACCATAAGAGTCCGACGAACCAACCCATGAAGCAAATCCTTCAGAAAACAAACATTGCAGGTCGAATAGTTTAATGGGCTATAGAGATATCCGAGTTCGACTTGAAATACAAAACTCGGACAACAATTAAAGCTTAATGCCTTACCGACTTCTTGGCAGAATACACAGGCGACAAGAGCGAAGCCTCTACGACCTAGAGCCTTTATGTTGATAGAGCCTCTAATAAAGTCAGAAGCGGCGCTGGCATCATCTTAGTGAGTGAAGAGGGGACTCAAATAGAGGTCTCCCTGAAGTTTGAATTCCCTGCTTCCAACAACCAGGCCAAATATGAGGCCTTAATCGCAGGCTTGAAACTCGCAAAAGAAGTCGGTGCAACCAAGGTAATAGTCTTCAATGACTCCTAAGTAGTAACTTCTCAAATCAATGGAGAGTACCAGGCAAAGGATCCTAATATGAAAAGGTACTTGGAAAAAATACTTGAGCATCTTAGGCAATTTCTTGAGACCGAGGTCACGCACATAACTCAGGAACTCAATAGCAGAGCCGATACCCTCTCCAAGTTAGCAAATACTAAGCCTGGAGGAAATAACAGAATTTTGATACAAGAGACTCTCCAGGAGCCCTCAGTTATGAAGACGGATAACAAATTGGACGTTCTACCTGTTTTGGGCTTAAACGTCGGATGGATGACCCCTTTAGTCGAATATCTGAAATTCGACATACTTCCCGAGAAACAGAAAGAAGCCAAAAAACTTCGGAGGGAAGCACAGAACTATACTTTGGTACAAAATATCCTTTATAAAAGAGGGATATCTACATCATTGCTAAAGTGTGTTCCAACTTCTAAGATAGAGGAAGTCTTGGAAGAAGTGCACAATGGCATTTGTGGGAATCACCTCGGAGTAAGGTCTTTAGCCAGGAAGGTGATTCGAGCTGGGTTCTTCTGGCCGACCTTACAAAAGGACGCCACCGACTTTATTAAAAAGTGCCAACCCTGTCAGATGCATACGAACTTCCACGTCGCTCCCCCCAAAGAGCTCATTACTGTAAGCTCTCCCTGACCTTTCGCAAAATGGGGATTGGACCTACTCGGACCCTTTTTCCAAGCTCCTGGACAGGTCAAATAATTGATTGTGGAGTGGATTACTTCACTAAGTGGATAGAAGCAGAGCCACTAGCCACTATCGCAGCTCAAAGAAGTCGGAGGTTCCTGTACAAGAGTATCATTACCCGATTTGGAGTCCCTCACTCCATCATTACAGATAATGGTACACAGTTCACCGACACTACGTTCAGAAATCTAGTAGCTAGTATGAAAATCAAGTATCAATTCACATTAGTCGAGCATCCTCAAGTCAATGGGCAAGCTGAAGCTGTCAATAAATTTATATTGGCAGGGTTAAAAAAGAGGTTGTAGGATGCGAAGGGAGCTTGGGTTGAAGAGCTCCCTCAAGTACTGGGCTTATAGAACAACACCTCACTCCACGACTGGAGAAACACCCTTTCGACTTGCATATGGAATACAAGCCATGATCCTAGTAGAGATCAATGAGCAAAGTCTAAGGGTGAGATTTTATGATGAAATCAGAAACGTTCAAGCCCAAAAAGAACTCGAACTGCTTCCTGATGAGCGGATATTTTATACGCTTTTTGGGGTTAATTTCATATAGTTTTTAGTATGTTTTAGTTAGTTTTTAGTTTATTTTCATTAGTTTTTAGGAAAAATTCATATTTCTGGACTTTACTATGAGATGTGTGTTTTTCTGTAATTTCAGGTATTTTTCTGGCTGAAATTGAGGGAGCTGAGCAAAAATCTGATTCAGGCTGAAAAAGGACTGCTGATGCTGTTGGATTCTGACCTCCCTGCACTCAAAGTGAATTTTCTGGAGCTACAGAACTCGAAATGGTGTGCTTCCAATTGCGTTGGAAAGTAGACATCCAGGGCTTTCCAAACATATATAATAGTCCATACTTTGCTCAAAAATAGACGACGTAAACTGGCGTTCAACGCCAGTTCACTGCCCAATTCTGGCGTCCAGCGCCAGAAAAGGATCAAAAGTTGGAGTTCAACGCCAGAAATGGATCCAAACCTGGCGTTGAACGCCCAAAATGGCCTTATGCACGTGAATTGCTTAAGTCTCAGCCCCAGCACACACCAAGTGGGCCCCAGAAGTGGATCTCTATACCATCTGCTATAGTTTACTCATTTTCTGTAAACCTAGGCTACTAGTTTAGTATTTAAACAACTTTTAGAGACTTATTTTATATCTCATGACATTTAGATCAAAACTTTGTACTCTTTGACGGCATGAGTCTCTAAACCCCATTGTTGGGGGTGAGGAGCTCTGCTGTGTCTCGATGAATTAATGCAAGTATTTCTGTTTTCCATTCAAACATGCGTGTTCTTATCTAAGATATCCATTCGTGCCTAACTATGGAGAAGGTGATGATCAGTGACACTCATCACCTTCCTTAATCCATGAATGTGTGTTTGACAATCACCTCCGTTCTACATCAGATTGAATGAATATCTCTTAGATTCCTTAATCAGAATCTCCGTGGTATAAGCTAGATTGATGGCGGCATTCATGAGAATCCGGAAAGTCTAAACCTTGTCTGTGGTATTCCGAGTAGGATTTAGGGATTGAATGAATGTGACAAGCTTCAAACTCGCGAGTGCTGGGCGTAGTGACAGACGCAAAAGGAGGGTGAATCCTATTCCAGCACGATCGGGAACCTCAGATGATTAGCCGTGCCGTGACAGAGCATTTGGATCATTTTCACAAGAGGAGGGGATGTAACCATTGACAACGGTGATGCCCCAACACACAGCTTGCCATAGAAGGACGTGCGTACGTGAATTAGAGGACAAAAGAAAGCAGAGGTTCAGAAGACAAAGCATCTCCAAAACTCCAACATATTCTCCATTACTGCATAACAAGTAACCTTTAACCCATGCTCTCTTGTTTATTCGCAATTCAACTGATAAATACAATTGGCTTCCTGACTAAGAATTGCAAGATAACCATAGATTGCTTCAAACCAACAATCTCCGTGGGATTCGACCCTTACTCACGTAAGGTATTACTTGGACGACCCAGTGCACTTGCTGGTTAGTGGTACGAGTTGTGAAAAGTGTGATTCACAATTCGTGCACCAAGTTTTTGGCACCGTTGCCGGGGATTGTTCGAGTTTGGACAACTGACGGTTTATTTTGTTGCTTAGATTAGGAAAATTTTCTCTTTTTTTTTGTTTAGAGTCTCTTATTATTGTCGTGTTAAAATTTTAGAATCCTTATTTTCTCTTTTTTAAAAATCTTTTTCAAAAATAATTTTTCTATTAAATCATGTGCCAAACTTTAAGTTTGGTGTTTTCTTGTTGATTTTTCTGTGTTTTTCAAAAATTTTAGTTTGGTTTTCTAAAAATTTTAAGTTTGGTGTTCTTCCTTCATGTTCTTGTGTTCTTGTGAGTCTTCAAAGTGTTTTTGAGTCTTCCTTGTGTCTTGATCTTAAAATTTTTAAGTTTGGTGTTCCTTGGTGTTTTTCCCTCCAACAATTTTCGAAAACAAGGAGCATTAGATCTAAAAATTTTAAATCGTGTGCTATCTTATTGCTTTTCTCTCTATTTTAAAGCATCTTTTTCAAAAATCAATTTTTAAAATTCAGATTTTTTTCAAAACTTCCTAACCACTTTCTCTCTCCTCAATTTTTCAAAAATCTTCACCCATTTTTTATTTATCTTTATCTTATTTTCGAAATAAAAAAAATAAAAATATTTTCTCTATTTTACATCATCTCCCTTTCTCCATCTTGGACCTAGGCGGAAATGAACAGTCCAGGAGGACTTTGGGGTCATATTCTAACCCCTCTACTGCTTCATATGGGAGTAGCATCTGCATACCCTCCATTGGAGTCAGTAGCTTTGAGTTGAATCCTCAGCTCATTATCATGGTGCAGCAAAGTTGCCAGTATTCCGGTCTTCCACAGGAAGAACCTACAGAGTTTCTGGCACAGTTTTTACAAATTGCTGACACAGTACATGATAAAGAAATAGATCAGGATGTCTACAGACTATTACTGTTTCCATTTGCTGTAAAAGATCAAGCTAAGAGGTGGTTGAATAACTAACCTAAGGCCAGCATAAGGACATGGAAACAGCTAACAGAAAAATTCCTGAATCAATACTTTCCTCCAAAACGGATGACACAGCTAAGGCTGGACATCCAAAGCTTTAAATAAGGAGATAATGAATCTCTTTATGATGCCTGGGAGATATACAGAGAGATGCTACGAAAATGCCCCTCTGAAATGTTTTCAGAGTGGGTTCAGTTAGACATCTTCTACTATGGGCTTGCAGAAGGAGCTCAGATGTCTCTAGATTACTCAGCTAGTGGATCTATCCACATGAGAAAGACAATTGAAGAGGTTCAAGAGCTCATTGATACAGTTGCCAGGAATCAGCATCTGTACTTAAGCAGTGACCCTTCCATGAAAGAAGAGGTTAAGACAGTAACTGCTGAACTCAGTCCTGTAGAATAAGCTGCTGAATTCAATCAGCAATTGGACTTTCTAACAAAGCAGTTAGCCGAATTCAAAGATAGACTACAGGAGACAAGGATGGCTAATATACATATGGAAGAACAGTTTAAGCAAACAAAGCGGCAGCTGTCAAGGCAAATAACAGAAGAATGCCAAGCAATTCAATTAAGAAGTGGAAAAACATTAAATACCCCACCTCAAGGCAGCAAAAAGCTAAGAAATGAGCAAACCACCCAAAAGTCACCTGAGGACAGTAAGAGCCCAGGGAAAAGTAATTCTGGAACTAAAACGCCAGAAATTTGGTGGAAGGCTGGCGCTGAACGCCCAGACCATGCTCAGGACTGGCGTTCAACGCCAGAAACAAGGCAGGACTGGCGTTCAACGCCAGAAATAGGCAAGGATCTGGCGTTGAACGCCCAAAATGGGCAAGATCTGGCGCTGAACGCCCAAAATGGGCACATTTCTGGCGTTCAGACGCCAGGAACAGACAAGGAGTTGGCATCTAACGTCACCCCAGTTTCTAACCCTGACACTCAATTGCCAGTGAGGGATCAGACACACACAAATTCTGATAACAACCCCTCTAAAAAGGCTTCTTCAACCACTTCTGTAGGCAATAAACCTGCAGCAACTAAGGTTGAGGAATATAAAGCCAAGATACCTTATCTTCAAAAACTCCAGAAAGAGGAGCAGGATAAGCAATTTGCTCGCTTTACAGATTACCTCAGGACTCTTGAAATAAAGATTCTATTCGCAGAAGCACTTGAGCAAATACCTTCTTATGCCAAGTTCATGAAAGAGATCTTGAGTCATAAAATGGATTGGAGAGAAACAGAAAGAGTTCTCCTCACTGAAGAATGCAGTGCAGTCATTCTGAAGAGCTTTCTTGAAAAGCTTAAAGACCCTAGGAGTTTTCTGGTACCATGCATATTAGAAGGTAATTGCACCAAGACAGCTTTATGCGATCTCGGGGCAAGCATCAACTTAATACTTGCATCCACTATCAGAAAGCTTGGTTTAACTGAAGAAGTTAAACCAACCCGGATATGTCTTCAACTTGCTGATGGCTCCACTAAATACCCATCAGGCATGATTGAAGACATGATTGTCAGGGTTGGGCCATTCGCCTTTCCCACTGACTTCGTTGTGCTGGAAATGGAGGAGCACAAGAGTGCTACTCTCATTCTAGGAAGACCCTTCCTAGCAACTGGACGATCCCTCATTGACGTCCAACAGGGGGAAATAACCCTGAGAGTCAATGATGATGAGTTTAAGTTGAACGCTGTCAAAGCCATGCAGCATCCAGACACATCAACAGACTGCATGAAAGTTGATCTTATTGACTCTTTGGTAGAAGAGATCAA
>NC_029788.2:100449928-100460117 GCF_000816755.2 Arachis ipaensis
AAGGAGTACAACAGGATACAAAAGAAGAAATTAGTTATTGATGCAAAGTACTACTTGTGGGATGAACCCTATCTCTTTAAGAGATGTGCAGACGGAATAATCCGTAGGTGTGTGCCTAGAGAAGAAGCACAGAGGATCTTGTGAAATTGCCACGGATCTCAATATGGAGGCCATTTCGGAGGTGAGCGAACAGCCACTAAGGTCCTCCAATGTGGCTTCTATTGGCCCACACTCTATAAAGATTCCCGAGAGTTTGTACGTAACTGTGACAGTTGCCAAAGAGCTGGTAATCTGCCTCATGGTTACGCCATGCCTCAATAAGGAATCTTAGAAATTGAGTTGTTTGACGTATGGGGAATTGACTTCATGGGACCTTTCCCACCATCATACTCAAACACTTATATTCTGGTGGCAGTCGATTATGTATCAAAATGGGTTGAGGCCATTGCCACACCCACCAATGATACTAAAACAGTGCTGAAGTTCCTCCAGAAATATATCTTTAGCAGGTTTGGTGTCCCTAGAGTACTCATCAGTGATGGGGGCACTCACTTCTGCAATAAACAGCTTTACTCTGCCATGGTTCGGTATGGAATTCGCCATAAGGTGGCTATTCCATATCATCCACAAACTAATGGGCAAGTTGAAGTCTCTAACAGAGAATTAAAGAGAATCCTAGAATGGACAGTAAGTACCCGTAGAAAGAATTGGGCACGAAGCTTGGATGATGCTCTGTGGGCTTACAAAACAGCATTCAAGACCCCTATAGGGACCTCTCCATACCAACTTGTGTATGGTAAGGCATGTCACCTGCCCATGGAACTGGAATATAAAGCCTACTGGGCAACCAGATTCCTAAACTTTGATGCCAAATTAGCAGGAGAAAAAAGATTGCTCCAGTTAAATGAGCTAGAGGAATTCAGATTCACAGCTTTATAAAGAGAAATAAAAAAAGTGGCATGACAGAAAGCTGTCATCTAGAATCTTTGAGCCAGGACAGAAAGTTCTGCTGTTCAACTCTAGACTCAGGCTATTCCCCGGGAAATTGAAATCCCGGTGGAGGAGACCATACGTGATTACAAGTGTATCACCAATTGGTTATGTGGAGCTTCAAGATATTGATTCTGATAAGAGGTTCATTGTCAATGGACAGAGAATCAAACACTATCTTGAAGGCAACATTGAGCAAGAGTGCTCAAGGCTGAAGCTAGACTAAAAGCTCAGCAAGGTCCAGCTAAAGACAATAAAGAAGCGCTTGCTGGGAGGCAACCCAGCCATGGGGCATCAATCCTCTAAGAATTTTGCCCTATTTCTATTTTTATTTTTATTTGTTTATATAGAGTTCATTGATGACAAGGTAAATAATCAATTGCATAAGTTCACATGGTTACAGAAGGAATCTGCACACAAAACAGAGAAAAAGAGCTCACTGGCAAGAAAACGCCAGTAAGAGCCTATTTTGGGCGTTCAGCGCCCAAAAGGGGCAGCCAGTGGGCGCTGAACGCCAGTAAGGGTAGCAATCTGGCGTTCAACGCCAGAGAAGGGCAACAACTGGGCGTTGAACGCCCAGGAGATCAGCATTTGGGCGTTGAACGCCCAAAACAAGCAGTGTTTGGGCGTTCAAATGCCAAGATGGCAGGGAGGAGGCAAACTCATTTTTCTTCATATTTTTTCATTCTAATCTTGATTTTCATACTTCAATTCATGATTTCTTGCATAAACATGTTAAGAACCCTGATTTCTAAAATCCCTAATTTCTAAAAATCCTACTTTAAAAATATCAAATGTATCTTAATCCATAAGCACCAAGCCTCTTTGCAAATTCAATCCAACTCTTTTCAAATCCTATTTTCAAAACAAATCTAATTTTTTCCAACTAATATCTTTTTCAAATCTCCACATTATCTTTTTCAAAATCTAGATTTATCTTTTTCAAAAATCTTTTATATCTTTTCAATTTTAAACTATATCCTCTCTTATCATATCTTCTATCTTATCTTTTCCAAATCAATCTTTTTATCATATCTTTATCTCTTTTTTCAAAAACCCACCTTCCCTCCCTTTAAATTTGGGTTCGGCCTCCCTCCCCTCCCATCAACAATTGCACCTAGCTATCCTTCTTTCCCTCTCCTTTCTTTTCTTTTGCTTGAGGACAAGCAAACCTCTAAGTTTGGTGTGTTTATCCGCAATCACTAAGATCATGGCTCCTAAAGGAAAACAACCCACTCCAAGAGGCAAGAAAGAGAGCGTTCCAAAACCACTTTGGAATCAAGGGAAGTTCTTATATAAAGAACATTCAGACCATTATAACAAAATAATGGGTCTGAGATCAGTGATCCCAGAAGTTAGATTCGATCTGAAAGAAGATGAATATCCGGAGATCCAGGAGCAAATTCGAATCAGGAATTGGGAAGTCCTAGCTAATCCTAAAACAAAAGTGGGAAGGAATATGATCCAGGAGTTCTATGCTAATATGTGGCAGACTGACAAGCAAAAACTATCTGGAACTACTTTCTATGAATATCGGACCATGGTCAGAGGAAAGATTGTTCATACCACCCCTGACAAGATCAGAGAGATCTTAAAACTACCTCAGCTGAAAGATGATCCAGACTCCTTCAACAGGAGAATGATGAGAACAGACAAGGGCCTGGATAAGATTCTAGAGGACATATGTATCCCTGGAGCCAGGTGGACCACCAACACAAAGGGTGTCCCAAATCAACTCAAGAGAGAGGATCTCAAACCAGTCGCCAGAGGATGGCTGGACTTCATTGGGCATTCTCTGTTACCTACTAGCAACCATTTTGAAAGAAGCCAGGTTAGCTTATCCAAACGTGATTTCTCTGCTCTGCAAGGACGCTGGGGTAAGGATGGGAATAACTGAGTATATCTCAGTTGAGAAACCAATCACCAAAGCATCAATGGAAAAATAACAAGCACAGGATGATCCCACCAAGAAGAAAACACAGGAATCTCTCCCAGAAATCCCTCAATCTGAATACTGGGAGTATCTTGAGACGTCTGTTACCAAGATACGAGAAGCTATGGAACAAATAATAAAAGAACAGAAAGAGCACAGTCAAATTCTCACCTATATGTTTAAAGAACAAGAGGAGCAAGGGCGTGACTTGAGGGACTTGAAGCGCCAGAAGTTATCTCTTGAAGGACCAAGCACCCCAAAGATCCGAGGAACACCCGTTTCCCAGAACTAAGGTTGTTAAATTCCAATTTCTGCTTTAACTCTGTGATAGTGTCATTATAGAAGTTACCTTAGGAGTCATATAGTAGTAATTAGTATCTATTTTGATTTTATCTCCAGTTAAGCTATAGTTTATTTTTCTCATCATCAGCAAACATGAATAAAATAGTAGATCTTTTGAATAAGAGGCAATAAAATTTCAAGTTTTAATAAGAGAAATCCTAATTAGTTACATGTGGTGGCAATGCTTTCTGTCTTCTGAATGAATGCTTGAACAGTGCATATGTCTTTTGAATTTGTTGTTTAAGACTGTTAAATGTGTTGGCTCTTGAAAGAATGGTGAACATGAGACATGTTATTGATAATCTGAAAAATCATAAAAATGATTCTTGAAGCAAGAAAAAGTAGCAAAAAAAAAAAAGAGAAAAGCAGAAAAAGCCAATAGCCCTTAAAACCAAAAGGCAAGGGTAATAAAAAGGATCCCAAGGCTTTGAGCATCAGTGGATAGGAGGGCCTAAGGGAATAAAATCCTGGCCTAAGCGGCTAAACCAAGCTGTCCCTAACCATGTGCTTGTGGCGTGAAGGTGTCAAGTGAAAACTTGAGACTGAGCGGTTAAAGTCAAGGTCCAAAGCAAAAAGAAGAGTGTGCTTAAGAACTCTGGACACCTCTAATTGGGGACTTTAGCAAAGCTAAGTCACAATCTAAAAGGTTCACCCAATTATGTGTCTGTGGCATTTATGTATCCGGTGGTAATACTGGAAAACAAAGTGCTTAGGGCCACGGCCAAGACTCATAAAATAGCTGTGTTCAAGAATCATCATACTGAAATAGGAGAATCAATAACACTATCTGAATTCCAAGTTCCTATAGATGCCAATCACTCTGAGCTTCAATGGATAAAGTGAGATGCCAAAACTGTTCGGAAGCAAAAAGCTACTAGTCCCACTCATCTAATTAGAATCTGAGCTTCACTCAAAAACTCTGAGATATTATTGCTTCTCAACCTATTAGTCTTCTATTTTATTTGTCTAGTTGCTTGAGGACAAGCAACAGTTTAAGTTTGGTGTTGTCATGAGCGGATATTTTATACGCTTTTTGGGGTTAATTTCATATAGTTTTTAGTATGTTTTAGTTAGTTTTTAGTTTATTTTCATTAGTTTTTAGGAAAAATTCATATTTCCGGACTTTACTATGAGTTGTGTGTTTTTCTATAATTTCAGGTATTTTTCTGGCTGAAATTGAGGGAGCTGAGCAAAAATCTGATTCAGGCTGAAAAAGGACTGCTGATGCTATTGGATTCTGACCTCCCTGCACTCAAAGTGAATTTTCTGGAGCTACAGAACTCAAAATGGCGTGCTTCCAATTGCGTTGGAAAGTAGATATCCAGGGCTTTCCAGACATATATAATAGTCCATACTTTGCTCAAGGATAGACGACGTAAACCGGCGTTCAACGCCAGTTCTCTGCCCAATTCTGGCGTCCAACACCAGAAAAGGATCAAAAGTTGGAGTTCAACGCCAGAAATGGATCCAAACCTGGCGTTGAACGCCCAAAATGGCCTTATGCACGTGAATTGCTTAAGTCTCAGCCCCAGCACACACCAAGTGGGCCCCAAAAGTGGATCTCTATACCATCTGCTATAGTTTACTCATTTTCTGTAAACCTAGGCTACTAGTTTAGTATTTAAACAACTTTTAGGGAATTATTTTATATCTCATGACATTTAGATCAAAACTTTGTACTCTTTGACAGCATGAGTCTCTAAACCCCATTGTTGGGGTGAGGAGCTCTGCTGTGTCTCGATGAATTAATGCAAGTATTTCTGTTTTCCATTCAAACATGCGTGTTCTTATCTAAGATATCCATTCGCGCCTAACTATGGAGAAGGTGATGATCAGTACTCATCACCTTCCTCAATCCATGAACGTGTGTCTGACAATCACCTCCGTTCTACATCAGATTGAGAAATCTGAGAACAAGCACAGATAAGACAAGAAGCGCTAAAGCAAAGGATGGTAAGTAGATACAATCAAAAAGTCATTTGAAGAAGCTTTGTCACAAACGACTTAGTCCTGATACGTAATGACATCGGAGTCAATAAGTCGGGCAAAGGGAAGCTTTCTGCGAATTGGAAAGGACCTTTCAAGGTAACTGAAGTCTTGGAAAAAGGTTACTACATGGTATCCGACTTGAATGGAGCTGAGCTTCCCAGGTTATGGCATGCTTGTAATTTAAAGAGATATTATAGCTAGAAGTGTACTCTGTTCCCAGATGTACTCTTTTTTCCGACTTCATGATTTTTTTTTTCCGAGAAGGGTTTCCCTGAAGGGAGTTTTAACAAGGAATCAAAGCGGGGGCTAGGGGCAAGAATTTAATTCCCTTGGTAGCAAAAGCATTTCTTGTAACACAGGTTTTCCTTAATAAACAATATTTCATTTCTAAATTCCATTATTATCTCTATGACACGCATCGACTTAAGCTCAAAAAAATGCAAAAATCCGTTGTCCGACCTACGTGGTCGGCAAGATAAAGCGACGGATTACAAGTCGGTGTAAAGAGGGTATAAAAGACGATCATATGAATCTCGAAAGTAAAATACTTATAAGTTGGTAAGCGCCCGAGCAGAACAAAATGCATTGTAAAAATACCCTAAATTATGAAAATGATTCAATAATAAAATAAGTTGAACGTTCGTGCTAAGTAATGGAAGAACTCTTTCCTTCAATGATTTAGGACACCTAATAAAGGGTTACGTCAAAGCCTCATAAGCGGTAACAGATGAGCCATGTTACGAAGATGAGCCTAATGAAATCCTAAAAAGAAAGGATAAAATGCTAATAAGGAGCTTCAAAAGAGCCTCATCAACAAACACTAAAACAACTCCATAACCGCTATACGATCAAGACCAACGCAATAAATCTTTGAAGGGAAATTAAAAAACATTACAAAATTACCCACAACCACTTAAGAGCAAAAGGACAAATCCTACTAAAAAGGATAAATATCCATAAATAAAATAACAGTTGTTAAAAGATCCTTTCCAAAAGGATCAACGTCAACAGCAAGCATACCAAAGAAATATTCAAAATATACATAAAGTGTTCATAAAAAAGGTCCCACAAGCTGGGCCTTAACAGAAACATTAAATAGGACCAAGGAGAGGATTTGGGTTATCAGTAGGAGAGGAGTTCGGATCGACACCAGAAGTCGGAAGGGTCATAGGAACCTCTTCGGAGGGAACAACTTCTGGCTGACTCGAAGAACTCGGTGGAACTTCTGAGGTAGCAGCAACTTCTCGGGGAGGGGACTCGATCAAACGCTGCCCAGCAGTCTTAAGTTCAGAATTGGTGAGAGGGCAAGGTGGAAAGACGATCTCCACATCAATCACAACCTTGTCAGGGTGAAGAAGAGAAAGGTCCAGATCAGGAGCAAGAACCCAAACTTGATTCTTCAACACCTTAAACACCTTCTCTGTCCCTTCAGCAACCGACTCCTCCAAATCTATATAACTTTCCCTGAGCTGCTCCATTTGCCTCTTCAGCTCCAGATTCTCCTTAAAGACGCTAGCATGATTCTCTTGAGCCTTCTTCAATAACCCCTCAGACAGAGCACAGGGAGCCGTAGACTCCCTCTCCCTATCCCGAGCTTTGAAGAGTTCGGCCTTCAAGCTTATTTTCTCCTCTTCCAAACCCTTCTCAACCTCCCGAAAAGTGGCCACCTCGGCCTGAAGGGCCTCCAAAGAACGCTGGGTGGCATTCAGTGGAGTCCTCTCCAACTCTTTCAGAAGGGACATACATACCCCAGTAGTTCGGATCCCCCCTCGAATTAGAATTTGGAGGTGATTTTTGATGGAAGCATCATCCATGGCAATAAAACTATGAAGAAGGATGTGCTTCTCACAAAACCTTATCCCATCAAAGCCAGCATCACCAATATTAGGGGCACCAGATTCCATGATTTTCCTCTTCTTGGAGCTCGGCTGCGAGAAAGGAGGAACTGGAGGAGTAAGAACTAAAGTAGGATGTGGAAGAGGAGGAAAAAGAAGAGGGTTTACCGACTTGCTCTGAGAGGATGTCCCCGAATCAGACTTAGTTGGGGAGGAGGTGTCTGAATTGCTACTCTCCTGAAGCTGAGCAGCTCGGGTACGGGCATTCCTTTTGGCCTCCTAGACTTTCTGGTACGCCTTAGAACCACTCTTCATTTTTTCTACAAAACCATTAAAGCGACATCAACACACAAGTCGGAGAAATAATCAATTATCTTCAAAATAAAAATAAAAAACTACCTAGCTCGGTTTGGATATAACTCGGAGTCTCGAGAAGAAATTTTTTGGTGTCAAGGTTTGGAGCCCGTCCCCAAGCCTCTCGAAAAAACTCAACTATGGCCTCCTCGACCTCATCCAAATCTACCAAATTATACTTCTCGATTGGGGTTGACTCTATCCATTACAGTGGAAAACGGGGCTCGTTACTCATTTAAAAAGAAAGGATAGTGACCCTCTACAGCTCAGACTTTGAAGAAGAATTTCTTAAAATCATGGAAGGATTCGTCAAAAATGGAAAAAATTTTCCGACCTTGAATGGCTCGGAAGGAAACCTATTGTTGTTTGTTTTTATTAGAAGTAGTGCTAAAGGGTTTGGTAAGATGAAACAGAAAGAAGAATATCTTTAAAAAAAAATCGAAAAACCAAGCTCGCGACTAACGAGCTAGTAGATTTTCATGAAACCCCAAGAATTTGGGTGCAATTGGGAAGGAGCAACTCTGCAGTAAGACAGGACTTCCATTTCAAAATCAGAAAAAGGAAAAGTCCATGTCGGGTGAAAAGACAATCATACATGAAAATGAAGTGAGGTTCAGAATCTAGAACTCGACCAAAACAAACTCGATTCTCAGGATCAGAGGCAACTAATTCTTACTTCACCTCATCCTCTCCAGAAATGCAGAGCCTATGGTGATTTCGAAACTCATCCACAAAACACTATCTACTAAAGGAATTTCGCAAAAAACTAAGGCATCTATCCATTTCAACAAGTCCTCAGGAACCCTTGAAGACATTTTGGAAACAGATGGACGAGACATATAGGATGGTATACCTACATTACACAAAAAAGGGAATCATTACAAATAAGTTTGAAACAAGGACAATTCCCTTTCGCAAATAAAGAGCAATCAACAGCCACAAAGAAATAATCTTTTAAAGAAAAAGCGAAGATCCCTAACGCACACAGCACTGAAATGACAATAAAGATACATAAAAACTACATAGAATCTCTCAACAAACACCTAGTCTATCAAGCAGAGATTACAAAAACAGTGGGAACACTGTGAAGCCAGGAAAACGTGTAGCAGTAAGAAACTAACCTTTCTTTGGAGAAGAACAAAGGGAAGAGAGTCTCAATAGAGGAGAAGCGAACGTCTTGAAGAACCAGCCACTGGGAAACCAAAGGGCTGTAGGAAGACGAAGGAAGCGCAAAAGAGAGAAAAAAAGTTCACAGAGGAAGACGAAAAAGAAGAAAGAGAAAGAGGGAGAAAGTATTTATAAAGCACTAAGGGCAAAGTAGTAAAAAGCCCCACTTATTTAAAGGATGTGCCGTTACCAATGTAACTGTCACCACGTGTTAATGCGAAAAGCCAACAGATGCGACGATTGGCAATCTGAAATCATGTCGATTTTTAATTCAAAATCACATCGGTTTTCCGACTTGAAAGATGACACCGACCTGATTACTTCCGACTTCATCAATACTTGAATCTGACTCGCAGCGAAGAGACCGCACTCAAGTAGGGGCACTGTTCATACCTTAGCCCAAAATATAAGTCAAGCCCAATAAGGTTGAAAGGCTCAACTACAAGGATAGCCTCTATCACTCACCCGACCTCCTATAAGAGGTCGGATTCGACGAAAACGGGCAGCTCATGCTTACCCGCAAAAGTAACTACTTCCCCGAATCTCTCTCCCACTTCTAGAAGAGAGATCTCAACAACCCTAAGATAAAGGGGCAGTTATCCACCATAAGAAGTAGACTTCAGCGGTGGTTATTGGCTCCTCTCCTATAAATACCTTGACACACTTAGGTACATTTAAGTTCCAATACACTTAAACATGTTAAGACCCTTGCTGACTTAAGTATCGGAGTATTTTGCAAGTACCACCGCCCCCTCCCCACCTTCTCACAAACAACTCGGACGACTGCCACATGACATGGAAAAAGTCGGAACCCGCTCCATTGAGGATTTGGGCCTCACATACAAGGCCAAAGACAACTCAGATTCAAATAACCCTTGGAACAACACCAATACAAAAAAATATAAAAAGTTTAATTTATTGAGATTAAATTAAAATTATATCTAAGTAAAAGAAGCACAAACAAACAATAATAATAGTGAATTTTGTGATATTAGTCTATTAATTAATTATTCAAAGTCAAATTTAGCTTCTCAAAATATAAATGAAACAGATACTATTTGTTGTGATAGGAATGGGACGTGGATGCCCATTTCCTATATGAGACTTGCATTCTCAAGAGAGAATGAAATTAATGAAGGAGGAAAATATCTTTTCTATATGCTTATAAATAGGAGGTTAACCTCCGTTGATGTTACACACAAGCAATAAAGCAAAAATATTTCTCTCTCTCTCTCCTTACATTATAATATAAATTCTTTCTCTTTCTGTAGTCTTAAGCTATAATAATAATATTAATATATATATTAATCATTCTTATTATATTGAGATAGCAATTGTAGTGAATATTAATACTATAGTCTTCTTTATTTATTCTACAACACGTTATCAGCACGAGACTCTGATCAAATTTTTAGGAAGACTCAGGTAACAAATTTTCATTATGTCGAAGCTTTCTCATCTTGAATTCAATGCTCTTGATATATCTGGAAACAACTATTTATCATGGATACTAGATGCTGAAATTCATCTTGATTCAATGGATCTTGGAGATACCATTAAGGCTGAAAATAATGCATCC
>NC_029788.2:100460138-100464287 GCF_000816755.2 Arachis ipaensis
ATGAATATCTCACATTAAAAGATCCTGCAGATCTTTGGAAAGACCTTGAAGAAAGGTATAATCATCAGAAAACGGTGATACTTCCTCAAGCTCGATATGAATGGACGCACTTGCGTTTACAAGATTTTAAATCCATAAATGAATATAATTCTGCAATGTTTCATATCACCTCACGAATGAAATTATGTGGGGAAAAGATAACTGATCATGATATGTTGGAGAAAATTTTCTCAACCTTCCATGCCTCGAATGTGCTCCTGCAGCAACAGTATCGAGAAAAAGGATTTAAAAAATATTCTGAGTTAATTTCTTGCCTTCTTGTTGCTGAACGCAACAATGAGTTGCTCTTGAAAAATCATGAAGCGCGCCCAGCTGGCGCCGACCCATTTCCTGAAGTAAATACGTCAAATTACCCCAGAAGAGGTAAATGGCAAGGTTTTAATAACAAGAAAAATTATGGAAGGAAAAAGAATTATATTCAAAAGAAAGAATCTCACCAGAAGTGGGATAAAGAAAGAAATATCGGGCAGAGTAAATCAACAAAGGATAAGTGTTTCCGTTGTGGTGGAAAGGGCCATTAGTCACGTACCTGTCGTACCCCAAGGCACCTAGTCGATCTTTACCAGGCATCTTTGAAAAAGGACGACAAGGGAAAAGAGTCGAATTTTATTTCAAATGATGCTGAAAATTTCACCACTCATTATGATGTATCTGATTTCTTTGAGGATCCTGAAGGAAATATTGGTCATTTGATCAATAATGGAATAGTTTAATATGTGGGATTGTGAAGTATCTGTGTAAATAAATAATGTAAAGAACTTATTATTAAGTTTTATTTCCTATGTGTTTAAGTTTCAAATGTAATGTATATAAATAATGAAATATTAATGTTTATGAATTTTGAAATCATTAAATGTGTCAAGTTTTAAAATAAAATTTTAGTATATGACATTATGTGCAGTGTTTCTTAGAAAAATAATTCTGATCAAGTATTCAACTTAACTGTACATACTACTCATTTTATTATTATTTGTCTTTGAAGAAAATGGCAAGGATATGTAATGAAGATGTATGCCTTGCGGATAGTGCAAGTTCGCACACCATTCTCAAAAGTGATATATATTTTACCCATTTTGTGCCAAAAGAAGAATGTGTTAATACTATCATTGGCTCAGGCAATGTGATAGAAGGCTCCGAAAGAGCTATAATTTTGTTTCCTGGAGGAACAAAATTTGTAATAAATAATGCACTATTATCTACCAAGTCCCTGAGGAACTTGTTGAGTTTCAAAGATATTCGCCGAAATGGATATCATGTTGAGACAATGACTGAGGAAAATCATGAGTATTTATGTATCACAACTCATGATTCAAATAAGAAAGTTATATTTGAAAAATTACCCTCACTTTCATCTGGGTTGTATTATACCAAGATTAGTGCAACTGAATCACATGCCATTGTAAACCAGAAGTTTACTAGCCCAAATGAATTCATAACTTGGCATGATAGATGGGTCATCCAAGAACAACCATGATGAGGAGAATTATTGAAAACTCTCATGGACATTCACTAAAGAACCAGAAGATTCTTAAAACTAGTGAATTTTGTTGTGCTGCATGTTCTCAGGGAAAGTTAATTTTAAGGCCATCACCAAATTGATGTCCCTGTAGGACAAGTAGCCACTAAAGCAAATACACGCCAGAAGCGTGGCAGGTCTGTCGGTTCCAAAGACAAAAATCCTCGAAAGAGAAAAGAGGTAAATAATATTCCTGTTGGAAAAGACATAGTAGAGACACCTGTAGTTGTTCAAAATTCTGATATAACGCCAGAAGACGTTCATGTACCTGAAAATTGTGAAAATGACGAGATTTCGATAAATTATGTCTTTACAAGAGAGAAATGGGACCGAAATAAGATAATTGTCAATGAAATATTTGCATATAATGTGGTATTAAATATCATACATGAAAGTAAGGATCTTGAGCCAAGATCAGTCGAAGAATATCGACAAAGGAATGATTGGCTAAAATGGGAAGAAGCCATGAAGGCTGAATTAGACTCACTTGCAAAACATGAAGTCTTTGGACCTGTAGTCCGTACACCAGAAGATGTAAAACCTGTTGGATATAGGTGGGTATTTATGAGAAAACAAAATGAGAAAAATGAAGTTGTGCGCTATAAAGCCCGACTTGTGGCACAAGGTTTTTCACAAAGGCCCGGTATAGATTATGAAGAAACGTATTTCCCTGTAGTGGATGCGATAATATTGCGTTATTTGGTCAGTTTATCTGCATATCATAAACTGCATATGCATTTAATGGATGTGGTAACAGCCTATTTATACGGCTCATTAGATCGGGATATCTATATGAAAGTCCCTGAAGGACTAAAGATATCTAAACCATCCAATGAATATTCGCAAGGGTTATACTCAGTCAAATTTCAAAGATCTTTATATGGTTTGAAGCAATCTGGACAAATATGGTATAATCGTCTTACTGAGTATCTGGCCAAAAACAGATTCAAGAATGATGATATCTGCCCCTGTGTTTTCATAAAGAAAATTGCATCTGGATTCATTATTATTGCTGTGTACGTTGATGATTTAAATATCATTGGGACTCCTGAAGAGATTCCAACAATTATAAAAACTCTAAAAGAAGAGTTTGAGATGAAAGATCTTGGAAAGACTAAGTTTTGTCTCGGCCTGCAGATCGAGCATATAAAAAGTGGGATCTTTATTCATCAAGCAACATACACAGAGAAGATCTTGAAGAGATTTTATATGGATAAGTCACATCCATTAAGTACTCCAATGATCGTAAGATCTTTGGATGTGAAAAAGGATCAATTTCGTCCTAAAGAAGAAAATGAAGATATCCTTGGTCCTAAAGTACCATATCTTAGTGCCATTGGAGCGCTAATGTATCTTGCTAAAAATACACGACCTGATATATCATTTGTTGTGAATTTACTAGCAAGGTATAGTTCCTCTCCAACCAGAAGACATTGGAGTGGAGTCAAACAAATCTTTCGATATCTTCATGGAACGGTTGATATGGGATTGTTTTATCCCTATGGATCCAAGTCACAATTAGTTGGCTATTGATGAGCGGATATTTTATACGCTTTTTGGGGATAATTTCATATAGTTTAGAGTATGTTTTAGTTAGTTTTTAGTCTATTTTTATTAGTTTTTAGGAAAAATTCATATTTCTGGACTTTACTATGAGTTGTGTGTTTTTCTGTAATTTCAGGTATTTTTCTGGCTGAAATTGAAGGAGCTGAGCAAAAATCTGATTCAGGCTGAAAAAGGACTGCTGATGGTGTTGGATTCTGACCTCCCTGCACTCAAAGTGGATTTTCTGGAGCTACAGAACTCGAAATGGCATGCTTCCAATTGCGTTGGAAAGTAGACATCCAGGGCTTTCCAGCAATATATAATAGTCCATACTTTGCACAAGGATAGACGACGTAAACTGGCGTTCAACGCCAGTTCTCTGCCCAATTCTGGCGTCCAATGCCAGAAAAGGATAAAAAACTGGAGTTGAACGCCCAAACTGGCATAAAAACTGGCGTTCAACTCCACAAATGGCATCTGCACGTGACTCACTTAAATCTCAGCCCCAGCACACACCAAGTGGGCCCCAGAAGTGGATCTCTGCATCATCCATCATAGCCCACTCATATTTTGTAACCCTAGGCTACTAGTTTAGTATTTAAACAACTTTTAGAGACTTATTTTGCATCTCATGACATTTGATCTCATTGACTCTTTGGTAGAAGAGATCAACATGGCTGAAAGCCTCGAATCAGAGTTGGAAAACATCTTTAAAGATGTTCAGCCTGATTTGGAGGATTCAGAGGACATGAAAGAGCCTCTGAACTTTCTTCTGAAAGAGGAAAAACCTCCTAAACCCGAGCTCAAGCCACTACCACCCTCCTTGAAATACGCATTTCTGGGAGAAGGTGACACTTTTCCAGTGATCATAAGCTCTGCTTTAAATTCACAGGAAGAGGAAGCACTTATTCAAGTGCTAAGGACACACAAGACAGCTCTTGGGTGGGCCATAGGTGACCTTAAGGGCATAAGTCCAGCTAGATGCATGCACAAAATCCTATTGGAGGATAATGCCAAACCAGTGGTTC
>NC_029788.2:100464403-100464801 GCF_000816755.2 Arachis ipaensis
CTTTCAAAATTTGTTTCAACTAACTTTTTGTTTGTTTCTCAACTTTTTCAAAACTACCTAACTAACTCTCTATCTCTCTAATTTTCGAAAATATCTTCCCTCTTTTTCAAAAATTTTTGTTTTTTTTTAACTAATTATTTTTTATTTTTTTTTACAAAAAAAAAATTTATTTCAAAATTCAAATTCTTTTTAGTTATTTTATTTTATTTAAGTATTTACTTCTTATAAAATAAAATAAATAAAAAGATAAATCAGTCCAAGTTATATCCATATATCCATCATAGACATAAATGGAAATGAATAGTCCAGGAGGACTTTGGGGTCATATTCTAACCCCTCTACTGCTTCATATGGGAGTAGCATCTGCATACCCTCCATTGGAGTTAGTAGTTTTGAGT
>NC_029788.2:100464843-100493712 GCF_000816755.2 Arachis ipaensis
TTTTTATTTGTTTATATAAAGTTCACTGACACTAAGGTACAGAATCATTTGTATAAGTTTACAGGGTTACAGAAGGAATCAGCACACAAAACAGAGTAAAAGAGCTCAATGGCAAGAAAACGCCAGTAAAGGGGCATTTTGGGCGTTCAGCGCCCAAATTGGGCATCCACTGGGCGCTGAACGCCAGTAATGGTAGCATCTGGGCGTTCAACGCCAGAAATGGCCACCCACTGGGCGTTGAACGCCAGTAATGGCAGCAACTGGGCGCTGAACGCCCAGGAGATCAGCATTTGGGCGCTGAACGCCCAGGAGATCAGCATTTGGGCGCTGAACGCCCAAAACAAGCAGTGTTTGGGCGTTCAAACGCCAGGAAGACAGGGAGGAACCAAATCCAGTTATCCCACACGTATTTCCATTTTAATTTCAAATTTTATGCTTCAATGCATGATTTTTACATAAACATATCAAGAACACTGGTTTCTAAAATCCCTAATTTCTAAAAATCCATCTTTCCAAATTCAATCCAACTCTTTTCAAAATCTTTTCTGAAAACAAATCTATCTTTTTCACTCAAAAATCTTTTCAACTAATCCATATCTTTTTCAAATATCCATATTATCTTTTTCAAAATTCAGAGTTATCTTTTTCAAAAATCCAGTGGATAGGAGGGCCTAAAGGAATGAAATCCTGGTCTAAGCGGCTAAACCAAGCTGTCCCTGACCATGTGCTTGTGGCGTGAAGGTGTCAAGTGAAAACTTGAGACTGAGCGGTTAAAGTCAAAGTCCAAAGCAAAAAAAAGAGTGTGCTTAAGAACTCTGGACACCTCTAATTGGGAACTTTAGCAAAGCTGAGTCACAATCTGAAAAGGTTCACCCAATTATGTGTCTGTGGCATTTATGTATCCGGTGGTAATACTGGAAAACAAAGTGCTTAGGGCCACGGCCAAGACTCATAAAGAAGCTGTGTTCAAGAATCATCACACTGAACTAAGAGAATCAATAACATTATCTGAATTCTAAGTTCCTATAGATGCCAATCACTCTGAGCTTCAATGGATAAAGTGAGATGCCAAAACTGTTCAGAAGCAAAAAGCTACTAGTCCCGCTCATCTAAGTAGAATCTGAGCTTCATTCAAAAACTCTGAGATATTATTGCCTCTCAACCTATTAGTCTTCTATTTTATTTGTCTAGTTTCTTGAGGACAAGCAACAGTTTAAGTTTGGTGTTGTGATGAGCGNATTCAGGCTGAAAAAGGACTGCTGATGTTGTTGGATTCTGACCTCCCTGCACTCAAAGTGGATTTTCTGGAGCTACAGAACTCGAAATGGCATGCTTCCAATTGCGTTGGAAAGTAGACATCCAGGGCTTTCCAGCAATATATAATAGTCCATAATTTGCACAAGGATAGACGACGTAAACTGGCGTTCAACGCCAGTTCTCTGCCCAATTCTGGCGTCCAGCGCCAGAAAAGGATCAAAAACTAGAGTTGAACGCCCAAACTGGCATAAAAACTGGCATTCAACTCCACAAATGGCATCTGCACGTGACTCACTTAAATCTCAGCCCCAGTACACACCAAGTGGGCCCCAGAAGTGGATCTCTGCATCATCCATCATAGACCACTCATATTTTGTAACCCTAGGCTACTAGTTTAGTATTTAAACAACTTTTAGAGACTTATTTTGCATCTCATGACATTTCAGATCTAAACTTTGTATTCTCTGACGGCATGAGTCTCTAAACCCCATTGTTGGGGGTGAGGAGCTCTGCTGTGTCTCAATGAATTAATGTAAGTATTTCTGTTTTCCATTCAAACACGCTTGTTCCTATCTAAGATGTTCATTCGCGCTTAACTGTGATGGAGGTGATGATCTGTGACACTCATCACCTTCCTCAAACCATGAACGTGTGCCTGACAACCACCTCCGTTCTATATCCGATTGAATGAGTATCTCTTAGATTCTTTAATCAGAATCTCCGTGGTATAAGCTAGAACTGATGGCAGGAGTCACAATTCGTGCACCAGCTATGCAGATGCCGGATACTTGTCTGATCTACATAAAGGGAGATCTCAAACAGGATACCTGTTCACATATGGTGGTACAGCTATATCATGGAGGTCCACGAAACAGACGATAGCAGCAACCTCCTCTAATCATGCTGAAATACTGGCAATTCATGAAGCTAGTCGCGAGTGTTTTTGGCTTAGGAGTCTGATTCAATATATTCTGTCATCATGTGGACTGATTGATCACAAGATAGCTCCAACTGTCCTGTTTGAAGATAATACAGCATGCATTGCTCAACTTAAAGGTGGATACATCAAAGGCGACAGAACAAAGCATATTTCTCCCAAATTCTTTTTCACTCATGATCTTCAAAATCAGGGGACAATTGATGTCCAACAGATCCGCTCAAGTGACAATCTGGCAGATTTGTTCACAAAGTCACTCCCAAAATCCTTCTTTGAAAGATTGGTACATGAGATTGGGATGCGCCGATTTCGAGACATTAAATGATGTCGACAAAAGGGGGAGACTGTACTCTTTTTCCCTTGGTAAGGTTTTTTCCATTGGGTTTTTCTTGACAAGGTTTTTAATGAGGCAGTCCTCTTCACAAAGGATATTGTACTCTTTTTCCTTCACTAAGGTTTTTCCCATTGGGTTTTTCTTTAGTAAGGTTTTAACGAGACAATAATCATAAATAGTCATCCAAGGGGGAGTGTTGTGATAGGAATGGGACGTGGATGTCCATTTCCTATATGAGACTTGCATTCTCAAGAGAGAATGAAATTAATGAAGGAGAAAAATATCTTTTCTATATGCTTATAAATAGGAAGTTAACCTCCGTTGATGTTACACACAAGCAATAAAGCAAAAATATTTCTCTCTCCTTACATTATAATATAAATTCTTTCTACTTTCTGTAGTCTTAAGCTATAATAATAATATTAGTATATATATTAATCATTCTTATTATATTGAGATAACAATTGTAGTGAATATTAATACTATAGTTTTCTTTATTTATTCTACAACACTATTTAGTAATTTTTTCCGAAAGTTTACTGGTATGGGCAACACCAACATCCAATTTATAAAAATTAAGTTTGTTGTTGGGGTCGCACTAGCGTACATATATTCAAATTTACAAAGATTCATATTATTTTGACACGTGTGCATTGGATCCCCCTTGGAGCAAGCAGCTTTGTAGATAGTTGTTTTCAAGAAAACGAACGGCTTGGCTTGGCTGAAATTGTGAAACGGTACTCTCTCTATGTTGGGTTGGATTGAATGTGTATGGATTTGTTTGCATTTTGAACTCACATGTAATTTTTATTTATTGTTAGCAAAAACCTTGAACATGCAACTCCATTGTTGGGTATGGGTACTCAATACCTTTACTGCTGCAAAATGGTTTGTATCACTTTAGCCCCCATGACCACAAAATGAAAAAAAATATATTGTAGCCCTATAAAAATCAAGAGATTTAACTTGATTTATCTATATTTTCCAACACTATGTAACTTGCAGTTTATTTAAAGATTTATATTTACACTTCTCTTTATCTTCATACATAATTTTAATTATTCTGCAAGTCCCTATAGTTTCACCAAATTTTCAATTAGATCTCTATACTTTTTTCTTTTCAATTGGGTCCCTATACATTAATTTTTTTTTCAATTTAGTTCCTGTTAACGTTAAACGTCAAAAAAATATTAGTGAATTGTGAAATTACTTGTATACCCTTAGGGACCCAATTGAAAAGAAAAAAAGTATAGGAAACTAATTAAAAATTCGATAAAATTATAAATATTCAATGAAAGATATTTCTATAATTCTTATTCAATGATTCTACAACATAAAAGATATTCCTATAATCCTTTTTATTTTGTCACTATTATTCTTTTGCTTATTTATATATAAATTGTAACAAAAATACCTCCTTTTTTTTAACTTTTAAAATATCTTATATTAAAAATATACAAAAAAAAAGGATCAGATAAAATGAAATAGAAATAATAGTAATAAGTATATGTGAAATGAATTGTCAAAATTATTCCCCAAAAATATAACAAATCAAATTTTATACAATACAACAAGATAAAGAATTTATTAACGTAACTTTTTCTAAAGAAAGAATTATATAGCAGACAAAAGAGTCTGTTCTCAATGCTTTGGACTCCACATATTAGTGATGCTTTAGCTCTCACTTTCTTCAAGTACCAGATACCTGCTCCAATTCCAAATGCCCCAGCAACCGAAATGCCAATTATTGTTCCTGCGGACACAACACATTACCCTCATTTTCAACTTGAAAAAGTTTGCTATGAATAATAATCAATACACTACTTCAATTAGCAATAACTACCTGCAATTACATGTGCCCTTGTATTGTGCAGTGTAATATTATAATCTATAAAATAACATACAAAATTCAATTCATGATCATTACTTTACTAAAAGGGCAGAATTATATTATTGAGGTTGTAAGATACCTTTGCAATGAGTAGTGAAATTTTCATTCTCACAAAGGCACATGAAACTCTCTGTCTGGGTATCAAATCTACAAGTTCCACCTCCTTTGGATGGATCCTAGCAAGACACTCATAGTGAAAGAACATTCCGACATGGTAAGACACTCATATAAGATCTTAATTCTAGTTGTTAGTTAACAATAATGTATAGACTAAAATAAAAACCATTCCATTATATGATGATGAAAATATAACTAAAGATAAGAATATCAATCCACATAACACAATAAAAGAACCATTAAATAGATAAATATAAGTATAGTTCAGCAGTATATACCTTGTGTTAAATCTTAGATGATGTGATCAAAATCACAAAATGAAACCACATATAGATCTTAAAACCAAAAAAATCACTCTCAGAATTACTAATCAGATGCAAATAAAAAGAAATTTCCCAATTATCGCTATATAATCTAACAAATTGCAAAGTTGGAAAGTGCATTAATCAAGTAGTCCTTTGTTTGATTGAAACTTTGAGAATACAAATACTACATCACAACATAACCAAATAATGTTCCCTTATTTCTGAAATATGAATCCAAATAGTAGTTACTACTACACCCAACATAGATATTTATAAATACCTATGTACACAGTCAATGCCTGTGACTGAAATTTGATAAAGAAGCATAATTCTATCATCTTTGCATCACTATGGTAAAGATAAAGATCCATGGTACTAAATTCGAATTCAAAATTTTCTTCAACTGCAATAATTCAATCCAAACAAGCCACTGCAACCGCAAGTCCTGCATCCAACCTAGACAATATGAGCCTCCATCTTTACCACATTATCCTTAGACTTCATTCATACAACTTCCACCCAAGGTGGTTCTTGGCCAAATAAAAAGGATCATCCTTAATCTCCTTATTCAGAGTATCCACGACAGTTTTTCCATCACCAACCAAACCCAAATTTAGCAAAAAATTAATTTATATGTCAATTCACTAATTAACAAAATTTCTTTACATAAATATTCATATTGTAAATTCTAAATTACTATATCAAAACAATCCAGAAATCAATTCAAAAAATAGATACTCAACCAATGCCATATTTTTTGAAAATTAAAATTAGCATAAACATGTTACATCAAGTTTTAAAAACTGAAAAAAAAATCAATTTTTTATATGTTACCTGTTTTGTGACAGATCGAGTACAGGGAGATCAAGGAGAGGCGCAGCGCGGGGACGAAAGGCCAGACGAGAGGTCAGGCGCGGCGAGGCTCGGTGCGGTGCGGTGCAGCGACGTTAGGCAAGGCAAAGCACCGGGAGGGACGGTGACGGATTAGATGGGAAAATAGCACAGAAGACCTCCGAACAGAATAACGCAGAACAAACCAACGTAGAGATAAGGAGGCGACGGACGGCCGACCACCAAGCGTCCGCTGCAGACGACGCCACAGATGGATGAAGATGATGGACCGACGCAGGAGATGATAGCGAATGCGATCTCCACAGAGCAACTGAGGGCTAGCTAGGTTTTTTATTCTAAGTGTGGGAGGGTTATTTTGGTATTTCAGAAAATAAGTGTGAAAGAGAATTAGAGATTTAGGAAAAAGTTAGAGAATCTTTAATTTAGGAACGGAATATTCTGTTAAATTTAACTGTTTGGTCACGGTAGGGACTTAATTGAAAAAAAAATAGTATAGGGACCCAATTAAAAGAAAAAAAAGTATAGGGACTTAATTGAAAATTTTGCGAAACTATAGGGACCAACAGAGTAATTAAATCTTTCTTTTATTTATAGATCTCAAAGGTGGACCTGTTTCTGAAGAATTTTGACCACTACCTTGATTCCTCATTTTTCTCAGGCCATGATCTTATCTTAACCTTAAAGAATCTTCATATGGTACTCCCATGTTCTATATATATATATAATCGAGCTAATTCACGAGCTGAGCTTATCCAAACTCAAGCTCGGCTCATTTAATTTATGAGCTCAAGCTTAACTCTCCAACTCACGAGTTTAGCTTATCGAACTATTAACGAGTCGAGCTCAAGCTGGCTCATGAACTAAGACTCACTTCCAGCCCTAGTTGCTGGAATCATTATAACAGGAGATCTTTAGACTTTAAAATGTTTACTTTTGGAGAGAAACACACTAATTGATATTTAAAATAAGCAAAAGAATATGCCAAAGATTAAAAAAAAAATCAGCTAAACAAGTTATTTTAGGTAACTAAAAGTCTACCCAAGACTATCAAAAAATATTTTAAATTTAATATTATGAAAAAAAATTATATAAGAACTAATTTGATCTATTTTTAAAATTTTAGGGATAAAAATGACTTAGGTGTATATTTTCAGAGACTATTTTGATTATAAACCGTTAAGTTTAGAAAATTAACCCAAATGATGAACAAACATTATTATATAATTTTCAATTGTTTGGTTGATGATATTTTGTTAATTTTGTGTTGATTTCTGATTTTATTGTCTAATTGTAATGGATTTTAATTTCTAAGTTTGCCTTCTGAACTTCTGAATGTAATTGTTGATTGTGTTCTGAACTTCTAGATGTATTTTGTTAATTGTGTGTTGATTTCTGATTTTATTGTCAAATTGTAATGGAATTTCATTTCTGAGTTTGTCTTCTGAACTTCTGAATGTAATTGTTGATTGTGTTATGATGTTGCATGTGTTGTTAGTTTGTTGATGTAACTAGAGATTGTATAAATCCAGAAACTATTTCCGTTGATGTGTTGGTGGTGTTGTTAATTGTATTTGATTTGTGCAAGTTTGTGTTGGTGATGGTTGCTAATTAAGTAATTATAAATTTTTATTTTTGAAAATAGAATTTTTAATAATTTTATTTTATATTTAATTAAATCGATTGAATTTTGATTGAATTTCGGTTGAATTATTAATCCGTTAAACCAATTATTTTATTGGTTCATTGACCGGTTTGGTTTTCAGAACCTTGATTCTCATAGCTATCTAAGCTGATTGAGTTCTTCTCCTTCATGTTGTTCATCTAGTATTTTCTTTTTCTCAGTTTAGTTTGTCTGAGTCTCATTGAAAAAAGCAAACATGGTGAGATTTGTAAGAAAAAGCTAATGAGAGTTAAAAGACAGTGAGTTAAACTGTGAGAAAAAGCCATAGGATGTCTCAGAGGTCCTTTGTACATCTTTCTGTTTTGTTTCATGATCCTGTGAAAATTTTCTTACAAGTTGGGTTAGCACTTGACTGTTAAAAGCTAGGTTGAGTCCTAGTCAAATTCAGATTGGGTTAGAATCTGGATTTGTCCCAGATAGAATTGGGTAGATCCTAGGGAAGCATTGATGTTTGTAATCTTGTAAAAGAGATAGTGAAATTTCATCATAATTGTAATGGAGATTGGATGTAGGTTACATTGCACTGGATAATTGAACCAGGATACATGTGTGTGTTACTTCTTCTTCTCTACTTTGATTGTGGTTCTGTTACTCAGGAGATAAAAATAAAATGTCTTTTAACTCGTCACGAGGCAAAAAAAATATCTCCTGAGTTCTTTGAAAAAGCAAAAAGATATTTCTGGAAAAAGATAAACTAAGATTCAACCCCCCCTTATCTTAGCCACTAATAATCATCATAAACAAATTTATTACATATCAAATAACATGTGACATGCTACGTGTTACTGATCTGACACGTCAACCAATCATCTTGTGACATGCGACACTTAATGTGACACATTATCATCTAACTGATAGAAGTACCAAGTTGACTTACATTTTACCTTTCAGAGACTAATGACTAAAAAAATCATTTAAAAACCAATTTGAAAAATAAGTGATCTTTCAAGGAGGAATTTGACTATTACTCCTTAAAATCCAATAAAAATACTTTAATTTTTAAAAAAAAAAACAAAAAAACCAATTCAAATAAACACCAAATATGTTAGAATGGCTAGATACATTTACAACCCACAATTCTCTTTATAATGTCTTACAAGTCCAATTAAAACTAACGCTCAAAACGCGCTTCTTCTTCTTCTTCCTCTTTGTCTTTTTCTTCTTCTTCTTCTTCTTCTTCTTCTTCTTCTTCTTCTTTTCTTTCGTTTCTTCCCTTCTCTTTCTCCTCCTTCTTCTTCTTGCTGCACGTTCTTCTTCCTCTTCCTCTTCTTCTTCTTCTTTTCTTTCGTTTCTTGCCTTCTCTTTCTCCTTCTTCTTCTTCTTGCTGCACGTTCTTCTTCCTCGTCTTCCTCTTCTTCTTCTTCTTCATTTACGTACGTGCTTTTCTCTCTGTTTTTTTCTTTGTTATTCTCGATTTCCATTGTTTTTTGACATCAGACTCTGAAATCGTTTTTGAAGAAGAAGAAGAAGCAGTAGAAGATGAGGAGGAGAAAGAGAAAGAGTTCTGAATTATGCATAAGGTGTACTTCAACGAATTTTGGGTGTATGTCTTAAATCCTTTGGGTGTAGTTTTGTAATTCTTTGGGTGTATTTCTATAATCTTTTGGGTGTATTTCTATAATCGTTTGGGTGAATTCCTGTAACCATTTAGGTGTATTTCTGTAATCGTTTCGGTGTATTTCTATAATCGTTTCGGTGTATTTCTAAAGTTCCATTATCTTCAAAACGATTTCAAAGCTTTATTTCAGAAACCATGAAAATCGAAAAAAAAAACGAAGAGGAAGAGGAAGAGGAAGAGGAAGAGGAAGAGGAAGAAGAAGAAGAGTCGTTCATAATATATGGTGAGTGTAACGCTTTGAAAACTGAAAACGGTTGAATAACGCATTAAAAGGTCCGTGTGTAGCAACTTGTAAGACTTGTAAGTCAAAAAGACTTGTATGTGTAGCAGGCCTCTTATTTATTATTCTCTATTCATTTGCAAAATTTTATTCATTATTAAAGCAATTTATTTCAACATAAATTTGATAAGCCTGGGGTTGAACTTTTTTACAAGAGTTTTTTTTTTTTTTTTTTCAGAAATAAGAAGCTTCTCATACATGCAACATAACCCATTCATAATTCTTTTTTTACTCTTGTCTCCCTTTTTTTTGGGACTTGTTACTCTTGTCTTTTTCACTTTGTGCATCAAAGGTATACACCACTGCAAAGCCCGAAACTATTTTTCACAACTTCATTCGTAAGTCTATTATATTAGGTAAAACGGATCCCACCTATCACAATTCCGTTTTGAAAACATAACTTCAGCTACATATTCCAGACACACGCACAGCCAGCTGAAGCGCTGTTTCTTATACTACCACATTTCAGCCATCTACGAATGCGTCAGACATATCTGTAAATAATCATCTGTACACTATAATTCACCTTGTTGTTGTTGCTGTTGTTTGGTTTTTTTCTTTTTTTAGGAAGTGATTATAGAACGGGTGTTCATAGCATGGAATTTTGAATTATACCAGTTTTAAAGCAAAACTAATACTACCCAAATTATATACTTTATTGTTATTTAGATTGAATCAATTTGATTTTATATTTTAATTAAATTCAAACAAGTGCAATTTATTTTGAGATTTCAGTTTAAAAAAAGTAAAGTCATTTTAATTTGAGAGAAATAAAATAATAATGTTATGGAGTTTAAATTAGATGAATTCAAATTGGAATCTAATACAAATTATTATTATTATTATTATTAAAGATAGAGACTCAAACGCGCAACCTATAAATGAGTACGAGAAGATTATGCCATTTGAGTTATAGTTTAGCATCTAATATAAATGATTGTTATCTTAATTTTTTTAGTTTAAATGAAATTGGAATTGAATTGAATTGGAGTTATTACTTATTAGACGAGCTACCTTGTTTGGATTGGTTTAAAATTTTATTTTTAACCCCTGTTAGTTAGAGATATTTCTTTTCTTTTTTTTTTTTTAAATGGTTTACTATCAAAAATGCTCGACAAAAATACACTCGAATTTTATTATTGACAAAAATGCTTTCAAATAATTTAAAAATATAACAATAATACCCAACAATAAATATATTTTTTCAAAAAATATTTTAGAGATTGAATTTTGATGCAATTTTTTGCAAGCATGATTATAAAAATAATATATTATTATACATAAAAATTGGTAATTTTTTGTTAAGTATATAATTTTTTTATAATTGTTTTTGTTAACAACCAATAATACTTTTAAAAAATTACAAAATAATATATACTTAACAAAAAATTACCAAATTTTAAGAATAATAATATATCATTTTTCTAATTATGCTTGCAAAAAATTGAATCAAAATTCAATTTCTAATGTATTTTTTGAGAAATACATATTTAATGTTAGATAACATTAAATATGTATTTCTCAAAAAATATATTAGAGATTGAATTTTCATACAATTTTTTACAAGAATGATTAAAAAATGAGATATTAGTATTCTTAAAATTTGGTGATTTTTTGTTGAGCATGTATTTTTTTTTTGTAATTTTTTTGTTAACAAATAATAATACTTTTAAAAAATCATAAAAAAATATATACTTAAAAATAATTACCAAATTTTAAGAATAATAATATCTCATTTTTTTAATTATTATATATATATTTATTGTTAAATATTATTATTATATTTTTAAATTATTTAAAAATATTTTTTTAATAATAAAATTCGAGTATATTTTTGTGATTGGAGAGAGTATTTTTGTGATTGGAGAGAGTTTTTGGTGTTAACCCTTTAAAAAAAATATTTATACACGCATACCCTTTTACTCTGGTATAATTTTTGATACTCCTCCTCCACATTCTTTGTTTCTCTCTCACTCTCTTGTTCTATTCTATCTACCCTTTTGATCTTATTGATGCTCTTCACTTACAACCCTCGTACCCAATTCAGTTCCCTCTACACTCTACACTCTACTTTCCCCTTCCTGTTGAACCCTATTTCCTCTTCTTTCTTCTTCCCTCAGATCTCAAATTGTGTTCATGGAAATGTCTTCGAGCCCTCGCACCGTTGAAGAGATCTTCAAGGACTACAGCGCTCGTAGAACCGCTGTTGTTCGTGCACTCACTCAAGGTTCCTAAATTACGCTTCTCTCTCTCTCTCTCTCTCTCTCTCTCTTCGCAATTTTTAGCTCAAAGTCGTTAATTTTCTCCTTATTTATTTGTTTAGTATTTTTTTGTTGTTGTTTCAGATGTTGATGAATTTTACGGCCTCTGTGATCCAGGTAAAGTGTAATTAATAACGGATCTGATTTTTTTCTGTGATCTGTTAAATTTTGTTGTGTTTTAATTTACGTTATGTGTATATAATGGAATTTCGGTTCTGGATTTGTTTATGTAATGTGTGAATTGTGAATTATGCATGCTTGTTGGAGTTAGTCAAAGTTGACTTTAATTGTGACACTCTGGAGAATTTAGAGTGAAACAAAATTGGTGTGCAAAATTGAGAAGATACAAAATGTCAGTATGCTACATTTGATTAGTATTGTTTGAGTTTGGTTAATGTTATGAGTTTTAATTTTGGTGATGCACTAAGAATATAAATGTCTTGCAAGGATATTCAATCAAATTATGTGTATTGTATTTAGTTCTCAAGTAATTCTGTGTGATTGTTTAAGACAAGGAGAACTTGTGCCTTTATGGACATCCAAATGAATCATGGGAAGTAACTCTGCCAGCAGAGGAGGTTCCACCGGAGCTTCCTGAGCCAGCACTTGGAATCAATTTTGCTAGAGATGGCATGAACCGCAGGGACTGGCTTTCTTTGGTTGCGGTTCACAGTGACTCATGGCTGCTTTCTGTGGCCTTCTATCTTGGAGCTCGTCTTAACCGCAATGAGAGGTAAAATCTGGCTTTAGTGGAGAGGTGCATGCATGTTGTGATTCACTGTGACATGTTTAAGTATGTCGTACAATGTTGAGAAATATACATAATAAATTTGGCTTTATTGCTTAACATTGGTCTAACTTGTCATGGTTGATGAGTGTCTCAAGAAAAGTGTTATATGTACAACTTGGAGAAATACTTAGGTACTCCTACAGCAAACTGATTCTCTTACTCTGAGCCATTCATATTTTCACACGTAAACAAATGCAGACCAGCCTTGTTTATTCAAATTAAATTAATTACTAAAATGAACTAACCATGGTTAAATTGACTAAAAATATGACTAAAATTTCTACCACTCATAAACATCCAGAACTTCTCGTAATTGTTGATGGTGTCATCATCGGTATCTTTGCTGCAGTGGTTACCAACTTTTTCTTATACATTAAGAATTGAACGTGCATATCAATAAAATGATGAAAAACAGTTCCACTGCAAATATAGTTTTTTATAATATTAAGACTAAGCCACTGATTTTTGTGATTTAAATGAAGGTTCTGATCTTTGTTTCTATTTGTATTGAATTTGTACCTTTTTGGTTTAATATAACTATATTAGGATGAGGGCCAATTTTATGATTATATTTGGTAGAATGTCATAAAGGTAATGGCGGTGCATAATGCATTAAAGCTTATATATTTCTATGTACTGATCTTAAAGACTGACAAGTTTTGGACTTTTAAACTTTACTTAAATGATTCTAAAAAGAAAAAAAAAGGAAAAAGAATGAAATGAAGAGGGATAAACAAAGATAGGGAAGAGAGCGATGAGGGGGGCATAAATGAATGCAGGAGAGAGGGGGTAAGGGCCTAAGGGGTTAAAAATGGGGGATACATATAGTTTTTATGGGTTAGTTTATATGTATACTTCACTAAGGTTAGTTTGTTTTAGTAATTTTTTAAAATATAATTTAAAGAAACATGGCTGGCCCACAGTTGGCTGACATGTGAAAACATGAAAGGCTTAGAGCAAGAGAATCAATTTGCTCCAAGAACACCTAAGAACTTCTCGTACATCTTGTATGTGGACACCATGTTAGTTGACATTCCATCCACCATTGAGTAGGATATGGTGCCCACTTAAATTGTGTCCTGATGGAGAATACAAGAAAAAAAAAACAGAATAGCAAGAAAAGTAATGATATTATCACCACTGAGAGCAAGATGATGAACTCAGCTTGTATGGAGAGAAAACTACGAGGAAAATTAGCAAAATAGAGATCCTGCGACTTGTAGCAGCTCATACTCCTAGCACAATCCTGAATTATGGGAAGCCTCTGTCCTCACTCCCTACACTACATATATGATTTTTTTTTTTTAAAGAATCACTACATATATGATTCTTTCCTCTAACACATTGCACATGGGCCCTCTGCTTCCAGCATAGCAGTAATCTTTCCTTCACTCTTCTGCTAATTAGTTAGGTTAGGCCTCATCGGCCCACATGACTTCCATGATCTCTATCATATTCTGGTATTGATCAATACCCAAACTTCAGGGACTTTATCTCTAATTCTAACAAGTCTGCATCCCATTCAATGGTTGATGAAATATGAGCCGGTGTAGTATCTCACAGCATGTGCGTGCATAACAAGCTTCATGTCTTTAATGGAATTATATTTTTATATAAACTGGAAATGGTGTCTTCCTCTCTTTGCTCATTGGTGATGCTATAACCCTATATACATGCATCCCTTAGATGGGAAGTATTTGAAAAAAACAAAATGTTAATTTGAAGCTGGCAATGTAAGTATAGATTGCCTTTGTGTGAAGATTTACATGTGTAATCAACCATCATCCTGAGAAATTTGATAAGCATTGGCAATTTGGATTTACCTTTTGATGTAGCATGAAGCTCTGAAAATGCTGCTCTATTGAATTAGAAATTGCTGCAGTTGAAGAGATGAAAAATTGAAAATAGATACAACTATCAGAATCTTTTAAATGTTGTAGCATTGTTAACGAAAATGTTATGCAACTTTTTGTATCATTGTCTTCATTGAAGGTTACCTGCTTATTTATGACAGGAAGCGTTTATTTAGCTTGATCAATGATCTTCCCACTGTTTTTGAGGTTGTGACTGACAGAAAACCAAGCAAGGACAAACCCACTGTGGATAGTGGGAGCAAATCTCGGGGAAGCACCAAGGTTAGTGTCACTCTCTCTGGATTGTTTCTTGTTGAGATTCTTTGTATTGCTTGTTCATTATAAAATTTGCTCCCAAAATCTTGTAATGAAAGTGAATATGCTAATATCATTAATTCATTATCACTGTATTGTTATATAATTAAAATATTCAATTTATGCTAGACAAAGGAGCAGATAACTTCTAAACTAATCTCCCAATAAAGGTCGACACATCCTGTTAACCTGTTTTGTATGACTATGATTTTACGATCTTTTATCGGCTGCTCCAATCCCAATTTCAATGTGTAACTAGGACTTGGGGATGCTGAACAAGATCTCAAAATCATAGAGATGGGGTGATTTTCTTGAGCTAGCTATGCTCCATATCATTGTTATACTTTATTACTACCCTAAGCTTATATATATATGAAAGAAAAATTGAAATCAAAGAGTATGTATGGACTAGATGTTAGAAACCTGTTGGTAGACGATCTTTGTTTTTGCATATGATTTGCAGCATTATTGAAAAACTGTTAAGACAGATTTAAGGCTTTAAGAGGTGCATAGTCATTCCACAGCATATTGTATTCCCTATATGATGCTTTCTTGTATCTATGTTCACAGAGGTCAAGTGACGGGCAAGTTAAAAGCAACCCAAAGTTTGCAGATGAGGGTTATGAGGAGGATGAAGATGAGCACAGCGAAACCCTCTGTGGTAGCTGTGGCGGAAATTACAACGCAGATGAATTCTGGATTGGCTGTGATATTTGTGAGAGATGGTTCCATGGGAAATGTGTGAAGATTACCCCGGCAAAGGCTGAGAGCATAAAGCAATACAAATGCCCGTCATGCAACATGAGGCGGAGCAGGCCCTAGGCCGAACGGTAATTCGCACACGGGGCAAATATTCGTGTCGTGGCTGACAAGGATACTGTAATATGTTTAATGACTTAGAGAGATGGGTATAGTATCTGTGTCTAATGAGGTAATGTCGCAGGGATTAAGTCTGTTTCAGCAACATGGATCCTTAGTGTGTCACATATTTTAAAGAATAGATAAACTCTAATTTAATCAATTTTTAAATTTGCTTGAATGTATACATTGTATGATGCTTTTTTTCTTTTTCAAAACCTGTTTCATAAAATTAAGGTGCCTAGTTTCTTCTAACTACACACTGATTATTATGCTGTTTAATTTGTTGACCAAAGTTATATATGAATGGTGTGCCATGAAGCATGGTTGCTTGTTTAAAATATTGCATTGTCTTAATCTGCAGATATGTGTAATTTTAATATTTTGTTGAGATATTTTAAATTATGTGTTGCATCAAATGTGTAGATTTTACCTGGATGAACCAATTGTGAACTTGAAATAGATATCTCCACATGCTGTCATCCAGAAATGAAGTTGTGCATATCAATTTGCTTGACGAATTCTTGATTCCATTTGGAATATTTGAGTTCCATATATGACGAAATGAAGTGGCTAAATCATAGGATAAGTCAAAAGATCAAAGGATGAAAGGTGAAACGAATTTAGTGTTAGTTTCTTTTTGTACCTCTTCAATTTTTTTTTTTTGGTAATACCTCTTCAATTATTTTAAACATGGACGAAACGGGAAAATAATAATATATATACCCTTTGCTCTTTATTGTCCGATTTGAACGAAGAAAAAATTTGGATTTCCAAGGATAGAAACGGAACAATAACCTTATTAAAAATTAGTCACTAATAGAAAAATGTTATTTATACACTAAAATCAGTTATTAATATATTTATATATAAATATATATGTTTAATTTATTTTCAATGTGTATTTATATTTTAATATCTATTTTATTCTAATGATTGATTTTAATAGCTGATTTTAATATACACTTAGCATGATTGATAAAAATGTACTTCAAACTTCAAAATTATCTAAAAGCTTTTAGGTGCTTTGAGAGCGTTACCGGAATTGTTATAATAACCCATAAAAAATTTACTTGAAATCAAAGTTTGAGTAGTGAATTACATTCTAGAAGACCAAAGTTTAAGTTGGTATTTTATTAGCATACTCTTTGAATGTAATCCTTTTTCGACGTGCAAGGTGGGATGTTTGCTATTTGGCACCAAGAAATTGTTCATAAGAATGCAGTTTTTTTTTTTTTAAATAAATAGACAAAAATACACATAAAAAATTTTTGGAGTCACAAAATTATACATGACAATCAAATTTTCAATGTGCAATCTAAAAATGGCTAACATGGACAAAATTAACCTGCCGTTAGAAGAGTTTAGTTTCTATTTATTTTAGTGCTGTCCAAAAAAACGGTAACTTGACACTCTTTATCATTATTTTGAGTAATTGAGGAGAAAATTAACAAATTTTATTTTTTAAAAAAATTTAAAAAATTATTATTAAAGGGTGGAGTGCCCTTATTCTAAAGCATAAGTCTAAAAAAAGCGAATAAAAAAACCATAGAGAAATTGATGCGTCATTGTCTATCACTATCATCGTCCTCCTTCATCCTTCCATCAAAACAATAATCATTTGGAGTCTGTGTTAGTCAACGTGTCACTCAACATGGTTAGTGAGGCATTGTTGTTGATGTGTGATTCCAGCAATAGGGTTTCGTATGGTCTTTGTGAAAGCGCTTCGTTTATGACTCGGCAATAACAAAGATAAATAAGTACTCACTCTCATCATCTCCATTGATATTATCCAAGACTCATTAACTATATTTGTTACATTGGGTTATTATTAGCGAAATTTTTTTTTTTTTATTTTTAATCTGAAATAGAAGGATACTTTAGGGGAATTTTGATTGGTTTTGTTTTTATGTTTGCAAAAAATGACAATTCACATTACTCTTATGTATCATCATATGAGACTTATGCTTTTAAAATAAGGACACTCCATCCTTTAATAATATTTTTTTTCTTATTTTTTTTAAAAAAGTATTAATTTCTATCTTAATCCAAAATAATGATAAAAAGTATCAAGTTATTGTTTTCTTGGCCACATATATATTAAACTAAACAGAAACAAAATTCTTTTAATGGCAGGTTAGTTTTATCCAATTTTAATATATACATTAAAATTTCAATTCTTTTATGCATACTTTTGTGATCCTAACCATCTTTCATTTATACTTTTGTCCATTTACTCTTTTTTCTTTTTCATTACCTCGTTAAATTCATTAAACTTTTCAGTTCATTCCACTCAACTTTGACTAAATCACATCATTCCATTTTTACTTCATTGTAGGTCACTTTCTTTCACTATGTATAATGTATTTAGAATACCCACACGTAACCATAGTAATCAAGGTAACGTGCATGGCATGTCTTTGTGTGGGATCTAAAACCTATGTTACTAACTATAGAAAGCCAAATCCACTTACTACTGAATTTGAATTTCATGAGGAAACAACACGTTTCAATACATATATGGTGCCCCTAAAGACATTGACTAAGGGTGTGTTTGAAAACTCATTGGAAGGGAAGAAGTACGTTTAGACTTCTTGAAAGCTTCAACATTTGGTTTGGGAAATTTTTTTTTTCACGAATCCAGAAGTAATTTTGCTACCAAAATCAACATTTACAAGAAGCAACTATTTTTTAACTTCTGCTTTTTCCTAACGGGGTTTTAGTCATGGATACTAACTATTTATTTATCTTTTACCAACTTTATCCTTCATGTATGTTATTATATTATTTATAAAATTCTTGTTATTTCTATTTAGGTCCGAAGGTCCGGCCCGGTTTCAAACACTTTAGGGGCTAATTTGGTGTAATTTCATCAGGTTTAGGGTCGGGTAAGGGTCTCAAAAATAGACCCGTTCATTATTTCGGATCGGGTCCGGGTCATAGCTCGGGTCACCCGAAGTCGGCCCGGTGGCCCGGTCATCATACACAATTAATATTTTGTGTTATTAGTGATGGATCATGACTATTCTTATGTAGAATTTAAATATTGTAAACTTTAATATTTTGTGTTATTAGTCATTATAAGACTATAAGTTAATGTTTTATGTTTAGAATACATAAGACTTTAGACTAATGCATAATATTGTGTTATTTGTATTAATTTAAATATTTGGTATTATTAGACAATATTAGTATTGATTGTGGTTTTGCTTTAGTATTGATTGTGGTTATGCTTTAATTTTAAAGAAGGGTTGGTTCTTGTTATATTTTTCTAAGCAAATTTTACCATGTTAAATAATGGTTGGAGTATTGGAAATTTGGATATTTTTACATGCTAGCTTACAAGAAGGTATCAACATAATGTAATGTTAACGGCCCGGTTTTCACCCGATTTTCACCCGGTATAATTGTGGCCCGAAAGTGTATTGGTTTCATCGGGTCTAAGGTCGGGTTCGGGTCTAATAAATAGATTCGGTGTATATTTCGGGTCGGGTCTGGATCACATCAAACTCGACTTCACCCGACCCATGTGCACCCCTAATATGCAGAACCCTCTCCCTTAAAAGCCGTCGTCGTTGAACCGTTAAACCAGTCGAAAATTGATCCGTCGAATTGAACTGGAATCTAACCGATTTTTGACAAATTGCCAATACGACGTCGTTTTGCCTCAAAACTCCTGAATTTTCCCTCACCTCACACTACTCTCATCCTGAATCTTCAAACGTAGAAGAGAGGCCGCCCTAAGCCTCCATCTCTGCAAGCTGTCCAGCCACCGGCATTGTCGCGTCTGCTCCGCCGTTGTCCGAACTACTCCAACGTTGCATCAACGCGTATGTTCCACCTCTTCTCGCCGCGCTTCCGCCCCTTTGCAGCCTCTTCTGTTCCATCGTACTTCCGTCGATGTTCATCCTCTATTCTGTCGCGCTCTAGCCCTCGTCTTCCACTTCGAGTTCCCCATCTGTGTTCTCTCTTCTTCGCGTATTTGAGTTCCATCCCTCGTTTGTGCTCCATCTCCCTCAGCTGTGAAAGATAATTTCTCTTCATTGTTCTTGTTGGTACTGGTTTCTTCTTTACTACCTTGTATTTCTTGCTGCTATTTAAAGTTTAATTCACGCCTCTCTTCTCCGACCCTTAAGTCCTCTGTCAAATGCCTTCTCTGCAGCATGCTCACTCTTTCTTTGTCCTCAGCAAAATCACATCTATCCTTCTTGCATGTAGTCCCAAACCCTTTGAAAAATACAAAAAATTTTACGTTGGCACTCTTTAATTTGACTATGTCAATTTTTTTTATTTTGCTTTAATGTAATGTTTTCATTTTTGCTTAATATTATTGCAATGAATTTGAGGTGTAACGAGTTTCACCAATGTGATTATCCTATTATAGCTGTTTTTGGCTGATTTTCTTTGGTTACCAAATATTTCCGTTTTGTAAAAAGGCTTCTTTGGTTTATGTTTTATTTGTTGAAATTTGTATGTTTCTGAAGAACTTTTTTGTAACGATTTTATCATAGTATATGTTACAACTATAAATGAAAACCAAATAGGCTCTAACTCTGTTGCATATATGCTCATTTCTTTCTTTCTTTTTGTTTGATTGAAGTGCTTGACTTATGTATTCTTAGGACAAAGTGAACTTATATCAAGGCATTTGCTGTTTTTCAATAATGTGTTGAATGCGTGAGTTTGAAGAGGTCTTTTAATGCAAGAATTCAAGTTTGTATTAGCATTATCCTACCCTTAAGTTATTTTGTGCATATGTTTAGAATTGAATTTTTCTGATTATGTTCAATAAACTAGGTTAAATAATTTGCAAGAGAATGTAAACAATAAATTTAGCTATCAATATCATTTTGTTGATATATAATTATAATTATGTTTTAGTGTGTATTTATATTTTATTTATTATTTTATTATAAACTGGTTACTTCGGTTAAACTGTATTCGAATTGGTCGAACTAATAAATCAGTAAACTAATAGTTAAAACGATTAAATGACCAATTTAATTTTCAGAAACTTAATTTTAAATACTCAATTATATTTCGTACTTCGAACTAAAACACATGCTTTTATTATTACACAGAATGCTATTTAAATAAATTGCATTCTACCTCTCATTTAATCAAGATATACTCCAAAATAGTTTTTTAGATTAGTTTCTGTATATTAAAAGTTTTTAAAATTTTAATTATATTAATTATGTTTTTGAAATTGAAAAAAGTATGTCATATTGGTCCCTCAATTTTTTTTCGTGAAGTGACTCACATTAAAAATTAATATACTATACTTTTGTCTATCTTAACAATATAATTAGTGCAACTAAAATTTTAAAAATTATTTTATTGCACACAACTAATTTCAAAAATTACTTTAAAGCTTAACTCTATATAATCGTTAAATAAATATTTGTTGAGACAAAAATGAATATAAACACTAAACTATAACCAGCATGAGAAATGCTATTTATACACTAAAATCAACTATCAGTGTATTTATGTATAAATATATGTGTAGTTTAATTTATTTTCAATGTGTATTTATATTTCAACATGTATTTTATACTGATAGCTAACTTTAGTGGCTGATTTTGGTATACACATAGCAAAACCCAACTAGCATATAGTGGGTTGTTTTGGACAATTACAGACACTAACAAGAATCTAAGCAAAATGAATGTACCTTGGAAAACATCACCCACCTTGGTAAATTCTCTGTCTCCAACCAATGTTTTTTTGTCATTTTTTGGCCCTATGTAACTATAACCCCTGCTCGATAGTCAGAACATGGTCTTGGGCCTCAGACCCCAAAAGAAAAGAAAAGAGCAGTTATGGGTTCCACTCGCTCAGATGCCTCTGCCAATGGCAAAGAACGCCTACGCTGGACACACGAACTCCATGATCGCTTTGTGCACGCTGTAAATAGGCTTGGGGGCCCTGATAGTAAGTCACTTTCATCATTCATATCAATCTTCACTTGGTTGAACTAACTGCCTAATTTGGTAATTATTTTGTTTACAATAATTATTAACACTAAATAACACCTTTAGCAATGGCCTAGTGGTAAAAACAACACTGCTAATGACTTGCAATCTTGGAATTTCTTCAAATGTTTATTTTTTTTTTAATTTAGTTCCTCAAATTTCAGTATATTCTCAAAATTAATTCTATGATTTTATTTTGTCTCTTAATTTCAGTTGACCAGAAATAGTCCTTTAAATTTGACTTCATGACTTTGTTTGATCACCCCAAATTGGATAATATAACTGAATTTGATCCTACGTGCACTCACACACCACATGATCATAATAATGACTCATGGACAAAATTGAGTTAGGACATCAAATTTCAAAGTCTGAATTGAATTATTGAAAGTTGAGAGATCAAATTGAGTTAGGAAATCAAATTTAAAAAAACCATTTTAGATCCATTAACATTTGAGATACAAAATTGAGCCTCATAGAATTTGGACCAATTTGAATATTTACTCCTTACATGTGGTTTAACGAGTTTGGCCCAAACTGGCATATTGATTTGGACATTTGGTACTAATTTAACGGGTTTTTACCAGGTTTAAACAATGTTGACAGAGAAAATTGCACATTCATTGCGATCGATGAAGTAGACTAGTTAGTTTATCTATTTTTTCACTTGAATCAACCAATCCAATCCAACTTGGATTTAATAATTATGTTGTACATAATATAAGATAAAAAGTACAACATGATAGTTTTTCTAATTTCTTTTTTTGTTTTATTGGGTCATGGAAACTAATCACTTAATTAATTTTGATTTATACATTTTCCCAATGTATAATCATTTAGACGCAAGAAAATATCCATGAAGTATTACTTATTAGTTGGAATTAGTTATAGCTGGTAGCAATAGCGAGGATATAAATTAGAACATGAGCATAAGATCATTTAAACAATCAATTAATCATATGAAGTAGTAGAAAGAATTAGGGATTGATCTGCAATGGTTGGTGTATTAGGGGCAACACCAAAGGGTATATTGAAGGGGATGAAGGCCATGGGTGTTTCTGATCTCAGCATTTATCACGTCAAAAGTCACTTGCAGGTTCTTATCTCTCACAACACTTCTTTCAACTATTCACTTGTTTCTAATTTGGAAAAGCCTAAAACTTTAGTACTTGTATTTAATGATAATACCTATAAATTTTAGTGTGTGTATGTGCGCCATTTTTAACATCAAAAATTTTATTTAATATATTTTTACTACTCAATTTTGTTCATTGTGTATATAAACATCTCAAATTTTTGGTGCATAAATATCCTAATTCAACTATTTATATATGCACATGTACCTAATCTAGATGGATTTTCAATTTTTTTTTAATATTTTCTTAATAATACATAAGTTTTTACTTTTGACTATGTGATTGGGATCTTTCCATGTTGAAAAATGTGAGGAATGTGAATATATATGTAAAGTTGTAAACCAAACTAACAAAGTTTCCATTGTAGTTATTATATGATCTTATAGGTTAGAAGTTATTACGACACAAAACCATGCACATTTATAACAAGTATTTCAAAAGAAAAAAAATTATATACCAATTGGGTTATAATTTATATACACTAACTAAAAACTTTGTATTGAATATGTTCAGAAATACCGGATCTCCAAATTGATTCCAGAGTCTACCTCAAGTAAGATTCTAAATAAAAATTCATGATATATATCGTAAATTTAGTTGAACTTATGAATTAAATCTCCCTTATCACTTAACTTTTGATTGTGAAGAAGGAAAGCTTGAGAAGAGAAGCATATCAAATACACTGCCAAATTTCAGTTCTACATGGTGAGTTAATAAGTGCTATTCAATTTTCTTTTCTTTCCCTTTTTTGTAACCCTCAAGACATAGTAGTCATAGTGTTACATACTATTTTGGTGTTATGTGGGTAAACAGTGCTCTTCAGCTGAAGGAAATTCTTCAAATTCAGAGGGAGGTGCGAAACCGCTTGAGTGATCAAGCAGAGGTACTTTTTTACACCCTTTAAACCTTCTAAATAACATATATTAATATAACATTACAACTCTTTAAAATAGTTAAAAATAAGTTATATTAGGTGATATTATCTTCTTTATTTTTTTAAGAGTATCTGATAATATGCTTTATATAATTAATAGTTCACAACTTTGAAGCATAGTTCAATTAAAGCGAGTCATTTGTCGTCAAATATAATTTAAAAAGTTTAATTACTCTATTGATTCTTATAGTTTCACAAAATTTATAATTAGGTCTTTATATGTTTTTTCTTTTAAGTAGGTTCTTACACTATTTTTAATTTTATAATTAAGTTCTTGTTAATGTAAAACATGTTAGAATTAACGAAATATTTTTTTATAAATTAAAAATATTTATAATTAAGAACCTAATTAGATCTTCGATTACATATTTTCTGTTAGGAATATTCTATTAATTTTAACGTTTTCGATACAAAATAATCTAATTACAAAGTTAAAAGTATTATAAAAATCCAATTAAAAGAAATAAAAGTATAGAGACCTATTTATAAATTTAGTGAAACTAAAGATACCAACAAAATAATTAAACTAATTTAGTTTTAAAATAGGCAGAAATGTCAAGAGAGTGAAGAAAAATCTACGCTATAAGCTGAGGTGCGAGTGAGATGATAAAATTGATAATCTTGTAACAGCAAGTCTAAACTCCATCCAAAATTAAATGACTTGAAAGTGTATTTAAGTAAGGTTGCATGTTTTGTGTAAGGAAATGTTGTTTTGTAAGTCTAGAGTATGCTTTTTTTGGTGTTCTTTGTTGTCTGTTGCTTGTTGTTTTGTTGGTGGTGGTTGTTGTTTTTATTTCTTGGTATGCTTGTTTTGTTGTTGTTTTTGAGTCTCTGTAACTTCTTTTTCAAGTTGGGGATGTCTGAGAGAGTAAAAACTTGTAAAAAAATAAAATAAAATAAAGTTACACGTTTTAAATATATTTTTTTTATTAGGGTTCCCATGAGATGTGTATTTTTTTTTAAAATAAATATATAAAATATATTAATTCCTAAAATATGTGTCATTTTACATGGGCACACGAGAAATTAATTTTTGAATTATTTTATGAAGAGTCCCACGAAATCAAACAACTCATTTTGCATGCGTCACTCATAAGTTAACCCATTTTATAGGCACTCTTCGTAAATCGTAAATAGTCCAAAAATCTATGGTCCCATGTAAAATAATAGAAATATAATTTTAAAATACTTTAACCAAATAAGTATTTTGAGGATTAATATATTTTATACATTTATTAAAAAAAACAGCCCTGAGATGCTTCTTCTCATTATCATTTTCTTGTGTGGATCCATTTTTCTCTATTTGACAAATTTAAATTTGTTTCAAATTGGTTGGAAGGTTCAGAGAAGGTTGAAGCAAAAAATTGAAGCACAAGACAAATACCTTGATAGAATTGGACAAAGCCATGAAAGCAGAACAACAATCACTAGAAAATCTTCCAAGCCATCATCATTTTGTGCTACAAACAATAATAATAAACATCTCCCTTCTCTCTCTGAGGAATCAGAATCTATTATTGAGACACACCCTGAAGTAGTAGTAGAAGAAGAGGAAGAGCATCAATCATGTTCCAAAAGACAAAGGGTAGTAATAGATGAGCATGTTTTTCCATCAAGCTTTGAACTTGAACTAGAATCATCCACCACCACAGAATTCATTGATCAATCATGGAATCTTTCATGGAGTCAACTTGCAGCTGCATGTGAATCACCTTTGATGCCAGGATTCTTATTATAATAACAAGTTCTGTATAACTAAAAATAAGTGTTTCCAAATAAAAATGATAGATGATGATAGTATATAGTGTTTGCATTATCTTATCTTTCGGACCTTCAAAGCATTTTCATGGGAACATTTTTATATCATGGAGGACTAAGAAAGGAAGATATTTATATATCCTTAGAAATAAAAGAGAATATTTTATGATATCTCTATTATACTCAGCATATTAAAGGGTATCTCTTAGGATTAGTAGTGTGATATGTATATCTGCTGTTTTTTATGATTGTTTCCTTATTTGTTTAGATTAGAGTTTTACTATATGTTATGATTAATATATAGAGTTGAGTGTTCTTTTCTTGTAAGACACACTCAATAGCATAGATATATTTCAATATATGTTTGTATTATTATTTCATTGTTGTTCTCTTTTCTCTTTTCTCTTTTCTTTTCTTAAATAGTTAAATTAAATTTCATTGAGGGCGTGTGGTGGCTGAAATATATAAATAAACATTCCTATTCCCCATGAAAATAAATATGGATTATGTGCGAGAAATTGATATACTCATAGAATACACAAAAGGGTATTAAAATCCAGGATAATTTATCAATATCTAAAACATATTATCATGATAAATTTTAGAAAGTTAAATTTAATGGTATTTGTATAAGTTTTTGGAGTGTTTTAAAATGTTTTAGATGATTTTAGAACATTCTAGAATAATCTAGAAAGTTCCGGTATATCCTAGAAAGTTCTAAAAGACTCTGAAATGTCATAAAATATTTTAGAAGAGTGTGAATATATATAGATGTATATAAAAGTATGAAGAGTAGTATAAAATAATCTAGAAGTATTTAGAGAAATATGGTAGGATAGATATTTGCAGTGAAGGTTTTGGATGATCAATCTGGACCGTTAATTAGATTTAATCCTAACCATCCATTGAGGAGGTGGATGGCTATAAATAAGGTGAGAGTTAGGATTTGAGTGTGTGAGTCATTTGTAACAATTACTTAGATAATAAAGTGTTCTTTCCACCAAAGCTTCCTTTCTCTTGTGTACTCTTGCCTTCTTAGATTTCTTGCTAAGTATTGAGAGTTAGGATGACTTGGTCTTAACTCAAAAGGTTGAGTAAGTTCAAGTGTCAGCTCGATAGTGTTGGAGTGTGTCCAAGGCTGTGGCAGTTTGATGGAGTTGGCTAAAGAAGGTAAGTCTAAAAGATGTTAGCTAGAAGATGACCTTCTCTACACCAAAGGGAGAAGATTATGCATCCCTAAGTGAAAAAATATAAGAAAAAAGTTGGTGAGAGAATACCTTGATACCAAGTGGGCTGGTTACCAAGGTCAGCGAAGAATCTTGACACTCATTGAATCTTCCTATTATTGGCTTCAAATGAGAGATGAAGTCAAGAGTTATGTGAAGACTTGTCTTGTGTGCCAACAAGATAAGATTGAAAACAAGATACCAAGTGGGTTGTTGGAGCCTCTGCCTCTACCAGAGCGATTGTGAAAAAGTGTATCTTTGGATTTCATCTCTGTCTTACCGAAGTTCGAAGAATTTGGATCTATCCGTGGTAATGGATCAATTTTCGAAGTATGATACCTTTATATCTACTCCTATTGATTGCACTGCAGAGGAAGCAGTGCCACTATTCTTAAAAAATGTGGCGAAGTACTGGGGATTACCTAAGATCATCAGCAGTGATCGAGACTCATGCTTCACAGGACGACTATGGACAAAGCTGTTCAAACTTCTTGGATTGGAGCTTCACTTCTTGACAAGCTTCCATCCTCAAACAGATAGACAAACTTAGAGAGTGAATGCCTTACTCGAGTGTTACTTGAGGCATTTCGTAAGCGCTAATTAGAAAGATTAGATAAAATTCCCAAACATTGCTCAGTTCTCATACAATCTGCAAAGGTGTAAGTCCACAGGAAAGACTCCGTTCGATATTGTGACTGGACAACAACCACTTACACCACACTCTCTTTCTTCCTCTTACTCAAGGAAGAGCCCTAGAGCTTATCATCTGATTAAGTCTTGGAAAGAAGAAGTAGATATCGCTCGTTCTTACCTCGACAAAGCTGCAAAGAGGATGAAAAATTTGGCAGATAAGAAAAGGAGGAATGCGAGCTATCAAGTAGGAGATAAGGTAATGATTAAACTTTCAAAAGGATCATAAGGGCTTGATCCACAAATACGAAGGGCCATTTGAGATGATTGGGCGTGTTGGAAAGATTGCTTACAAAATACAACTCCCTCCCTCTATGAAGATCCATCTCATCTTCCATGTGAGTATTCTTAAACTATATCATGGAGACCGAGAGGAATCGAGTAGCGGTGACTCGAATCGTGCTCCACCCGTGGTGATTAGATCTTTTGATAAGGAAATAGAAGAGATCTTAACTAATCGCATTTTGAGATGCAGAGGAGTATCACCAAGTATCCAATACTTGATCAAGTGGAAAGGACTCCCGATAACTGAAGCTAGTTGGAAAGCTCGTGAAGATCTGTGGCAATTCCAAGAACACTTAGAGCGCTATTATGAATAGAATGTGATGAGGACGTCTGCGTAATAGGTGGGGGAGAATGTCACGGTAAATTTTAGAAGGTTAGATTTAACAGTGTTTGTATAATTTTCTGGAGTCTTTGAAAATGCTCTAGATGGTTTCAAAATAATCTAGAATGTTCTAGAAGTCTCAGAATATTCTAGAAGGTTCTAGAAGTCTCTGGAAGGTCATAGCATATTATAAAAGAGTGTGGATATATATATGGATGTATATAGAAGTATGAAGAGTAGTATGGAATAATCTAGAAGTATTTAGAGAAATGTTATAAAATAGATATTTGTAGTGAAGGTTCTGGATGATTAATCTGGATCGTTGATTAGATTTAATCCTAACCATCTATTGAGGAGGTGGATGGCTATAAATAGGGGTGAGAGTTAGAGTTTGGGTGTGAGTCATTTGTAACAAATACTTAGAAAATAAAGTATTCTTTCTACCAAAACTTCTTTTCTCTTATGTCCTCTTGTGTTCTTAGCTTTTTTGTTAAGTATTGAGGTTTAGGTTGACTTGGTTTAGCTCAAGAGGTTGAATAAATTCGAGTATCGATATGGTAGCATTGAAGTGTATTCAAGACTGTGACAATATGCTACCAAAAAGCTGACCTCTATTTAATCTTTCTAATTTTAGAATATTCCAATGCCATGGCAATGAGGATGGATATTTTGCTCTTCAATTTATATATTCCTTCAACAAATTTGTTCAATTAACTTCAAAATCTATCATGATGTATATATCCCTTAAATATCTAAAGACTAACAGCATGTTCGCAAGTTGTAAGGGAAAAGAAAGAAAAGGCTTGGGAAGGGGATAAGCGCAAAGAAAAAGAAGGGATCCAAGAAGGGCTTAAGATTTTTAAACCCACTTCTTATTGGTAAGTTTAAAAAGGAGCCTTGGAGTAACGATTGAGCTATTTTCATGTGACTTAAGTTACGAATTTAAATTATGAAAATAGCTACTGAAATAATTATTAGGTTAGAATGCATATATTATACTTTTTAAGTGCGGTCTTTTCTAGACTTTATGATAATACGGAATATTTGTGCACTGATTGTCTTTTTTTATTCATAAGTTTAAAATAGATAAGAAAAAAATACAAAAAATGGTATACAATTTAAATTTTAAAATTGTTCATAATCATACTAATATTTATCAAAATTTAAATATATGAAATAAATTTTATTTTG
>NC_029788.2:100493805-100504272 GCF_000816755.2 Arachis ipaensis
GAATATTTATATTTTTAATACGTCTTCTTATATAAGAGTCTCTTTTAGATTTATGTTAATTTCTATATAGACTCTCTTTCTCTTTTTATTTATTATATGAGTAAATGGTTAAATTAGTTTTTGAAAGATCACTCATTCACTAAATTATTTTTTGAAAGATTTTTTTAATCAAATTCGTCCTTTAAATATTTGAAGTTAGTCATTTTAGTCATTCCATCGCTTCTGTTGCTAACGGTATCAAAGTTTATTAATGTGACAAGTTAAGTGATACCACAATACATACCTAGTAGTCCTAATTGGTAGCTATCATGATAAATATATGAAATTAGATCAAATAAACTCCAAATTGAGGGATTCCAATGCCTCAAGTTCTTTCTTCAATTAGATTTTGATTTGATCTAATTTCATAAACTTATCATGTTAATAGTTAATTAAGATTCCTAGGTATGTGTTGTAGTATCACATAACATGTCACATTAACAAATTAGGGCACCATCAATTAAAATAATAAAAGAACTAACGTGATTAATTTAAAATATTTGAAGGACAAATTTGATTAAAAAAATCTTTTGGGGACCAATTTAGAGAATGAGTGATTTTTTAGGGACTAATTTGACCATTTACTCTTTATTATACTCAAATTCTTTCTTTTAGAATCAACAAGGATTGAATTCTACTTTTAAGCATAAAAGTTCTGATATCATTATGTCATGAAACTACTTCTCTCAAAAGTTTAAGCCAATAGGACAAGGACTCTAAAGAGTAATTCAAGTCTCACATTTCTCAAAAATAAAGTTTCGAGAGAATTTATAAATGCGAGGCATTATTCACCTTATGAACTAGTTCTGTGGTTGAGTTAGACCTACTCAATCTCAATTCTAATATACTATTAAAACTTTTCTAAGGGAACGGATCCTCTCCAGTGGAAGAAAAAATTGACACTGTCCAGTGTTTGATCTCAACCCTTGATAAAATCAATTGTCCTAATTATAATTATAATTATGAATATTACTTTCCGAAATTTTACAAACCCTTCTTCTCTTCGATTCCACTTTCCACTAACCTTATTCTCTTCTGCTGCAGTAACAACAATAAGAAAAAGCTCTCTCTTCTCAAATTCTTCAAACCCTTCTTCTTCTCTTCAATTCCAAACTCCACTCGTCCTATTCTCTTTTTCAGTAGTAACAACAACAAGAAGAAGCTTCAATCCTCGTTTTCTTTCTCCTGCTTCAGCAGCTCTGTGAGTAGAATCTTAGCCATTGAAGGCGAATACGAATCTTGCATCGAAAACAAAGGGCCAGAATATGAAGGCTCCATCTCCCGAGGTATGACTGCACAACACAACGAAAAAGAAGAGAGAGCTTTTAAAATATAAAGTGAAATCTAAGGTTTGAGACCTTTTTAGGTACTTCTCTCTTTCTCTCCCTCAGTCACTAAATTCCTAAGTTAATAATCCTTGTTGATAATAATTGGTTTAAATTTGTGTGGTTGGTTTTGCAATTAGGCAGGTACCTGAAGTGTCTTATTACTGATGTGGATAACAAGATGAGAAAAATTAGTTCTTTTTTTTTTTCTTTAAATTGCCATAGTTTGGTTGTCTAAGTTTTGGATAATAATGTTGTGGTATATATAATATTTTTCTTTGGTTGCGATTAGATACTGAAAAAGAAACATAACAGTAGATAAAAAAATTCATTTGGTTATGTTTGCTATTCTATGATATTTTATTCAATTCTTTTGATTTTTTTATTTGTGTTTGCTTTTGAGTTTTGAAAATGATGTCTTTTTTTTCCACAAATAAAATTATTTTTAAAATTCTGTTTTTTGAATTAGGCATTTGGTGTCACTTCAAAATAAGTATAGGAGAACAATGAGATTTTAGAGGATATGTGCTGTAAGTTTTGCCTGTGTAAATAGTTTTATTGTTCCTGCAATCATCTTATGGTTTAAAAATTTAATTTATAATAAAATTCGATGACTTTACTTGTCTATAATGTTGGCCATTCAAATAGTACCCTGTTTTCATTATTTAGACCTTAATAATATTTAGTGGTGATTGAATTTAAATTATATTATTTTGTTATGCAAAGTAGCCACTGCTTTTAATTGGTATGACAGGATTTGAGTCTGTAATTTTTAAATTTGGTAGATAATTGCTAATTCTGTAGATCATTGCCAAAGCAAATGAATTAGGCAAAGATCCAATCAGTTTAAGCGAACGCTTTTGTGAAGAGTTCTGCCAAGACATGATAACACTTAATTGTCTGACTCATGAAAATTCTGATGTTGAAGATGAGAAGCATGAGAAGAAAACATCTGTTCAAAATTATAATAGGATATTGAGTATGAATTGGTGTAGAGATAAATTTATTGTGCATGAATTTACTGTTCAAAGTAATTGTATATGTTCTATAATTTGTGATATGGTATTATAAACATACCAATTGAAAGAGAGAAAAAAGATTGTATACAAATTCTAATCAATCAAAATAGTAAAATTATAATATGAAAATTTAAGATAAATATCCCAAAAAATAAATTAAAAATAACAGATTCTTCTCTTTTACACCATTTTATTTTTGTGAGATTTATCATAATTTTATTCCAATACAAAATATTATTACAAACACACAAACATATCTTATCCAAGATTATAAGTCCAGAAATATAACATAGCAAATCATAGTCCATAAAATAAAATCTTGAACAATAGGGTTAGGATTTTTCAATGAGTGAAATTACTAAAAAAAAAATCCTATATTATAAATAAAGTAAGGGTTATTCAGTAAGTTCAAAAATTCGGGGAATTATCGGAGATGGGGCGGGGATCCCCACTCGGGTCCCCGCGCCTATCTCGGAGAAATTTCGCTCCCCATCCCCATCCCCACGGAGAAAATTCCCTACTATTAGGACCCCATTCGGGGCAGTCCCCGCAGGGATCCCTGCCTCCTGGAAATTTTTGACACCTCTACTTCCAAGGGTTGAAGGTTTGTACATTGAATTGGAAGGGAAGAAGCAGCCTTGTTGACTTTTAATCCCAAATTAGTTTGTAGATATTATCAACATTTTTACTTAACTCCTCCACAACTTTTTCCATAAAGATACATGCTTCTTTACAATCAGAGGTTTGTGTGACTTTTCTTACTAACTTAGGATGGATTTGCTTAAACCATTGTGTGCTAGTAAGTAAGACAAGTATCTTTTTCAACTATTCTTCCATGCATATCTTTTACTAATCCACTCATTGCTCCTCTTGTCCACCTTTTCAAAATATACTGATTAAGCAGTAATTTAACTTTGATTGCGTGACACCACAAAATGTCAAAAGTCTCAAACTTTCTACAATTACATGAAATTGAACTCAAAAAAGAATCAAATGTTACTTTAAACTTTTTATTCTGATTGCACAATGTAACCAAATATTCATAAACAAAACCTCTCTCATTTACTTCTTTTATGCAAGCTGCAGAATATTTGTCATACTCCTCTTGAAAAAGATCAAACAATGACAAGGTATATACTTCTGAAATTTGTTGCAATAATGGTGAATTTACCATTTTCAACCTGGATAATTTTTATTTGGATTAAAATTCACCTTGTAGCTCATTGTATTTCTTATCATTGACAACTCTTTTAAAGTGATTGAAAAATTAAATTATGTTTAAGTTTGGTTCGTACAATTTTTGAGGTATGCATTCAAACTTTCACTAAGCTATGTACTTCGCATGCCAATAGTAAATGCATTGTTTATATAATAATTTATACAAGCTCATCAACCACTTATTTTTCTTAAGATCATAGCCATCTAATAATTTATCTCATGCTCCTTTGAAATTAGTTTCATCTACATATGATGAGTTTGGAAAACTCCTATTTAATTTTGATGATGAACAAACATTATTGAAATATTTAATTACAAAATTATTAATTTGATTTCACTTAACATATGTTAATTAATAATTTTGTGGTGCAGATTTTACCTTGGGCCAGAAAATAAAAATGTTGCTAGCCCAAATTAAAAATCAGCCTTGCTGCATGTGTTATATTTAGTGGCTGAATTTTTACTGATGGGCCAAGCTCAATGTTATTATAGCCAAGCCTATATTTAATTTTGATGAATGCTTCCTATGCTTGATCCGAAATCAAATTCATCAAGAAAGCAAATGTTAACCATTTGGGCCAGATTAAATCCTAATGCTACCAAGCCCAACATTATTTTGATGAAAGTTTCCAAGCTTGGTCCGAAACCAAGTTTAAATGAAAGCTAAATGGCTTCATGGTCTCCAACGGATTCCATCTCTTGTTAAGAATGGATTTTAAATCCTAATATGTTAGCATTGGAAATATGAGAGAGAACTTGACTTTGATTTGATGGGAATCATTATGATTAATGCTATACGCTACTCAAAGCAAGGGAAGTAAAAGCCAATTTATCTATCAAGGGCCAGAAATCCATCTTGGAGAGCAAGCCAAGAATGGAGAGCTCGAATTGATGAAGGGTGATGATCAAGAAAGGTCCAGAGGTAATTGCATGTTGGGTCTTGCATGGTTATCTCTTCTCTCTCTATGTGGCCGAACCGGTTTCTGTTTGTTGAAGGAGGAAGAAGTTGGTTTGGTTTTGGCTTCAATAAGTGGAGGCTCCCCTCTTCTATAATAAGGGTGGACAGCCACTGTTTGAAGCAAGGAGAAAATTTGAGAGTGCAAGGCACAGTGTTCTCAGAGCTACCTGAGCTAACAGTTTTATCTTCTCCTTCAATGTATTCTGTTTTGTATTTTTCTGTTTAATTTTGTCATGTCTTGAGTCTCATGGAAAAAGGCAAACAGTGAGGTTTGTAATGAAAAAGCCATAGAGCGGAAAAAGGCAGAGAGTGCAAAATTAAAAGAAAAAGCCATAGATGTCTTAGAGTTCCTTTGTTCATCTATGTTGTGTTTCATGATTCTGTGGGAATCCCCTTGTAAGTTGGGTTAGCACTTTACAAGTTGTAATCAGATTGATTATAGTGAAATTCCATCATGTTTGTGATGGAGACTGGATGTAGGCTGCACTGCACTTAGCAGCTGAACCAGGATATATCTGGGTGTAATCTTTCTTCTCTCCAACTCCATTTCTGTTTTCTACTGCACAAGAGCAAAAACTAAAATGTCTCGTGCCAAGTGACGAGACAAAACAAAAAGTCTCGTGGCAAGTGACGAGCAAAAACAAAAAGTCTCGTGTTCAGAGACGAGCTAAAACAGAAAAGTCTCCTCTGAGTTCAGCAAGCGTTAGCAACATAAAAAAGGGGCTAAGATTCAACCCCCCTTCTCTTAGCCACTGAAACCATCAATTGGTATCAGAGCTTGGTCTCAAAGAGATCAAGCTTTGCAGCTTGGAGTAAAGATTCTCATGGCAGAAAACAGTGGCACAAATGTGGTGTCCTACAATCTGACTGAAGGTCAATCAAGCAATAGACCTCCTCTTTTCAATGGGAAAAACTATACCTATTGGAAGGAGTGGATGAAGATATTTGTACAAGCAGTGGATTACAGACTTTAGAAGATTATTCTCGAAGGGCCTCAATTTCCAACTATCACAAGTGCAGAAGGAGTTGTTTCTCTCAAACCAGAAGCAAGATGGACCGAGAAAGATAGGAAGAAGGTGGAGTTAAATGCCAAGGCAATAAATCTGCTCAATTATGCTATCAGCTTCGAGGAGTACCGACGGGTATCAAGATGCACAACGGCAAAGGAAATCTGGGACAAATTACAAATCACCCATGAAGGAACCACCATTGTCAAGAAGACTCAGACAGATATGCTAAATAGAGAATATGAAATGTTTGCAACGAAGGAAGGAGAGTCCATTGATGAACTGTTCGAACGGTTCAATGCTATCATTGTTGGCTTAGATGCTCTGGGAATTACACATTCTGATTCTGTGCTAGTGAGAAGAGTGTTGAGATGTCTCACAAAAGAGTGGGAAACTAAAGCTTTAATTATTTCTGAGAGCAGTAGCTTAGACTCCATGACACTTGATGATTTGAGAGGAAATCTTCTTGATTTTGAAAATACCTATTTGAAAAAGGATACAAAAAAAGAAAGGAATTGCATTTTCTTCTGTGACTAACCCTCTGGATGATGAATCCAGTGATAACTCTTCTGAAAATGAGTTTGTTTTATTTGCAAAAAAATTCAGGAAAATGGCTAAGCTCAAAGGCAAAGGCAGCAGCACAAGGAGAGTAAAGAAAGACCTTAGCAAGGTAACTTGCTATAATTGCAAGGAAATGGGGCATTTCAAATCTGATTGTCCCAAGCTGAAGAAGGAGGAAAAGCCGAAAAGAGGAAAGAAGAAAGGACTGATGGCCACATGGGAAGACTTGGAGAATGACTCTGATGATGATGATGAAGAAACTGAGACCAAGTCACAAACATGTCTCATGGCAGACCACATAGATCAGGTGTGCCTAGCATCCAAAAGGAAGAAAAATACGTGGTATATGGACAGCGGATGCTCTAGGCATATGACCGGAAAGGCAACCTTCTTCATAAAGCTTGATGACTATGATGGAGGACTTGTCACTTTCGGTGATGATGCAAAAGAAAAAATTGTGGCTGTTGGGAAAGTTGGTAAAAACTTTTCTTCTTGTATAAATGATGTTCTCCTTGTACATGGCTTGAAACATAATTTGCTTAGTGTTAGTTAACTTTGTGATTTGGGTTTTGAAGTTATCTTTAAGAAATTTGTTTGTTTAGTTGTGTGTGAAAAAACTGGAAATGTTCTTCTTGAAGATAAAAGATGTAACAATGTGTATGGATTAACTCTTGAGGATTTAAAGGAACAAAATGTAACATGCTTTACATCTTTTGAATCTGAAAAATGGCTTTGGCATAGAAAGTTGGGACATGCTAGCATGTATCAAATTTCTAAGCTAGTCAAAAGAAATTTGGTTAGAGGAATCCCAAACATCAAGTTTGATAAGGATCTTACTTGTGACGCTTGTCAATTAGGCAAACAAGTAAAATCCTCTTTTAAATCAAAAGATGGAATCTCAACCAAAAGGCCATTGGAAATGTTACATATTGATCTTTTTGGTCCTACTAGAACTCAAAGTTTAGGAGGTAAACATTATGGTCTTGTGGTGGTAGATGATTACTCTAGATTTGGTTGGGTACTTTTCCTTACTCATAAGAATGATGCCTTTCATGCTTTTTCCACCCTTTGTAAGAAAATTCAAAATGAAAAAGATTTGAAAATTGCCCATTTGAGAAGTGATCTTGGAAGAGAATTTGAAAATCAAGATTTTGAAAAATTCTGTGATGACTTAGGGATTTCTCATAATTTTTCATGCCCTAGAACCCCCCAACAAAATGGGGTGGTTGAAAGAAGGAATATAAGCCTTCAAGAAATGACTAGGGCTATGTTATGTGAGAGTGAAATTCCTAAATTCTTATGGGCTGAGGCTGTGAACACAACATGTTATATTTTGAATAGAACAATCATTAGAAAAGGGTTAAAGAAAACGCCTTATGAGCTATGGAAAGGAACCCCTCCAAATCTTAAGTACTTTCATGTTTTTGGATGCAAATGTTTTGTGCTTAACAATAAGGAAAATCTTAGAAAATTTGATCCAAAATCATATGAAGGAATGTTTGTTGGATATTCCACCACAAGCAAGGCCTATAGAGTTTATCTCAAGGAACATAGGACAATAGAGGAATCCATACATGTTACTTTTTGTGATTCTAACTTAATTCCCAGTATTGTGAAGGATATTGATTCAGATTGTGAAGAGGATGGAACAAGCAAAGAAAATCCCAAATCTGTCTAGAATGAAGAATCTGTCAGCCCGGTTCTGTCTCGTCAGATTGGAGGAGACACTTCCATTTTGTCTCCTGAACAGGCATGAGCAACTGAAACAGTGAGACCACCAGAAGTTCATCAAAGTTCTACACCTGTCCTTAGTGGCCCAAGGTTACGATCAAGAAGAGGGTATAGATTTTGATGAGTCTTTTGCTCTGGTAGCTAGAATGGAAGCAATTCGGTTGCTTCTTGCCTATGCCGCCCATAAAGGTTTCAAAATGTTTCAAATTGATGTTAAATGTGCTTTCCTTAATGGATTTATTGATAGAGAAGTGTATGTGGCACAACCCCCCGGTTTTGAACATAAAGAGTTTCCAAATCATGTTTTCAAATTAACTAAGGCTCTTTATGGTCTTAGACAAGCTCCAAGAGCTTGGTATGAAAGGTTTAGTACCTTCTTGTTGGAAAATAAATTTCAAAGGGGTACCACCGACACTACTTTGTTCATTAAAGCATCTAATGATGATATACTTCTTGTTCAAGTTTATGTTGATGATATTGTATTTGGATCGGCCAACATTTCCTTGTGTGAAGAGTTTGGAAAACTCATGACTAGTGAGTTTGAAATGAGTTTAATTGGAGAGCTCACTTTCTTTCTTGGCCTCCAAATTAAACAAACTCCTAGTGGTACTTTTATTTACCAAGGAAAGTATACAAAAGAACTTATTAAAAAGTTTGGCCTAGAAAATTCCAAAGCAATGGGTATACCAATGCATCCCAACACAAAACTTGAAAAGGATGATGATGGTCGAGATGTGGATGAAACAAAGTATAGAGGAATGATAGGTTCACTCATGTACCTTACCTCCTCTAGACCGGATATTGTTCAAAGTGTGGGTGTATGTTCAAGATTTCAATCTCACCCAAAAGAATTCCATCTTACGGCTGTTAAACGCATCATTAGATACATTAAGGGAACTTGTGATTATGGCTTGTGGTATCCTAAATCTGATGAATTTTGTGAAGTAGGGTTTTGTGATGCAGATTATGCGGGAGATAGAGTGGATAGAAGAAGCACGTCCGGCATGTGTTGCTTCCTTGGAAGCTCACTCAACATGTGATCAAGCAAGAAACAAGCCACAGTGGCTTTATCCACAGCTGAAGCAGAATACATTTCCGCATCTGCATGTTGCACTCAATTAATTTGGTTAAAAACACAAATTGGAAGATTACAAATTAAAAATCAATAGTATACCCCTATTTTGTGATAATATGAGTGCAATAAATATTTCAAAAAATTCTGTTTTGCACTCAAGAACAAAGCACATTGAAATTAAATATCATTTCATTAGAGAACATGTACAAAAGAGAACTATTGATATTCAATTTGTAAAATCTGAAGACCAAATTGCTGATATTTTTACAAAACCCCTCTGTGAAGACAGATTCTGTAGCTTGAGAAAAAGTTTGGGAATATTTGATTTAAATTTTATTGAAAATCTGTGAATTTGTGATTCTGTTCAGTTTTTGCTCGTAGGTTTGGACGAGATAAAAATAATGGCATGATGGAAGAGCTGTGGTCAAGGGGGAGGCAGCGCAGAATTCAAAATTTTATGGGCCCCACCAAAAATTCGTTGACCCCACCTTAACAGTTATGGTAGTTATTGATGAACGGATTTTTGACGGTTTAGAATTTCACAAATGAATTCTCGTTGCAAGTATAGTTTCTAAACCAACAATAATCCTTTCATACAAAAGATTGTTTGTCATACGTAACAAACCCCTAAAATTAATAACCGAAGTATTCAAACCTCGGGTCGTCCTCCCTAGGAATTGTAATGAAGTGTCTTGTTATCGGTTGTGAGTTATATTTGGGGTTTTTAGGATTTTTAGACAAGAATTATAAATGGCAAGAAAAGTAAACTAACAACTATAAAAGGCTCTTGGTAAGGTGTGAGAACTAGAAGTCCTATCCTTATTCCCCCTTCAATCCTTGGCTTAAATAGCATCAGAAATGAGTTGGATTGGGCCCACAAGGCTTTAGAATTCGCTGGCCATGTTTTGCTTTAAGTGAACCAGGTGGCAGCAACGGCGCGTGCGCGTACTATGCGCGTACGCGTCACCATGCGCGGTTCAACCATAGTAAATCTTATATCGTTTCGAAGCCCCGGATGTTAGCTTTCCAACCCAACTGGAACCGCATCATTTGGACCTTTGTAGCTCAAGTTATGGTCGATTTTACTCAAGTGTTTAGGGTTGATTCTCTCAATTCTCTCCTAATCATGCTTTATAAGATTTGTTTTTCTTCTAACAATCAACAAATATTTCATGCATGCATACATATATTATGAGGTCTTTTCATAGGTTGTAATGGGGTTAGGGTCAAGGTAGGATGCATATTTGGTTAAGTGAGCTTGGAATTTGAATCTTTGATAAGCTTAATCTTTCCACTTAACCCATATAATAACCTATACAATTAAGTTCTAACTTAACTACCCATTCTTCACTTTTTCACATACTCATGCATTTTCTTTTTCATTTCGCAACACTTATGCATTGATCTTATTGAGCTTCACTTTGGGGCATTTTATCCCCTTTTTATTATTTTTTTCTTCTTCTTTTTTTTTTCTATTCTTTTCTTTTCTTTTCCATATTGTTTTTTCTTTTTCACTTTTATTTCTTTTTCTTTT
>NC_029788.2:100504360-100505530 GCF_000816755.2 Arachis ipaensis
TTTGTTTATGTTCTTAGCTCAAAAACATGATCCACAATATATATAATTCAAGCAAGTTCTATGAAAAGTTTTCACTCAAATCAATTGAGGTGCCCTATAGATAGAAATCCTTGAAAAATTTCATTATTTTGACTAAGCTTATTGTGTATACATATGCAAAAATAAGAAAATGAAAGTAAAAAAAAAATCCTAAAAACCTAAAATGAAATGCAAAAGTATTGGAATTAGAAATTTGTCACCCAAGATCGCCGATCGGTCGGACGACCTCCCCACACTTAAAAGTTTGCACCGTCCTCGGTGCACTTAAAGATGAGGAAGGGGGTACGACGACTCTCCGGATTGCTATGTGTTCTTTCTTCCGTTTCCATGGTTGCTTGTGGTGCATTCGTTATGAAAAACAAAAATACAACACCATAAGATGAGAAGATATAAAAGCAAGGAAGCATACATTGTTGGAATGAGGTGAGTGAATTAGTGTGACATTAAGAACTATTAGGTGTGTGAATTCTAAATTGCGCGGTTTAGAACACACATTAGCATAAAAGCTATGTCACAAAAGAAGTATGCACTTCACTTATCCTAGTGTGCTTGAGATGCTTTAAGTAAGCTTGTAAGGTAAGACAAGCATTAGAGAAGCATGAAAGCATTCAAGTCAAACATATGGATGGATATAATCATGAAATATAATGCATTAAGGTAAATGCTCAACATCATCCATCAAGAGATTGCCTAATCAAAGAATACTGTTCAAATCACATGATGGCTAGCTACAACATGCAATTCAAAAGAGTTATAAGCTCGAAGACAATTCTCATCACTTAGTATTTTTCAAAAGGTAAGCATGAAGAACTCAAAACCAAGTAGCAAAATATAACCTCAATCATAGAATCCAACAAAGATTATCTAAAAATATTCATGCTAAAATAGCATTTAGGCAATAAGGGATATAGCAATGTATAGTAAACAAAGTCAATACTCCAACACTTATGATGAAAAGATAGAAAATAAAATGAAAACTAAACTAAAACTAGCTAATCAACTAACTAACTAACTAATTAACTAACTAAAATAAATGGTTATCCATGGTGTTTGGAAGTGTTGGATGAGGGGTAGGAGAAGGGAAGAAGAAAGAAATAGAAAGAGGAGAAGAAAAGAAATGTGGTGAAGGAA
>NC_029788.2:100506555-100508014 GCF_000816755.2 Arachis ipaensis
AAAGTCAATACTCCAACACTTATGATGAAAAGAGAGGAAATAAAATGAAAACTAAACTAAAACTAACTAATCAACTAGCTAACTAACTAATTTGTTAACTAAAATAAATGGTTATCTATGGTGTTTGGAAGTGTTGGATGAGGGGTAGGAGAAGGGAAGAAGAAAGGAGAAGGAAAGAATTGGAAAGAGGAGAAGAAAAGAAAAGTGGATGGGAGAAAGAAATCCGCGCGTACGCACACATGGCGCGCGCGCGTTGTTGGCTTATTTCGATAGTGGCGCGTACGCGACGTGTGCGCGTGTGCGCAAGTGGGGTTTGTGCCAGAGGCACAACGTTGGCGCGACGCAGGCACAACTCTCTGGAAAATGTATGGAGGTTGGAACTTCTCAATCCGCGCGTACGCACGCATGGCGCGCGCGCGTGGATGGTCGAAAATGCTGGAAGTGCGCGTACGCGCCATGTACGCGTACGCGTGGATGGTGCTTTGTTTTTCAAAAATTTTTTTCTATGTTTTTGCACCAATCCAAGCATTCCAAACCTCCAAACAGCTACCAAAACACCATAAAACCTTATTTAACATACTTAAACTACCAAACATACTCAACTAACTAAACAAAACATGAAATTAAACTAATTCTACCAATATATACAAAAGAGAAAATGAAAGGATTTTACCATGGTGGGGTGTCTCCCACCTAGCACTTTTGTTTATTGTCCTTAAGTTGGACTTATGGGGCGCTCCTCTCAAGGTGGCTTGTGCTTGAAGCTATCCTTGAACATCCACCAATGCTTGAATCTCCAATAAGCTCCATTCTTCAATTTTAATATCTTCAAGCCTTGATGGAGTTCTTCACAAACCATGGGCTCCCAAAATTGATCCTCATGTATTCTCGGATCCCATATCTTATTCCCAAAATGCATGACCTTAGAATTCTCAATAAAGTGACCAAACATTCTTCTAGACCCAAACAATCTAGCTCTACACCAAACCTTGCAATTAAGCTTTGAACATGCAACCATAATGAGCCTAGAATAATGTTTCCAACCACTAGCCATTTCCTTTTTGCTTTTAAAGCCACAAATATGTCTAAGTTGACCATCCGTCTCAAGCAAACCATATTCAAGGGGAATAACAAAGCTTAAGTATAAGGAATTTACCCACTTGAATGAAAGAATGGATGGTGGTGGCTTGGGGAGAGGTATCTCCAACGTGCTAGCAAGCTTTACTCCCTTGTGTTCTTCCTTATTAATCTCCACCTCTTCATAAGCTTCTTCACTTCCAATCCTTTGTTCATCAATTTCATCTGACTCTTCCCCATCACTCAAATCATAAATGGGAGGTTGAGAGAAATCTACCTCCACATCACCTTCATATTCACTTGGGGAAGATTCTTCGATCTCAGAGAATTCACTTGCGGACGCAAGTTCATCACTAGGAGAACTAGACTTGTGACGATCATT
>NC_029788.2:100508042-100531039 GCF_000816755.2 Arachis ipaensis
TTGGATGCATGATCTTCATCACCAAGGGAACTCAATTCTTGCTTCATTCCTTCCAAGTCTTCATTCAAAAATTGTTTTGGAGGTTGTGCACTTTCCTCCTCGACATCAAATTCAATCTTCTTGGATGGATTTTCTATGATTTTAGCTTCCCATGGAGGTTCTGCATCTCCTAGGTCTTCAACCACTTCTTCCTCTTCTTTAATGATCATAGGCTCCTCCAATTGTTCTAATACAAAGTGGCATTCCTCCTTTTCCACCGGAGTTTTCAATCTCTCCTTCATGCTATGTTCCTCTTTAGATTCTCCACATGTAGCCATGGGAGTTCTTTGAGTGTCCAAAAGTTGGGATGCTAGCCGGTTTACCATCTCATCCAAGGCGGTCATGAATTGTTGCACATCCCTTGTCATCTCCTCTTGTCCTTGAAGAAGAACATCGAGGGTTTCATCCATTAGAGGTTGGGGTGGATGGGAGGGTTCATCATATTGGAGAAAGGGTTCATTATAGGAAGGTGGTTCTTCTTGGTACGGTGGTGGTGTGTATTGAGGTGGTTCTTGGGAGTAGTAATCTTGAAATTGTGATTCCATGTATGGCTCATATGGTTCAAAAGGAGGTTGGTATGGTGGGTAAGGATCATGGTCATATGGAGGTGTTTGTTGAAAATAGGCTTGTGAGTGTGGTTGAGGTTCATGTTGAGGATATGACTCATAGGCATATGGTGGTGGTTCTTGAAAATCACAAGGAGATTCACCATAGCCATTTGATTGGTATGCATCATAGAATGGCTCTTCTTCATAGTGCATTTGTGGAGGTTGTTGCCATGGGGATTGATCATATGCATATGGCTCCTCCCACCTTTGGTTGTCCCATCCTTGATACACATCTTCATTGTAGCTCCCATCACCTACAACATAGTTGTAATCACACTCATAGCCAAGGTGAGAATTCATGATAGCAAGAAGAAAAATGAAAACAAAATCAAATAAGAAGCAAGAAAATTAAATCCTAAAACTAGCAAGAGCTAACAAAAGCAAACATATTCACACTATTCACATATATACAATAACCAATAACATAACACCATTGCAATTCCCCGGCAACGGCGCCATTTTGATGAACGGATTTTTGACGGTTTAGAATTTCACAAATGAATTCTCGTTGCAAGTATAGTTTCTAAACCAACAATAATCCTAAGTCCTAAAAAGCATGTTTTCACTCTTAAGCACAATTAAAGGAGAAGTTATAAAACCATGCTATTTCAATGGATAAATGTGGGTAAAAAGGGTATAAAATCCCCTAAATCAAGCACAAGATAAACCCTACAAATGGGGTTTATCAGTTATCTTTCTACAAATAAGAAACTTCCTCTTGTATCATCAAATCTCCTTGGAAGTGGTTATTGTCAAATCAAATCCCTATATCCATCTAATCCCTTGATTTAAGGCAACAACTTTTCAGTTTTAGATTTCAAAAGTTAAAAGGGAAATCATTTTTGGATAATAACCACCCATTATGGTCATTAACCGTCCACTAATGGTCATTACTCTCCATATTCTCTTTTCGAACCCCATTAAATGTGTTCACCCACCTTGTCTCTCTCTCCCTCTCAATTCGGTTATCACCCCCAACCTTTCATATTTCATTCCCCCATTACCATGAAAAAGAAAACCGCGCCAAGAAAGAGTGAAAGAATTCTTCTTTCTCAAAAACCATCAACACCCCAAACTCACACTCACATCCACATACATTCTACTTCCTCATCCTCTCCCTCACCTCCAACCAAACAAACCGAAGCCATGAGAAGAAAGGTAGTGGCCCAAAAGAGTTCCGGAAGAGGACGAAACAGGAAGAACAAGGACCCCCCAAGAGGAAGAAGAGCAAGAATCTCATACTTTTCCCATTCCTTCACCTCCACTCTCATCACCGAAACGGACTACTCCTGGAAAAAGCTCTCAAAAGAATCAGGGGTTTGCACTCAATGACACTACTGAACCTCCAAACTTGGAATCCATGGAATTCAGAGACAAGTATGGCAAGACTCACTCCCACTTTGATCCAAGCAGATTTAACTCTTGCACCTCTTTTGAGTTTCATAAAGAGGTTATGGAGAAGCGTCATTTGTGCACAACCTATCTTGTTAGCCTTGAAAATCTCACCAACAAGGGTATCAATATCTCCTCTCTATTTGAACTCCTCAACTAGAAGCCTCTGCTTCTCATCCAGAAACCAGTCTACCCTGGTCTTGTTCGAGAGTTTTATGCCAATATGCGGCTCATTGACGGCACCCTTCATTTCTATGTCAAAAGGGTTCAAATAGCCCTTGATGCTGAGACAATTGGAGCGGCCCTTGGGTTCAAAGATGAAGGACCGCGAGCGTACATGGTGGAAAAATGGGACACACAAGTTGGCGTTCCATACAAAACTGTTCTCAAGCACATTTGCGAGAACCTTTCTGGATTGCATGGCACCATTCCAACACATAAAGCTCTAGGACCGGTCAATTCCCTGCTTCACCGGATCATCACTCATATTCTGACTCCCCAAAGTGGCTCACACAACCGAGTAATATTTTCTGACTGTTTCATCTTATTTGCTTTGGTTACTTCTACTCCTATATCCTTTGGTTATATTATGATTAGGCACATGTGGGATTCTGTTAGAAGCACCAGAAAGGCTAACCTGCCTTATGGTATGTTTTTAACTAGAATATTTAGTACTTTAAAGTTGATTTGTTGAATGAGGCTGTAGAAAACAAGGTGTCTTCAATTAGAGGAGGAGGAGCAACTAAGGACACCAAAGGGCGAAAATCTGCTGCATCGGATAGTGAGTATGAAGGCAGGCCAGAATCTTCCAAAACAATTAAGTCCATCAAACAGATTTTGGGAGAACTTTCGAACATGGCAGATCTGATGTATAAATCCCACAAAGAAGCCCGCAAACAAGCTTATGAAAGTGAGAAAGCTTGGAACAATTGCAAAGAAAGGGTTAATCTGATGATGGAACGTTTTAAAGAAGATTTGGGAGATGATAGTGACGGAAATGCTGAAGAACAAATTAATTTTTCTGATGATTAGTGACTGTTTCTTTACTCTGTTTGATATTGGCTCCATTAGGCTCAATCTGTTTTTTGTATGAGCATGACTTGATACTCCCTGCTCTAGGATAATCTCTAGGATATTGTCATATACTCTTGCTACTTTTTCTTGAATATTTTGCTGTGTTGATCATGTTTTGTGCAGGTGCCCCCATGATGACAAAAGGGGGAGGAAATTTATGTGTTTCCAAAATTGAAATTGGAACGAAATAGGGGCTGGAGAAATAGGGGAACAGGGGATGAAATTTTCAAAATGGAAAATTCATGATCACCCTTGTTCAAAGAATGAATGTTGTTATAGCATCTGTTTTACTATGGTCACTGCTGTTTGAACTGCATGAAGCATTTGGTTTATCATGATTAGTTAATACTCATTTGGCATTTGGTTTATAATGATGTTTGAGTTATCTTTGATGCCTGGCTATTGTTTCAGCATTGATAAGCTGGTTGGTTTGGAAAACTTATTTTTGGCAGTTCCTTTAAATTGTGTAATGTATTAAAACTGCCTTGTTTTGATCATGTGTACTTCAAATATTTTTCCATCATTTTGTTTTGCTCTGATATACTAACAGGAAATGTTTGGAAAATATTTGATAAATTTTTGTTTGAAAAAAGGTTGAGCAGTAAATTAGTTTATGATATCAAATGAGTTTTGATTATCAATTAAAACTGCTCATAAATCAAGCATTTAGCATCATAAAATATGCTAAATAACATTGTTACTTGAAGCTTGATTCAAATGTTACAGGTTAATGTTTCCCTTGGTAAAATAAGCACACATCAAGGGAGAGCAATGTGACATTTAGAAAGGGGGAGAAATTCAAAATCAAAGGGAGTATTTTTTTACTCAATCTTTAAATTTCTTTCCATTTCAATTTTAATAATGTTTGTCATCAAGGAGGAGATTGATGAGTTTGGAAAACTCCTATTTAATTTTGATGATGAACAAACATTATTGAAATATTTAATTACAAAATTATTAATTTGATTTCACTTAACATATGTTAATTAATAATTTTGTGGTGCAGATTTTACCTTGGGCCAGAAAATAAAAATGTTGCTAGCTCAAATTAAAAATCAGCCTTGCTGCATGTGTTATATTTAGTGGCTGAATTTTTACTGATGGGCCAAGCTCAATGTTATTATAGCCAAGCCCATATTTAATTTTGATGAATGCTTCCTATGCTTGATCCGAAATCAAATTCATCAAGAAAGCAAATGTTAACCATTTGGGCCAGATTAAATCCTAATGCTACCAAGCCCAACATTATTTTGATGAAAGTTTCCAAGCTTGGTCCGAAACCAAGTTTAAATGAAAGCTAAATGGCTTCATACTCTCCAACGGATTCCATCTCTTGTTAAGAATGGATTTCAAATCCTAATATGTTAGCTTTGGAAACATGAGAGAGAACTTGACTTTGATTTGATGGGAATCATTATGATTAATGCTATACGCTACTCAAATCAAGGGAAGTAAAAGCAATCTATCAATATGTTTCATCTTCATTTAATTGCTTTTACTTTAACTTCACATTCTCTCTCATCTCTTTCTTCTTCTTCTTTCGGTCCTTGTCCAGGAAACAATGGAAGAAATGTTCTTCAACCAACAGAAGGAAGAAGCTGCATGCATCAAGACCATCAAGCTAATGATGGCAAGAAAACATACTAAAATAAAAATGAGCTGTGGCTGAGATATTCACTATATTTGGTTAGATTTGGTGATGTATCTTGAGCCTTTCATGCTCAAAAATGGACGTTGAAGATTCGGCCAGTATGGAGGAGATTCTTGAAGCATGGCTTGTCTTTGATTCTGCTCAACCACCACAGCAAGTAGCTAGAGTGGCGAAGTGATGGTTGAGGCAGAGATTGAAGCAGATGAAGTCATTATCATCATGAAGCATCAAGGGCCAGAAATCCATCTTGGAGAGCAAGCCAAGAATGGAGAGCTCGGATTGATGAAGGGTGATGATCAAGAAAGGACTAGAGGTAATTGCATGTTGGTTAATGCATGGTTATCTCTTCTCTCTCTATGTGGCCGAACCGGTTTCTGTTTGTTGAAGGAGGAAGAAGTTGGTTCGGTTTTAGCTTCAATAAGTGGAGGCTCCCTCTTCTATAATAAGGGTGGACAGTCACTGTTTGAAGCAAGGAGAAAATTTGAGAGTGCAATGCACAGTGTTCTCAGAGCTACCTGAGCTAACAGTTTTATCTTCTCCTTCAATGTATTCTGTTTTGTATTTTTCTGTTTAATTTTGTCATGTCTTGAGTCTCATGGAAAAAGGCAAACAGTGAGGTTTGTAATGAAAAAGCCATAGAGCGGAAAAAGGCAGAGAGTGCAAAATTAAAAGAAAAATCCATAGATGTCCTTAGAGGTCCTTTGTTCATCTATGTTGTGTTTCATGATTCTGTGGGAATCCCCTTGTAAGTTGGGTTAGCACTTTACAAGTTGTAATCAGATTGATTATAGTGAAATTCCATCATGTTTGTGATGGAGACTGGATGTAGGCTGCACTGCACTTAGCAGCTGAACCAGGATATATCTGGGTGTAATCTTTCTTCTCTCCAACTCCATTTCTGTTTTCTACTGCACAGGAGCAAAAACTAAAATGTCTCGTGCCAAGTGACGAGACAAAACAAAAAGTCTCGTGGCAAGTGACGAGCAAAAACAAAAAGTCTCGTGTTCAGAGACGAGCTAAAACAGAAAAGTCTCCTCTGAGTTCAGCAAGCGTTAGCAACATAAAAAAGGGGGCTAAGATTCAACCCCCCTTCTCTTAGCCACTGAAACCATCAACATATTCATACATACATGCTTTAAAGTCTTGCAGAAAATAAAAACTATTCTTCATCAAATTATCAAGATGTTTTATGCTATTTTGCATCAAATGCCAAGAACATAAAGCATGATATGTTTCAGGCATTACCTTAGCCAAACCACTAGCCATTGCAGGAGCTTGATCTGTGAAAATAGTTTGAGGCTTCTTGTCTTTGTGTGTCTTCAAAAATTTTCTAAACAATCATTCAAATGAATCTGAACTCTCATCATAAAGAAGTGCAGCTCCAAATATTACTACCCCTCTAAAATAATTAAATCCTGCAAACACACCCAAAGGCCTACAAGCATGATTCGTATTATATGTGGTGTCAAGAGTAACCACATCAGCAAAATATTCATAATCTATAATCATTTTTGTATCAGCCCAAAAAATATTTGTTATTTGTTCTTCCAGATCTGACTAAATAGCATGACTAAATGATAGATTTTCTAGAGATTCTTATTGAAAATATGCTAACAAGCTACCTGCCTTCCTATATGTCATGCTTCTCATTCTTTGGCTACAAAGGTAATTTTTTTGGTCTAAACGTGTATAACCAATGTTTTCTCTTCCACCAACTTGTCTACTCATCAATTCAAATGAAGCCTGTTGTGTGATTTTCGAGTCATTTTCCAATTCAATTTCTCGAACTTGAACCTAAGATATTTTTCGTTCACATGCTAACATGTGAGTTGCATGTGGAAGATGTAAAGGATGATTATGCTCACTAAAAAGAAATCATGAATCACATGCTTTTCAATGTCTTTAATATATTTGATTCCTAATTTTATAAAACAATTAGTCCTTGTTTCAAGTCTAGGAATGACCGTCAAAAAATCTCTTTTGTCTGATTTACGAATACCTTCTTTGACACAGACGAACCTAAGACTTAGAATTTTTTTTATCTGCATTTTTTTTAGAACATTGCTTGCGTCCACCAAATCCCATCCTGCCACCATAATCAATCCAAAATTGCCATGTCTCTTCTACAATGTTAAAGATTTTTTCCAATTTAGGTAGCCAATAAAATTCTACATCCATATTTTGGGCATTCAAAAAAATAGTAGAATTATTGGACATCCTAAAATAAAAAAAACTAAAAAATATTAAAAATTACTTTTTTTAATTGTAACAAAAAAACTAATTTAAAGATTCAATTATAAGAACATAAACATTAAAAAAAAGTACTCATAGAGCACAGTTTATTAATTTTCAATCAGAAAAATTATAGCTTGAAAAAAAAAGTAATGTCAAACTGAACATATTATCAAATTATTGGGAAAGAAGACTTGAGTTAGGGAATTAGATAAAAAAATGAGAATGATAATGAAAGCACAAAACCTCAATGTCGAAGGAGAAGAAGCGTTATCCTCAACCTGAGTCTGTAATGGCCTTCTATTAGCATCACAAGACATCATTAAAAATCAACTGCTTGAAAAGAAGAATATAATAGAAGTTCAGAAATTTAATTTTCCAGAGAAGATGGTGAAAAGAAAATAAGCACGGGAAGATAATAAAAGTAAAAGAAGCTAGTACGTGAGAATGCTAGAAAAATAAAATAAAGTCATAATTATAATTATAATTAGGACGGTTGATTTTATCAAGGGTTGAGATCAAATACTGGACAGTGTCAATTTTTTTTCCACCGGAGAAGATCCGTTCTCCTTTTCTAATCCAATGTTGTTGGATCACTCATCTCCAAATGTTCACGCATTCCTAGACATAAAGAAAATGTATTACAAGTTCCACATTTTTTAAGATAATATTTTTAAAATTAATTTAGGAGACATGATTTCAATTCTAATACATCACATGATGGGGGTTCAAGTTTGAGCTCTGTCCTAGCCATTTTTTAGTAGTTGGTAGTACTCCTTCCATATTAAAAGTTGACCTGGATAAGGTCGATTGTGCATAAATTGGCTGAAGTTTAACAAATTTTGATTGTGTTGATAGGCTTAATTACTTATCTTGCTTTAACAGTTGAACTAAACTTGTTAGACTATAATTTATTGTTTGTATGATGTATATTGTGGATAGTGAAAATAAAATTGCAGTTGATTTTTTTTATCAAATTAGTCATAAGGCTAGAGAATACATGACCAAAATATTTTAAAGAAGAAAGAAGATTATGGAGCCTTACTTAAAGATTTTAGGTATTCGTTAAGATTTACAGCTTCGCAAAAATCTTTATGACATTAAATATTTATTAAATCTAACTTTTCAGTTCAATATTGATAAATTTGAAAAACGTAAACCGATAACATCTAGCCTACTAGATATAAATTAAATATGTATATGGTGATCTTGACATAAAATTTAAGTTGACAAGTGAAATAAAAATATTTAAGAATATCGAACAAGATTTTGAAATGCAAGCTGCAAAACATGAACAAAGCACAATAATAATAGGTAATTTTTTATTGAGATTTGTCTTTCATCCTTTATTTGTAAATTATGATTGTAATATATTGTTTCTTTTGTGGCTCTAAAGTGCCAAATTTGCAAAAGTTGGTTATCTATTTTTTTTTGCCAAATTTGTAGTTTTTGTTGCGAACAAAATTAGAGTATTTTTAAAGCATTCACACAACGAAAAAACTGATTAGAGAATAAAAAAAATTTAATAATCTTATTTATGTTTATTATAACTTGTGGTTGCAATAAAGACATTTTCTTAAATATTATTTACCAACTTTTATATATATAACACTTTTTAAAGTAGTAATTTTAAACTTTATTTATGTTAAGAGTGATAAAGTAAATTGATAATATAGGAATCAAACAAGAAAGTAAAGTTATGACTTTATTTTTCTTCAAAAATGCTATTTATACACCACTTTTCAGCCACCAATTCAGCCACTCTCACTAGAATACAGTAGAAAATATGGTTACGTATAAGGATGCACTAGGATTCAGAGACAATAAAACACGATGGATAATTCATCTCATGAGGTCTTAGCTGACGCAATGCATAAGCTACCACGTTCTGGTGTTGCATCAACACACACCCCAAACTTTTCAATGAAGCATTGCAATACACTTCAAAAGGCTCATTAGGTTCAGGTAACACAAGCACAGGCATTGTAGTTAGTTTTTGCTTCAAAGCTTGAAAGCTCTCCTCATATTCCGATGTCCAAACAAATGGCGCATCCTTTCGAGTTAACTTTGTCAAAGACAATGCAATTTGTGAAAAGTCCTCGATAAACCTTCGATAATATCCTACCAAACCTAAGAAGCTTCTAATCTCCGTCACTGATGTAGGTCGTTCCCAATCCATTACTGCCTCAACCTTAGAAGGATCTACAGCTATTCCCTGCTTACTCACTACTTGACCCAGAAACTTCAACTCAATCTTTCAGAATTCACATTTAGAAAGTTTTGCATACAACTTCATCTCTTTCAGAATCTGCAGCACGATCCGCAAGTTCTCCATGTGCTCCTCCTTAGTCTTAGAGTAGATTAGAATATCATCAATGAAGACGATGACGAATCTATCCAGGAAAGGACGGAATATCCGGTTCATATAGTCCATGAACACAGCAGGGGCATTGGTTAACCCAAATGACATCACAGTGTATTCATAGTGACTATATCAAGTTCTGAAAGCGGTTTTCAGGATATCTTGATCTCTCATTCTTATCTGGTGATAACCAGACCTTAAGTCGATCTTAGAAAAGGCACCAGCTCCATGCAATTGGTCCATTAGATCATCAATTCTCAGCAATGGGTATTTGTTCTTTACAGTTACTTTGTTCAGTTGTCTGTAATCTACACATAGCCGCATACTTCCATCCTTCTTCTTCACCAACAACACCCGTGCTCCCCACGGAGAAACGCTCGAACAAATGAAGTTCTTATTCATTAACTCCTCCAGCTGAACCTTAAGTTCAGCCTGCTTCAAAGGTGACATTCGGTAAGGCGCAATTGAAATTGGTCTTGCTCCAGGAACCAGCTCAATCGCAAGTTCAATTTCTCGGGAGGGAGGAAATTCAGGTATATCCTCAGGAAATACTTCTGGAAATTCATTCACAACTGGAATCTGGTTCAAACTTTGTTCATCACTTGATACACTGGCAGCCAACAGTATGAATCCCGAACACTTACTTCCATTACAATTCACCATGACAGGATTCAAGTAATATCCATTCGCCACCACCGGTCCTTCTGAACCTCCCGACATAAACTATAGTGATCTTTCAAAGCAATCGAGCAGAACATGATTCTTTGATAACCAGTGTAATCCCAGAATGAGATCAAGGGTAGTCATTGGCAGACAAATTAAATCATGGACAAAAGTTCGGTGCTTAATTCGGAACGGAACTTGTTGACAACCTAATCTAGTTACGACAGCCTCAAAGGCAGGAGTATGTACTTGCAAGTCATGGGCTAATGATGAAGAGAATTTTTTGTATGGTTTAGAATTTCACTATTAAATTCTCGTTGCAAGTATAGTTCTAAACCAACAAACAATCCTCAATAAAAATTTTGTTTGTCACAAGTATAAACCCCAATAAAAATAACCGAAGTATTTAAACCTCGGGTCGTCTCTCAAGGAATTGCAGGGAAGTGTGCTCAATTATTGGTTATGGCAAGGTGTTTTGTGGTTTTGAATAAGGGACAAGAGAAATAAATAGCAAGAAAGTAAATGAAATTCAAATGATAAAAAGGTCTTGGAAAGGGTTGATGGTTAAGGATCTTTATCCTTGTTACTAACCACAATATGATAATTGCAAGGATCAATCCCATTAAGTCATCCTCTAACAAGTGAAGGAAAGTCAAAGAGCTACATCAATCCTAATCCATAAGTCCTAGCCACCTCACTAATTAACATAGTGGAAGCTAGAGAAATTGTAACGACCCAATTTTCAGTACGCCTAGGACATACCAGAAACTGAGTGCTACCAATTTGTGATCCTAATTATTATCTATTATTTATTATATGAGCCTTATTCGTTGTTAAAAGCATAGTTAGTTAGCGAGGTACTTTTTTTTTGAAGTCAATAGACATCAATTATCAATCGCTTAGACATTAGCAATTCAAGTTCACCTAAGTTACCATCCCAAGCCAAGAACACAAAAATCTATCCTAACATCCTCCCAATTATTTTATCAAACACTTGGAAGGCATAAAAGGAAAGCAAGATAAAATTGCAAGAAATGTAAATCTACAACTATCAATTGCAAGGAAATTAACAACAACAGTTCAAATCAACAATAAAGGAACATAAAACATAATTTGCATTAAAAGGAAAATGAAAGAAACAAGAGTGCATCAACAACAAGGTAAACAAATACAAAGAGTAAAATACTAAACTAGAGAAGCAAAGGAAAAGGAACAAGAAATTGTAAAAGAAAAGTAAATCAAAGCATAAATTAAACCTAGATCTAAAGAAATCCTAATCTACATCAAACCTAATTCTAGAGAGAAGAGAGAGCTTCTCTCTCTAGAAACTAACTAAAGCATGGCAAAAACTCCTAATTGCTTTCCCCTTTGACCCCTCTTAGTCTCTGGAATCAGTTGGATTTGGGCCTGAGAAGCTCAGAAATTGCCCCCAGTGTTTTCACTTTAATGAGGTCACGTGCGAGTTGCGACGCGTACGCATGGGTCACGCGTACGCGTCGCTTGGCATTTTACTTCCCACGTGTACGCATCATGTCACGCGTGCGCGCCAATGTATGCACTCCAAATCCTTGTTTTTCCATGAATTCTCCATCTTGCATGCTTTTCTCCTCACTCCCTTGATCCATTCCTTGCCTCTTAAACCTGAATTCACTAACAAACTCATCAAGGCATCTAGTGGAATCAAAGGTGAATTAAAATTAGCAAATTAAATGCCTAAAAAGTATGTTTTCACTCTTAAGCACAAATTAGGAGAAAGTCATGAAACCATGCCATTTCGTTGAATAAATGTGAGAAAAGTTGATAAAATCCCCTAAATTAAGTACAAGATAAACCCTAAAAATGGGGTTTATCAGCTAACATGGTTATTTTCAATGCTAACTCACTAGCTTTCTCAAACGATATAAACGAATATGATGCCCTAGTATCAAATAAAGCAATTAAGATTTTACCACCAATTTCACAATTACCTTTAATCAAAGTGTCTGATCTCTCAGCACCATCCGCCATCATGGTAAACACATGTCCCTGCTGCTGAACTCTCTCAGCTTCCTGTCTCTTCCTCTCTGGACAATTCTAGGCCAGATGTCCGGCTCCACCACAGTAGTAGCATACACCCAGTCCAACTCTGCACAAAGTGTTCGGATGATATGCCCCACATCTCTTACATGTCAAGTTGTTGGGAGGATTCTGAATCTACTTTTCTTTGCCTCTTCCTTGATTTTTGTTATTGTTAAATCTCTGGAAGGTGTTATGGCCCTGACGTAGTTGTGGAACATAGCCTCCTTGCTTAAAATTTTGTCCTCTAGGCGCGAAGTTCCTTCCCTGATCTCTCCTAACAAAAGCTCGGTGATCACCCTTGTCCAATACTGCCTTTCTCGTGTAACAACCTAACTTCTAGCCTGTCATGACCAAGGCTAGTAGCTAGGTACTACTATTTAGCTAACTTTAGATATTTTAGACCATATATTAGGTGTATACATATGAGCCTGTAGCGCTAGTCGAGAATCGTGTATTTAGTCACGCATATCGGAATAATTGTAAATTAAGCAGTTAATACAAGAAACGGAAAAGCATAGCATAGCATACTCATATCATACATGAGACGCCCAGAGGCTTAATTCATCACAAAAGACAAGTTCATACTTAATTACTTATTATATTATGTACGTACTCCATCTTTAATGCTTACAGGCCCCGACTCACAAGAGCCACCCTAGACTAGGACCCGTTCTACATTATTAAATAAATGAAAAGAGATAGCCCTCTAAAAAGAATATTCAAGAGCGAGGGCAAGGACCACTATTATTAAAACTACTACCATTACTACTACTACTGCTGCTTGTAAGGCCTACATCGGTTGGGGAGGGGAACGAAGCATGCCTTATAAGGGTGTGGATACCTCTCCCTAGCGTGATGCATTTTGACGAGTGAGTGTGGGGGCTTTGGCTATCATCCCTATCGTCAAAGGCAAAACCGTGAGGCCTTGTGTGCCAAAGCGGCCAATATCGTGCTAGCGGGTGGTCTGGGCTATTACAGATGGTATCAGAGGTGGAACCCAGATCGATGTGCCAGCGAGGGCACTGGACTCCCTTAGGGGTGGATTGTAAGGCCCACATCGGTTGGAGAGGGGAACGAAGCATGCCTTATAAGGGTGTGGATACCTCTCCCTAGCGTGACGCATTTTGACGAGTGAGTGTGGGGGACTTTGGCTATCATCCCTATCGTCAAAGACAAAACCGTGAGGTCTTGTGTGCCAAAGCGGACAATATCGTGCTAGCAGGTGATCTGGGCTGTTACACTGCTGCTGATACTGGGTCTACAGAAACTACTATCACAGTATGCTAAAGTGAGGGAATCACTCTGACGCACCGGTGATGTTGTTGCTGCTCGCATCCTCTGTGGAGTCCTCTTCCCCGGTCTCAAAAGAACTAGAGTATAGATCTGCCATCATATGGTCAATCCATGCCTCTGAGCTAAACTCGGTTGAAGGTGCAGAACTAGAGCTTTCAAGAACTCCTGGCCCGTCGAATCCTAGCTCAGCTATAGGGGATGGTGGTGGAGTGTCGGGCATAGGTATGTCAGGAACTACTTGATCCTCATCGGGGTTGAACCATGGTGGATACTCAGGTATGTCAATGATCGGAGACTGCGGTATTGGCTCTGTCATATTCAGAGGGTAAGGCGGAAAAGGATACTGGCCTCTACCCGGGTGAAGCTCGGATAGCAGTGTATCATAAGGCGTGTCAGGGTCAAACTCCTGGCTAAGTAGAGGGTGAGAGAAAGGACGGTCGGGAAGATAGTAGGTGCATGTACGCGAACTACCCCAAAACACCGCACTCCCCGTCGCGGAGTCCACGTATCTGCCATACGCTGGGTACTCAAAGAAGATCACGCCGGTCCCTATCTGCGGACATGGAAAAAAGGAGGTGAGAACCTAAGGTTCCCAGTAGGGTACTATACGAAAAACCTAAGGGGATCCGCAGTCTAAGTCGAATCGTTTATAAGGTCACAACAGTAATCAATCATACAAACAGATGTAATCACAAGTATATAACAGTATAACAGTCACATATACAAATAAGCAGACACAAGCAAAGGAATGCAGCAAACAAGTATGATGCATGTCTGGTCCTACATAGGTCATGATCTCATGCGTCGGTTGGCTACCTGCAGCCCGACGTTACCCGGCCCAAGTCCGGATATGGCTACTCCACTGGGTCGGTCGCGCACTGGTGCCCGTAATACAATTGCGGCACTAATAAAGAATGGTCCAAAAATATAAGGTGCTCCCAGTGAGTAGCAGTCCATATGGCGGGCGTCCCCACGTTCATATAGTCTCTGACCAGGCGGTATGGAAGTCCGCTCTGCCAGGTACTTCTCAACACCTTGGGGTGTACAGTTTCTTCTTCCGCGGCACATCTCAACAGAATTTCTTTCTAAGAGACTTCTCCTCCCTTCTTTTATAAAAACTTGTTCCCGGATCTTCCTTAAAATATCTCAGCCTTGTCACATTTTTCCATTTTGCCCTCTTTTATTTAACTTTTCTTTTTACCATTTTCATTAGGTTTTTAATGATGCTTTCACCCCTAATGTTATTATTTTATCATTGTATCTTCATATTTTTCTAACATACCTTTTCTCCTTGATTAAATTAATTATTCATTTTTAATTTGACTTTATGCCTGAAATTACTAATATGCCCCTAAGTACTCTAGTTTTTACCGTTTAACCTTATTTAGCATCAAAATTTTACTGGATTAATCCTATTAGTTGCCTATGATTAAAATTATTCCTAATAATTTTATTAAATGCTAATTTTCACCCTAAGGGATCTAAAACCAAATTTACCCTTTATTAATTTTATTTACTTATTCCAGTTACTACTTTTTACTGTTTTACTTCTAACTTTTACTAAAGCTTTTATTTAGGCCCGAAACTTTTTTATAATTATAATCTTGACCCAACTAATTTATATAATTACTATTTTACCCTTAATGACACTAAATTCACAATTTTACTTATTTTTCATTTAAATTATATTTTTGACTCTCTTTTTACCCAAAAATGACCATAACACCCTTTTTACCTTTCCTCCTTTGTTCCATAGGATTAAAACTATTTTTGTAACTACTTTTTAACTCTTTTTTACCATAATTTTCGTGCTCTTAGTGACTGAAATTTCAGAGGTGCAGTTTTTATGTTTTTCTTCACTTTTTGTGATGTTTTAAACTTGAAACCTAAACCCCAAGCGCTTCCATGTTTCCAGCTGTTTTCACATGAAATCCAGAGGTAATATAACAGTATTTTACACATATTTATCAAGCCAAAATAGTGGTAACTCACAAAATTTCTAGAAATTCAAAATAAGCATAAAATTCACCACAAAGCGACTCATATAAGCATTGAAAATAAGCACAACCATACTCTAACTAATCCTAACCCTTACCTCTTATGTAATTCAGTTAGTAAACATTTCTCACACTAGAAAACGTGCATATACGGGCAGAAACACAGCTGGTGGTGGTGAGCTTCGTTTTTGGGCCTAAAGTGTCGCAAAACGTCAAAATTGAACTACGGTGAGCTCGAAACTCCTTAATTCCTTAGGCGTGCTCCATGGGTGCTTCAAGAGGAGTTCTATATACATAGAGGAGAGTAAGGATTCATCATGGTTACTATTTATTTTTAAAAGGAAAAGAAAAAGAGAAAGAACAAGAGTTTACCTAGCCAAATTCGGTATAAACGCAAAGATTGGTGAAAACGGACAATAGTTTGTACTTGTATGGTTTGAGTCCTTGAAGAACACTTGAAGAATAGTGTATGAATGGTGATATAAGGTGCTGAAAATGCAGGTAGGATGTGTAGAATTTCTCTGTTCCTCCTCTCTCACTTACGGTTCTTATCTCTCTCTTTATGGTAAAATGTTATTGAATTTTTGCTTGGTAATTTTCTTAAATAAAAATATGAAGACTATCCTAATTAAATGTGGTAAAAGAGGGCTGGAAAAATTAGACATAAATGGGCTGATAGCAAGAGAGAAGGGACGTGATTTCGAGGAAACACATTCAACATCATAATGATGTGTTTATCTGCAGTTAACCGTGGTTAATTATTTGTGGTTAAAAACACAGCAGAGAGGGGTGAGAGGCTGAGATAATCTTGGCCTAGAGGCTAAGAGAGTGGGGCCGAGTTACTAGGGTAGCAAGCAAGAGGATTCGGGGCCTTTAGAAGTCATTTGTGGAATACTAGACAGAAATTCAGTTCGGATAACTTTTACTAGACAGTAAAACAATTAATGACTAATAACTATTCTTAAAGAAGTAAATCATGAAGAGATAGCTATTATAAAGCTAGAGACACATTTACTTGAATAGAAATTACTTTTATCACTAGTTCTGAGGTTTTCGGTTACTAGAATTTTTTTTTCGGTGTGCGCACAATCGTCACTAAAAGCATTTTTGTAGCTCAAAAGTTTCTGGTGTGGTAACTAAGCCAATGATAAGATAGTATTTAATATCCATTAGTCAAATTTGACTTAGAGGGATTAATAACCCTCATAAAGCCAAGTTTGACCTCGTAATTCTCTTTTTCTTTTTATTTTTCATTTTTTTCTATCCAGAAAAGTCTATTTACTAAAAATCTGGTTCTTACATCTCACACAATCCTTAGTAACTCAACTCTTATTTACCAGTTCAAAGAAAACTCTGATCTCCATCGGGCCCACTGTACTCAGGATGTCATTCCGCAGATCACCTTCATATTTTATGCATTTCCATTCTTCAAAATCCTCCGGAGCACCCTGACAAATCCTAGAGAACTGGCATAGTTCCTCAAATCGACTGGTATACTCTGTCACTGACATGGACCCTTCTTCAGCTGTAGCAACTCAAGCTCCTTCACCGTCTTTACTGATTTTAGGAAATACTTCTTATAAAACTCGGATTGAAATACATCCCAAGGGATTGCAACATTATCTCGCTGCAGAAGGCGTCAGGTCTCCTGCCACCAATACTGAGCTTCACCCATCAGCTGAAAAGTAGTAAACTCAACACATTGATCTTCAGGCACTTGTTGCGCTCACAAGGCTCATTCCATCACTTGAAACCAATTATCAGCCTCTGTGGAATTTGTGGTTCCTCTAAATGTTAGTGGGTTTATCTTCAAAAAAGTTGCTAAAGTCATAGGCCCATTTCCACCATTACCCCTATTTCCGTTATTAACTTGCTGACCAAGGGCCTCAGCCGTTGTCTGCATAGCAGCCGCCATGTTCTCCAGGGCATTCGTAAAGTTCAAAGGATTATTCATTGTGGTTTCAGGTTTCGCATTACTATTTCGGCCTCTGCCTCGACTGCCTGTGCGTCCACGAGTCTTCATTTAGTTCCTGTTCACACCAAACAAGTGATATCAAGGTGATCAGTCTCAATATCTCAAGTCTAATACTTCAAAGTTCCAAATGCATGCGCATAAACAAATATGCCACATATATCAATTAGATATCCAAATTAGCATATATATATACACCCAAAGTATGCCCAGAAGCATAGTGAGTCAGTCTCTCAGGCTCTATAGGAACGAACTGCTCTGATACCATAATGTAACACCCTACCACACAGAGCCTTACGCTTAAGTCATAAAGCAGAGGTGACGAGATATTACGACCTTTAAAAGAAAAGACTTATATAAATATAGTTAAAAGAAATTATATCTAGGAGCCTTGAAGAATAAGCTAAACAAAAGCGAAAACAGAAAATCGTCTCACGCTCGCGTGGATAATCGTAAAATGGATAGGTAAGATGAAAAGAAGGCTATAAACATAATATATAGATCAGAGTTCCAAAACACAGATATCAAGCTCCAGACTCGACCTGCAAAGCTAAGGCCAGCCAGAGTATATATATATATACACAACCCAAATATTAACTCAAACTACAGAATAAATACCTGTTTCTCCAAGTCAACCTCTAGGAGGGACAAACATAAAATATATACAAAGGAGAATCTATATACATATATACATAGCATTAAAACAAAATACAACATCCCATAATAACCACACTTTGCTTGCATAGGAAACTCCAGACGCTCAGCGAGGTGCTTCTCGACCTGCATATGAAAAACAACAGAATATATATGGAATGAGAACCGGAGCTTCTCAGCATGGTAAAGGTACCCACGTAGTTAATATAAGAGGTTTCGGAAAAGCTAGAGGCGTTCCTAGAACTTCGACACTCAAATTTCAGCTTAAAGACCCAACTAAAGCATAAATTAAGTAAGTTATCTAAGGTATTCAAGTTCTAAATCTAACTTTAACTTAACACTTCACTTTCTATTTCCTCCAATCCTCCGAATCACCGGTGGAACAACCCCCCTCACACCTCCGCTAAGAGGGTTTCTCAGAAAACATACACATACAATTCAAGCAAGAAAAACACAGATAGAGGAGCAATTACAGCAAGTAGAACAAGTAGCAGATAAGCAGAGTTAAATAGTTAAGCAAACCAAAACGATGCACAATCAAGAAAAACAAAGAAATGCATATGATGTATGCCTGTCCTATGGCTGATGAGTCTCATCTGTCAGTTATACAGCCAACCCGACATGTCCTGGTAGTTAACCATTGGACAGTCCCTCTGTGCGCGCATCCCTAAGCTCAAAAATAATATCCATTGAGTCAAACTCCAAGCTCAATAATATAATATTCCATAGAGTCAAACTCCAAGCTCAAATATAATATTCCATGGAGTCAAACTCCAATCTCAAATATAATATAATATTCAAAATCCATATATATATGCATGCCCATGGGAGAACCCGGGGAGTTAAAGTGTCCGATCACATCTTGCGACAGAGGGTCAACAATTAGTCTCGATGTCATCATCATTCATAAAAAATTCATACTCAAAACTTAATTCATTCTTTTCTAAATAAATCAAATTTAAAATCAAATCATAAAATCCTTAAACCCAAATCCTTCTAAATAAATACTTCAAATGAAGCCTCTAATTTTTCATAAAAACTTCGGCAGCATATTTTCTAAAACTTGGACTCCCTTCAAGGGTCCCAACCACCAAACCAAACACCTCTCAATCATTCAAATTATTTTCAGTATCAAATCATTTCAAAATCAAACCACTTCCAACATTAAATCTTTTCACAAAACCAACTAACTCCAATAGAAAATTATTTACAAAAACCAAACCACACATCATATAGCATATACACAATCTATCAATAATTCGTTCAATTCATTCTTATCTTAAGGTTTTCTAGCCTAAGTTTTCACGTGACATTCAACATTAACTACAAGAAACCAAAACCATACCTTGGCCGATTCCTCCCTAAGCTCAGAACACCTCAAAAACCTCTCCTTTCACAAGCTCCAAGCTTCCAAACATCAATTCCTCAAGCCTAATTATCCGAATTTTGTTCCAAACCGCCCAATTGAACTCCAAATCAATTAGAACACAATCTTACCCATGGATCAATTGGACAAAATCCATTGATTATCCGCTGCTAGAGTTCACCACTTTGTTCGAATAGAATTGAAGAGAATTTCAAGACGAACACGTGATCACTGATGGCTCGTCAATCGGAACGCCAGATTAAAAGTTACGGAGATTGAATCTTTGGAGGTGAGAATTAGGGATTTAACGTAAATCAACCTTCTTCTCCGTATCAGCAGAATGAAAAAAGAAGAATGCTTGTTTAAGGTGTTTTATAGGTTTGGCTTGGGCTTGGTTTGAGCCCGGTCATACCGGTTCAGCCTGTTGGCCCGTTTTTGGGCCAAAATTTTTAAAATTAGTGTCAAAATTTGTACTTTCAATATTTCTCTCCTCTAAATTATAAAAAATTATTTTTCTAATTTTTTAATAATAATTAATTTATTGACTAATTATTTATTAATTTTGCGGGGTATACACTCGGCAGAGGAGTACCATTGCATGCACCTCACTTCTTGTAACACCCTAACTACCAAAGCTCATGCTTCCGGCTACGCGACTCTGATAGCTCGGACATTACGACGACACTTATATTATTTAATACTAAAATATGAGCCTGTTTGAAACTTTAAACCGCAATTAACTTAACACTTCACTTTCTATTTCCTCCAATCCTCCGAATCACCGGTGGAACAACCCCCCTCACACCTCCGCTAAGAGGGTTTCTCAGAAAACATACACATACAATTCAAGCAAGAAAAACACAGATAGAGGAGCAATTACAGCAAGTAGAACAAGTAGCAGATAAGCAGAGTTAAATAGTTAAGCAAACCAAAACGATGCACAATCAAGAAAAACAAAGAAATGCATATGATGTATGCCTGTCCTATGGCTGATGAGTCTCATCTGTCAGTTATACAGCCAACCCGACATGTCCTGGTAGTTAACCATTGGACAGTCCCTCTGTGCGCGCATCCCTAAGCTCAAAAATAATATCCATTGAGTCAAACTCCAAGCTCAATAATATAATATTCCATAGAGTCAAACTCCAAGCTCAAATATAATATTCCATGGAGTCAAACTCCAATCTCAAATATAATATAATATTCAAAATCCATATATATATGCATGCCCATGGGAGAACCCGGGGAGTTAAAGTGTCCGATCACATCTTGCGACAGAGGGTCAACAATTAGTCTCGATGTCATCATCATTCATAAAAAATTCATACTCAAAACTTAATTCATTCTTTTCTAAATAAATCAAATTTAAAATCAAATCATAAAATCCTTAAACCCAAATCCTTCTAAATAAATACTTCAAATGAAGCCTCTAATTTTTCATAAAAACTTCGGCAGCATATTTTCTAAAACTTGGACTCCCTTCAAGGGTCCCAACCACCAAACCAAACACCTCTCAATCATTCAAATTATTTTCAGTATCAAATCATTTCAAAATCAAACCACTTCCAACATTAAATCTTTTCACAAAACCAACTAACTCCAATAGAAAATTATTTACAAAAACCAAACCACACATCATATAGCATATACACAATCTATCAATAATTCGTTCAATTCATTCTTATCTTAAGGTTTTCTAGCCTAAGTTTTCACGTGACATTCAACATTAACTACAAGAAACCAAAACCATACCTTGGCCGATTCCTCCCTAAGCTCAGAACACCTCAAAAACCTCTCCTTTCACAAGCTCCAAGCTTCCAAACATCAATTCCTCAAGCCTAATTATCCGAATTTTGTTCCAAACCGCCCAATTGAACTCCAAATCAATTAGAACACAATCTTACCCATGGATCAATTGGACAAAATCCATTGATTATCCGCTGCTAGAGTTCACCACTTTGTTCGAATAGAATTGAAGAGAATTTCAAGACGAACACGTGATCACTGATGGCTCGTCAATCGGAACGCCAGATTAAAAGTTACGGAGATTGAATCTTTGGAGGTGAGAATTAGGGATTTAACGTAAATCAACCTTCTTCTCCGTATCAGCAGAATGAAAAAAGAAGAATGCTTGTTTAAGGTGTTTTATAGGTTTGGCTTGGGCTTGGTTTGAGCCCGGTCATACCGGTTCAGCCTGTTGGCCCGTTTTTGGGCCAAAATTTTTAAAATTAGTGTCAAAATTTGTACTTTCAATATTTCTCTCCTCTAAATTATAAAAAATTATTTTTCTAATTTTTTAATAATAATTAATTTATTGACTAATTATTTATTAATTTTGCGGGGTATACACTCGGCAGAGGAGTACCATTGCATGCACCTCACTTCTTGTAACACCCTAACTACCAAAGCTCATGCTTCCGGCTACGCGACTCTGATAGCTCAGACATTACGACGACACTTATAATATTTAATACTAAAATATGAGCCTGTTTAAAACTTTAAACCGCGAAACCGCTCCCAAAAATACTTTCATCCGATAACATACATTCACAGAATACCATACAACATACAAAAGCTCATAAAAGTACATCCATATATATATACACACACACACACATATATATATATATATAATATTACAAGTTTATCTATACTGAACCAAAATAGCCTTTTATATCTTTCCAAACCGGAAACACACAAAACCAAAACCAACCATCGGTCCATCTCATTTCAACCACGGCCCTAGGCCCAAACAAATCCAACCAACAACCAATCACCACAATCCAACAGAGTCCCAGTTGCAAACACAAATAGGAAGTTCAAGCACAAACAAACAGTTACAGCAAGTAGAACAATTAGCAGTTAATCACATAGGCAAAACCAAGTACAATATGCACACCCAAATAATGTCACATAGATGCATATGATGCATGCCTGTCCCTAGTGGCTGAGGATATCATCTGTCGGTTATACAGCCAACTCGAAACGTCCTGATAGCTAACCATGGACAGAAACACCCATCGCGGAGCAAGTAGGTTTGAGCTACAACCCCATTGCTACTACCCGCTCGACCCAGAGCAAGTGGAATAATCACTACTGCGGCTACTACCCAGGCGGGTGTTTAAAAGCTCAACCTGGAGCGAGTGGAATCACCACTACTACCGCTACTACCCAGGCGTCACAGTCTCTAACCTGGAGCAAGTGAGACGAACCACAACCCTTGCTACTACCCAGGTATCTCAAGCACATATTCATTCAGTCCCAGCCATAGATCAACATCCATCTCAGCCATCCGGCTTAAATTCATAATTCATAGTCAGCCATACGGCCCATAACTCATTCGGTAATCAGCCATAAATCAATATCATACGTAGCCATTCCGGCTCACGGTTCAATCCAGAACCAGCCAATATTCATAATCATACACATCCATTCCGGCCCATAACAAAACAGCACTTCCACCATCCAACATCATCAAATTCATAAAACCGGCATTTAAGCCATAAATCACTTTTTCTCAAATCGCTTCACTTTGAAATCAAGTTTCAACTCTTTTCAGCCTTGGCTTTAGAAATCTCGTTTCTCAAATCATCTCAGGCTCATAAGCCAAATTTACTCAAAGTGAGTTCCCTTTTT
>NC_029788.2:100531614-100537549 GCF_000816755.2 Arachis ipaensis
CGGTTCAATCCAGAACCAGCCAATATTCATAATCATACACAGCCATTCCAGCCTATAACGAAACAACACTTCCACCATCCAACATCATCAAATTCATAAAGTTGGCATTTAAGCTATAAATCACTTTTTCTCAAATCGCTTCACTTTGAAATCAAGTTTCAACTCTTTTCAGCCTTGGCTTTAGAAATCTCGTTTCTCAAATCATCTCAGGCTCATAAGCCAAATTTACTCAAAGTGTGTTTCCTTTTTAAAACAAAGCCACTCTCGGCTTTCTCTTTCCAAAACTTCCATAACCATGGCAAGTTAATGATTTATTTCAAAGTATTCAAAATCACCCACCCAACAATGGGATTTTATATTCAAAACTTCTCGGCAGAGTCCTAAGTCTTTAGGGAAGGTCAACCTATATCAATTCCTTAAAATTCATTGAAACTCTTAAAATCATGGATTCTCGGTTCAAGTAAATAAAAATGAATTTATTATGAAACCGACCATACAAAATCACAAGTTTCAACCTGGTCCAAAAATCAACTCATCTGAAAAGGAACCGGTTCATTTGAATCAAACCACTTTCAGGTTTCTTTTTGGAATCCATTTTTCTAACTCTTCCAAAATGCCTCAAACTTAATTACTCAATCAAAAGTCTACATTCCTTTGAAATCACTAAAAGCTCCTTTTTATATTGAAATCAATATTAGAGCATCATTCTTTCCTTCAGTGATTCAAACGGTAAAAATAGTTCATTTCTAAATAAGTCAAACTCAAGGCATAAAGTTCACTAAATAAATTAAGCTTGAAAATATAAATATTCTCTTAATAAATCAAATAATACAACTTCTCAAATCCAATCCTTTTTAAATAACTTTTTAAACAAGACTGAGATTTTGTAGAAATTTCGGCAGCACCTCCCCTAAAACTTGGACTTTCACCACCCGTTTCGGGTCCCAACTAAACCGTTTCTCATTCCTTTTCAACAGCTCAAAACCAGAAATCAATTCAAAGAAAGCTAAATCCAACAGTCGCCTCAGTGGCATATCTCAAGAAAACCATTTCAAAGTCAACTCAATATCAACCGATTTAACTCATTTCCAAAGCTTTAAAGAAACGGTTCAGTAACAAATCATTTGTCCAAGATCAAGTCAATTAAAGTAAATCAGGCTGAATTCAAAAGTGCATTTGACTTTTCACATCATCAAATAATTGACTCAAATCAAATCAATCCTCAACGGATTAAACTCAGATTTCAAATCTTTAAAGAATCACTTCAAAACATTACATTTCACAAAGCCGCACAACAATTCAGCCAAACAAACATCCATAATCATTCGAGTCAATCAAATAATACATAAGGCAGATACAATCACTAAATACACCATATCTCACATCAGTATCCATATGTAATAATTCCAATAATAAACTATAGTTTTCGGAAAGCGCCCCTACCTCAAAACGCAAATTCCAAAATCCAAATGTCTCACAGAGTCCTTTCCGCCTCAACCTGAACTGACGGCAACCAAAATCTCAGCTCCCAGCCACTTTCGCAATAACCAAAGCAACACTAATCGAAACATATAATAATCAGGACTCGACCCCACGTTACCAAAACTCATTTATTAACCAAACACAACCGAAAACTAACCCGAGGCTTCTCGAAACATAATTTCTTACCGGAATAACAACACGAAGCAGCTGCGACTTCGAACCGGCCCCGGCAACAGCTCCGGCGGCGGCTAGAATCTCCGGTGGATCAACTATAAAAATCGTGCAGCATCAAAACCTTCTCAAAATCCAAAATGACCGAAACCACAAATTAAAACCCTTACCGGCAAACTTTTCCGGCAGCGGCGGCAGGGTCTCTGGTGGGAGAAACTCAGCCCGGAGCTCCTTCGGTGATCCCGAAAGTCACAGCGGCCCAAATCACGGTGACTCAGCCTGCTCCTCTTCTTGTAGCGATTCCCGCAACAACATCACAAGCCAAAAAGGGCTGAGAGTGGCAGAGCTCAGCCACGGTGAAGCAGGGCAGTACAACGGCGACCAAGCATAGCCCTCCAAACGGTAGTGACGTGGTCACAGCTCCTCTTCTCCGTCCTCGTCGGCGACCGTGAAGCACAAAGGTAGCATCTTTCCTTTCTCAGCGGATCAGAACAACGGAGGCAGAAGGACTCATCTTGCTCCTCCAGCTCGCGTCTTCTGTAAGATCCGGTTAATTAACGGCTAATTAACCCATAAATGAGAATTTATTCTAGAAAGCCAAAAATTTTATTTTTATGGCTTAATATGATAGAGGAAATTGAGACGAGAATTTTGGTACCAATTTTATAGAAATCGGACCAAGATTGGACCGAACGGGCCAAACCGGGCCAACCGGACCCAAAGTGGGCCCTTGGCCCAACTAAACTAAACCAAAACCCTAGTTTTCAGCACTCTCTCTCCTCATTTGAGACACTAAACACGCTGAAATGGAGGCCATGGAGGGAAGAACACTCTCTCAAGTTCTATCTCTCACTTGATCTTCAAACCACCATAACTTTTGATCTAGAGCTCCGATTGCCGCTCCGTTTGCGGCCACGCGTTTACCGCGGAGAGCTCTACAAAACCCATACAATCAATCTTGAGGTAAGCCACGTTTTACTGTTCGAAATTCCAGCCCTTGATTTCGAGTTTCATGAGCAAAAATGTTGAGATTTTGGGTTCTTTGATGTTATAGGACCCAACTCTCTTGAAGGAGGAGGTTAATCTTGTCTCCTTGGACCTTGGGTGTGGTAAGATTCTCAACCCTAGTATAATTTGTTGTTCTATGATGTTTGGGTATACTACTATATGTACTAAATTTTTGTTTTAGAGGTCGTAATACCTTGCCATCTCTGAATTATGACTTAAGCATAAGTCTCTGTATGGTAGGGTGTTACATCTTCCCCCTCTTACCGGTGACAGCGACGCAGCTCGAGGCCCCATGGACGGTGGCGACGAGACTCAAGTTCTGCCCCTCTTCGATGCCTCTTCTCCGTGATAGTGGTAGCAGCGGGTTGATTCGATGGCGAGGCGTGGTGGCGCGGCAGCGAGGCAGGTTCGGCGGCTTGGCGGGGACAACATAGCTGGCGGTGGTGAGGATGATCGGCGGTGGCGAGGATTGGACGCAATCTGGACACGGCGGCGAGGTGACCGGCGACAGTAGCGCGGCTCACGGTGAGGCGCGGTGAGGACGATAGCGGTGGCAGCGCAACATGGCTTATTTCCTCTCCTACCGTAGCTCTCTGCCTCTCTTTTTCTCTATTGTTACTGGGTATGGATTTGGAAAAGAAGGGGGAAAGCATGCGTGTTGCAGGTTTGCTGAGGGGAGAATAAGGGTGGCGGCTACTAGGCATAGGATTAGGGTTTCCTTTTTGAAACTTAGGGTTAGGGGTAATATAGTAATTGAAACTCAATTAAATCCAACACTAATTATATATAGAAAATACTATTTGTTCATCACTTTCACAAATTATTTTCAATAAAATGTTCAAATCAGATAATTAAAAATAATATACTTAATTTCTTCATTTTCCAAAATACCAGTATTAATATTTAAAATATTAATTATTTAATCCAAAACATATAGAAATCCTTATTATTTCACAACTACCAACTTTATAATTTGAATATAGAAAATAATCCAATAATTATAAAATTGGATAATAATCTCAATTTATTAAAAATTCAATAAATCGAAACTTGCTTTAATTTTCTTGAATAAGATAATTTCTGAAATTAAAACTACAGAAATATTGAATTTGAAATTAGATCATGATAGCCCTTTTTCAAAAGCTCTGAGTCTTACACTTCTCTTCTCTTAGATTGCGCCAACCTCACTCCTCACTTCTCTTCTCTTAGATCACGCCAACCTCACACCTCGCTTTCTTCTCTTCTCCACGCTTCCTTCTGCTCTGTTTTGATTCCACAGTTCACAAAAACTCTTCTCACCACCGTTTCTGGTTCTTGTTATCTTAGTTTTGATTATAACTTTTGATTTAATGGAATCCACAAGGTCGAATGATGAGATTTGTGTTTAATTTACTTCATATATTAATTTTTTATTCCTGATTTGATTTCAATTTTTTTATTATCTATTTTTTATTCCTAAATGGTTTAACTACATATTTGGTTTCTGATGAAAAGTCTAGTTGCTCCAGCTGATCCATGTATTCTGTGTGTTAAGTTTTGGTAATTTGTGTATCTAATTATGCAAATACTTTTGATTTGTGGCATCATTATGTCATTTAGGTCTTTTTATTTGGTTCCAAAAAGAAATGCTTCTCAATTACATCATGTACGTTGTGTGATTATATTCTGGAAAATTTATGTTATAAATTTCTGTAATGAGAAAAATGTTTAGCCCCTGGATTTGAGTCAAATTGGTAGTTTGCACGTTTAAAATTTCTACATTTGCTTAGATCAGATAATGATACTGATTCTATGAATATATGCGGGTTTAATGCTATATTTGACTACTGAGTTTGATTATCATGTTTACTGAGTTTGATTATACTCAGATTCAGTGCTATACTTGACTATTGAGTTTGATTATACATGTAAGCCGTTGAAAAAATTGTACATATGCATATGACTCTAATTTGATTTTAATTTTTTATTATCTATTTTTAATTCTTGATTTGATCTTAAATTTTTTATTATCTATGTTTTAGGTTGTTTTAAGCATATGAATGACATTTCTCTCTGTAAAAGATTATGAAGCTTTTTATACCAATTATGCAAAGAGGGTTGGTTTTTCATAGAATATAAGAACTACTAAGTGAGATCAAAATCGACAGATCACATACAAAATATTGGTATGTTCTAGAGCTAGTTATCGAAAATAAAAAATTGATCCACTAAAGAAGACAAATTCAACTTCCGCACAAAGTTGTAAAGTTAGGATTATTGTGAAAAGGGATAAGAAGTTGGATGTGTTAACCTTTGTGAATATCTTTGTAATAGTTTTGATTTTAATTTTACATGTTGCAATGTTGCAACGAAACTCTTGCATTTTTTTCTTTATAATAGTTTAAATTTTGATTTTACATGTTATTAGTAAATTTACATTCAACATTCTGAGTTATTTGAGATTCTGAGTTATTATTATTGGTTCAAGAACATAACCCTCTTTTCACATTAAAATTTTCTTGTTTCAAATGTTATTGATATATACAGTCTTCATTCTTCTCGTGATTGACTTGGGGCTTATTCATTTGAAATATATAAGTCACTTTGGTTAAGGCAACATTTAAAATTTATAATAATTCTCAGAAATTTGATATCTACATTGGTGTCATATATTCACATGCTGCCACAGGACTAATATTTTTATTGTTTTATATCCAAAATTATTTATTTCACAAGATTATAGTAAAGAAAAGAGTTACAAGTACTAATAACTAATGTAACTAATAAATAGGGTTGATGTTGATGCTTCAATTAATGGAAGATGGCTTCATTTAATTTATATATATGTATAGAAAATTATTTTAAACTTTTAACTAACTTTCTTCTTCATCAAGATTTACATTTTATCAAGTTTTAGATTGTACCATGAGAAAAATAACTAAATTCAGTAGTCATGTATAATCAAATTCAGTAAACATGAGTATAATTAAATTTAATAGTCAAATATAACATTGAATATAAATATAATTAAACTCAATAGTTAAATATAGCACTAAACCTGAGTATAATCAAACTTAGTAAATATGCATGATTAAATTCAGTAATCAAATATAGCACTAAACCTGAGTATAATCAAACTCAGTAAACACTATAATCAAATTCAGTAGTTAAATATAGCACTGAATCTGATTATAATTAAACTCAGTAAATATGTATAATCAAATTTAATAATCAAATATAGTACTAAACTTGAGTATCAAACTCAATAAACATGATAATTATAACAACTCGAATT
>NC_029788.2:100537583-100539697 GCF_000816755.2 Arachis ipaensis
ATATATATATATATATATATAGGTGCCATCTAGTGTACAGATGGATATATACAGAGTTTTGTCTTTTGTGGCTGAAAAGCGTGTCACTAAAAGTGTTGCTTAAAGAGAAAGTGTTATCCTTAATCGTTAACTTGGCTCTGATATCAATTTTTTCTACTATTACTAATTCTGATTTCATTTTTATAGTTTTTCAATCTTGTTTTAGTTTATAATATTCTTTTTTGCATGGATTATTGTATATAAAATCTTTTATCTGTTTGTCTTTTTCTTTAATATAATTTTTCAAATCCTCAAAAACTTCTTTTATTTCTACACTTTCTGTTGTTTCTAAATATCTTTTTAATTTTTCAACTTCATTCTCCATTTTTTCTTTCAACAGCTTTAATTCTTTTAAGTCATAATATGGTTTTCCAGGCATTTATAAATTTTTTAAGTTTAGCTCCAACTTGTTTATATTTATTCTTATTTCTATCCTTTTTATTATAAGGTCATTAATTTCGAACTGAAGATTATTTAATTCCCTTTTATACTCCTTTATTTTACTTTTTAATTTTTTCGCCCTTTTTCTTCTTATTTTGTTTTCTGGTCTTTCAATCTTTATATGCTTCATTATTTATCTTAGAATTTCTGTAAATTCTATCATCGATTCATCACTATTTTCTAGAGATTCTATTAATTTTTCTAGCTCTTCAACTTCTCTTTTCAACTTGTCATAGATTATTTTTAGAGTTTCAAATGCTCTTTGATTTATTTCAGAAAACCGTAAATAATTCAACCGATTTTCTCTTTCAAAGAGCTCTTGTTTCTTGTCTTGATAGGTTACATATATTTCTTCTTTATTTATTGTCATAACTTAGTGTTCAGGATTTCATTTAATTTTTCGACCTTTTTTGTTAATTCTTTTATTTCAGAATTTTCTTCTTTATTCTTTAACTTAGATAAACTTAAAGGGCTATTAATTTTGGATTCTCTTATTTAAAAATTTGATGAAACTAATTTTCCTGATGGTTCTTTTAGTAAAAGAACTGGATTTTCAATAGCTTTATATTTTGGTATTTCTGTCTTTACAATTTTCTGAAATAATTCATCGACATAAATTCTTTCTCTATTTTTAAATATTATACTATGATGACTATTTGTTAAAGCATAATTTATTGCATATGTAATTGAAAATGGTTCATCGTCTTGTTCCATTAGATTCTTTCTGTGAAATTTATAAGCCAAACTTATAGATCTTCCAGGATTTTCAGTTGATAAAGGTATAGCATATCCCAGATGGGCATTGAATTTAACATTTACGTTTGCCAAGTTTCCATGAACAATTCCAATTATTTGATCTATTAGGTCATCAGTAATTCTTTTGTCACAGATTGATAAGCTTATTGGTGAATTAATTCCTTTCATATATGTAGATTTGATTAAGACTTGTATAGTACTAATATGAATCCATCCAATTTTAGATCTTTTTTGTTGATCCTTAATTTTTTTTCAATCTGTTTGCTCAATTCTTCATCATTTATCAAGGCTATTTCAAGTTCTCCATTGGCGGATTTTATCTTTATAGGGGCTTCAAGTTGAATTTTTCCATAGTATATTATATTTTTTCTATTAAAAACTTCTTTTAAAAGATTTTGTTTATCAAAATTTTCATTTGATTTGAGATTTAATTCTGTTTTTAGAACAGCCTGTTTTTCATTATCTAATAAAGCAGTTAATCTATAATAATCAGATTCTTCTGTTAATTCTAAACTTTCTAAATAATTCATAATTGAAAGACTAGGATGAAGATGTACCTTTCTGGAGAAAAACTTCCTTTATTTAGTATATTTTACATAAGGTGTTCTTATCTCCAGAGGGGAGATTGTAGATACTAACTCCAGAGGGGAGTTTAGAACTATTTTTCCCTAAGGGAATTCTTCGTCAGACTACAGAATCGCCTCGGCAGCTTCCTCCTTGCTCTCCTAGCATATGAGTACTCTTAGCCTCCTGCTTTCTGTTTCTGATACCTCTACAATTGCCTAAGCAACCTATTTATAATAGTTGGGTTTGATGGACAATTCCCATCCTTACCCTTCTTATGACGTCATTGCTTATGTCATTGTTTGCTATCTTGC
>NC_029788.2:100541621-100558102 GCF_000816755.2 Arachis ipaensis
AACCTATTTATAATAGTTGGGTTTGATGGACAATTCCCATCCTTACCCTTCTTATGACGTCATTGCTTATGTCATTGTTTGCTATCTTGCACCAGCTACATCGTTGGTGCTTTATGACCTAAGTGCTTATGTCACTATGCAATAATATTGAGAGATGCTTCAGATGTGTTGTCCTCCTCTTTTATCATGTGACCCTCAGATGCATTGTCCTCTTCTTTCATCATGTGAGTTGATTCCGTTTCATTATTGCTTTCTTCAGATAACTCTGAGGCACATAGCTGGCACAAAGACGGACATGAATATTACTTGGTGTGCTGGAACCAAGCATTCTTCTTCTTTATTAAAAATAGGTTGACTGTTTGTAAATTTTAGGGATATATCCCTTGGATTTACATTGTCAATCATATTTTTAAATCTCTTTATTGCATCAACGAATCCTGCAGGAAACTCACTAATAATTTTTAGATCATTAAAAATTAAAATTGTATCAATTAATCCATATTGGAAAAACTGATAGGTGTCAGATGGGGAAGCATCTGGAAATATAACCAGCTTTGTTAGCTGTTCTTTGGCAATAGGATAATATCCCAAAATTGCCCTTTTTTCTTCAGTCCAATTCAGGACTATGTTAAGGGTTTCTCTGAGATTTGATCTGCAGACCCTTTTCTTTTCCTTTATTTCAGCCCTTGTAGGGATGTTTCTTATTATCCCTGTTCTCTGGGTTTGAATTGGAGCTTTATCTACTCTTTTTAAGGTTTGTTCTGGATGAAGAGCTTCGTATTCCCTGAATGATTCCTTTGCTTCTTCCAGTGTTAGAAACCCTCCTTTATGAATTATCTTTGATTGATGTGTGAATGGTGCTGCTTTTTCCCAGGCATCATATACTCCTTTCATGGGGCCATTATAAATTACATAATATTTTTTATCTTGGGTGGATTTTTTAATAATTTCAGCAATTGTTTTATTTTCCGAAATTTTTTCTTCACTTGATTTGTCCACCACGCTTGGCTGGCTGAACTCTGATGGTGTTGCTTGTTGTGTTGATTTCATTGCTTCAATGGCCTTCTTGAGGGATTGGATCTGTGTCCTTATTTGCTGACAATGCTTGCATTTTTCGAGTTCTTGCTCATATTTTTGAATTTCTTGATCTAATGCGTTGTAGATGAACTCCATTCTCTTGTTAATGTATCTGCAATAACATTTTTGTCACCCTTAATATATTCAATTTTTATTGGATATTGTAACAAAAATAATTGCCATCTTACCAATCGTCCATGATTATAATCAACTTTTAAATTATATCGTATAAAACCTGTTAAGTAACTTGAATCTGTCCTTAATGTAAATTCTCTGGGTAGTAAATCAATTTTTCATTTCTTAAGAGATTTAATTGCTGCTAGAGTTTCCTTTTCATGAGTGGTATATCTTTGTTCTGTTGGAGTAAAAGTCCCTGAAATATACCTGCAAAATAATTCCTTTGGGGAATATTTAGAATCTAGTGATTCTTTTTCTTTTTCTAAACTTTTTATAGCTTTCTTAGCTTTTAGACATCCTGACCAGGTTATGTCTGAAGTATCTGTTTCTACTGTTAAGTAGTCATTTTCTTCTGGAATATAAAGTTCTGGAAGTTTTTCACATAATTTTTTAATCTTTTGAATTTGCATACTGTCTTTTTCGTCCCATTTCCATTCTTTTTTAGTACTTATTTTTGGAAATAAGCTTTTAGTGTATTCTGTTATATTCTTTAAAAAGTCTTGATCAGAAATATAATTTATACACCCTAAAAATCTTTGTAATTGTTTTCTATCTTCTATTTTACTAGGAAATAAATTTACCTTTTCTAGGACATTTGGCTGTAGTTTTAGCTTTCCTTGAGTGGATAGAATTAACCCAAGAAACTCTATTTCTTGTTTTGCTATTCTTACTTTCTTTTTGCTAAGAACTAATCCTTTTTCTTTACATCTTTCTAAAACTATTAATAATTTTTGAAGATGATCTTCTTTATCCTGTTTTGTAAAAAACGTTGAACGCCAGTTTACATCATCTATTTTTGGCCAAAGTATAGACTATTATATATTGCTGGAAAGCCCTGGATGTCTACTTTCCAACGCAATTGGAAGCGCGCCATTTTGAGTTCTGTAGCTCCAGAAAATCCACTTTGAGTGCAGGGAGGTCAGAAAGTCCCTCAATTTCAGCCAGAAAATACCTGAAATCACAGAAAAACACACAAACTCATAGTAAAGTCCAGAAATGTGAATTTAACACAAAATCTATTAAAAACATCCCTAAAAGTAACTAGATCCTACTAAAAACATACTAAAAACAATGCCAAAAAGCGTATAAATTATCCGCTCATCACAACACCAAACTTAAATTGTTGCTTGTCTCCAAGCAACTGAAAATCAAAATAGGATATAAAGAATAGAATATACTATAAATTCCAAACTATCAATGAAACATAGCTCCAATCAAATGAGCGGGACTTATAGCTTTTTGCCTCTTGAATAGTTTTGGCATCTCACTTTATCCATTGAGGTTCAGAATGATTGGCATCTATAGGAACTTCAGATTTCGAATAGTGTTATTGACTCTCTTAGTTTAGTATGATGATTTTTGAACACAGCTATTTTATGAGTCTTGGCCGTGGCCCTAAGCACTTTGTTTTCCAGTATTACCACCGGATACATAAATGCCACAGACACATAGCTGGGTGAACCTTTTCAGATTGTGACTCAGCTTTGCTAAAGTCCCCAATTAGAGGTGTCTAGGGTTATTAAGCACACTCTTTTTTTTTTTTTTTTGCTTTGGACCTTGACTTTAACCGCTCAATCACAAGTTTTCACTTGACACCTTCACGCCACAAGCACATGGTTAAGGACAGCTTGGTTTAGCCTTTTAGACCAGGATTTTATTCCTTTAGGCCCTCCTATCCACTAATGCTCAAAGCCTTGGATCCTTTTTATTACCCTTGCCTTTTGGTTTTAAGGGCTATTGGCTTTTTGCTCTTGCCTTTTGATTATGTTATTTTCGAAAATTTGATATAAAAATGAGAAAAAGATTTTTGAAATTTATTTTTGAAATTTTCAAAAATAACCAAGAATTTTGAAAAAGATTTGATTTTTGAAAAAGATTTTGAAAAAGATAAGATTTTCAAATTGAAAATTTGATTTGACTCATGAGAAACAATTTGATTTTAAAAATTTTTGAAAAAGTCAACTCAAATTTTCGAATTTGATGAGAGAAAAAGGGAAAGATATTTTTTTGGTTTTTGAATTTTTATGATGAGAGAGAAAAACAAGAAAAATGATGCAATGCATGGCAATTTTAGATCAAAATTATGAATGTGTGCAAGAATGATATGAATGTCAAGATGAACACCAAGAACACCGTGAATATCATGATGAACATCAAGAACATATTTTTGAAAAATTTTATATGCAGAGAAAACATGCAAGACACCAAACTCAGAAATCTTTCATGTTTAGACTCTAATAAATAAAAAATGTACATGTAAAACAAGAAAAGACACAAAACAAGGAAAATATCAAGATCAAACAAGAAGACTGACAAAGAACAACTTGAAGATCATGAAGAACACTATGAATGCATGAAATTTTCGAAAAATGCAAGATGCACATGCAATTGACACCAAACTTATAACATGACTCAAGATTCAAACAAGAAACACAAAATATTTTTTATTTTTATGATTTTATGATTTTTTTTGGATTTTTATTTTATATTTTTCGAAAATTATTTAGAAAAAAAGAAAAATAAGGATTCAAAATTTTTAATATGAATTCTAGGAATCTTATGCTCTAAAGCTCCAATCAAAGGGTCAGGCATGGCTTAATAGCCAGCCAAGCTTTAGTATGTAACTCAGACATGACACGCCTGACATTCCTTACATTCAACAGCCAATTGGCTAAGAAAGATAAAAAAGCTCTTCTCTTGGGTATAAGGATTGAGACATGGCTTTACAGCCAGCCAGGCTTCAACATGCTTCATGAAACGCTAGAATTCATTCTTAAAAATTCTGAAGCCATAGAATAATTTATTTTTGAAAACATATTTTTAGTGAAATATTTTTTTTTTCGAAAACAAGTGAGGAATTTTTGAAAGATTTTTGAAAAATTTTTGAAAACAAAACAAAAAGAAAATTACCTAATCTGAGCAACAAGATGAACCGTCAGTTGTCCATACTCGAACAATCTCCGGCAACGGCGCCAAAAACTTGGTGCACGAAATTGTGATCTCCAGGCTCGAACAAATCCTGGTAATGGCTCCAAAGCTTGGTGCTCTGATCTTAATTCATAATTGCATCCTTTTCTGGCGCTGGACGCCAGATTTGGGTAGAAAGCTAGCGTTGAACGCCAGTTTATGTCATCTATTCTTGGCCAAAGTATGGACTATTATATATTTCTGGAAATCCCTGGATGTCTACTTTCCAACGCAATTGGAAGCGCGCCATTTCGAGTTCTGTGGCTCCAGAAAATCCACTTTGAGTGCAGGGAGGTCAGAATCCAACAGCATCAGCAGTCCTTCTTCAACCTCTGAATCTGATTTCTGCTCAAGTCCCTCAATTTCAGCCAGAAAATACCTGAAATCACAGAAAAACACACAAACTCATAGTAAAGTCCAGAAATGTGAATTTAACACAAAATCTATTAAAAACATCCCTAAAAGTAACTAGATCCTACTAAAAACATACTAAAAACAATGTCAAAAAGCGTATAAATTATCCGCTCATCAGCGACATTATAGGATGTTGAGGAGCTTGATTCTTACGAAGGAGTTCTGACTTGTGCCTGATAGTGAGTTGCGGAGTGTTTGATGAGGTTGAGAATTCACGGAGAATCTATTTAATAAGGTATGATTGGAATGTTGAAGTTTAAGCAATTGGAACTCTAAAATTAGTATGAATCTTTTCCATCTTATATCAATTTTTGAGGACGAAAATTTTTATAAGATGGGTAGGATATAACAACCCGAGTTTTTTAAAAATTAAATAATGAGTTATTCATGATTTATTATTTTATTTAAAAAAATTATTTTTTCTAAAAGTAATTAAATTAAATTTTATGGCTATTATTATTAGGTTCATTTGGATGAAAACGGTAAGAAAGAAAGAACTAAATAAGGCTTATGCATGTGTATATATATGACCGAAGCTTAGAGGAATTGGAAGAAGTTAAAGCCAAACGTTGCTTGCTAATCATACATACATATATATATAGTTACACATGTTTCCTTTCCATTCAATAACCATGACACGTAATCATCAAGCCACTAATTATCATCATCATCCCATCTTCATTCATTCAGCCGAAATCATTTGGAGAAAAGAAAGAAAGAAAATCGAGAGAGAGTGAGTTGTGAGGCCATGGAACCGTGAGCTTTTTTCCAAGATTTCTTATGATCTGTGATCCTAATAAAAAATCTAATTCGATAAAAATATTCGTGTCCTTCTTTTTTATATATTGGCACCACTTTTGATCGGTGGAAGTTGACGGTGATGTAACTTTCTTACTCTTTGAATTTTGCTAACTGAAATTTTAGGAGACACGGAAGATTTTGGACGTTTTTTTTACGGCTCGGTCAAAAAATTTCTTCAGAGTTTTGAGTATTTTAATTTCATACGGAGGTAGGGGATTTTATTTTAAAATTAATCGTTTTAATTTATGAATGACATTGAAGTTAAGTGAATAAGTGCAAATAATTTATAAATATCTCTTGTGACTACTTTTGTTGTTGTGAGTGGTTAATTGATGAAATTGAATTGCGACTGGTTGAATTGAGGCTGTGACTAATGTTGTTTTTCTGATTTTGCTAGAATTGTTTAAAATTCTAATTTATGTGATTATGCTGAATTGGTTGGTTGTGGCTGTATTCTGATTATTGAGAATAAGTGTTTGCTGTTGATTTTAGTTATTTGATGTATCATAGTGGCCGTGGAACTGACTTGCGACTGATTGGTTTTGGTTTTAATGGTTGTTGATGTTGATTCATGAATAATTAAAATTAAGCCTGAGAACTGTTAAAAGATTGAAGTTTAATTGTTGAATTATTTACTTGAAAACTGACTTTTAAAACAAAATAGTAATTTTGCTAAAGATTAAATAATTTTAAAATAACTAGAACTTTGGAAGGCTGATTTTTGGGATTACTAGTTGATTGAGTTGAATTTTGGAAAGGATTCTATGATATGCAGAAAGTAATTATAAATTGATGAGATTGGAGTTGGATTGATGGATTACATGGAAATTGTGGAGTATGATTGATTTGTTAAATTGTAAATGTCTGATTGATTGAGAATCGTCTGTTTGATAATTGTTGAGAAAGAGGGAACCTGTAAGGGTAGCTAATCCCGAGTTTTAGGCGAAGTGTTACCGAATTTTTTATAAAATTTGGGACTTTATTTGAAATGCCATTTTAAAAGATTTGGTTTCGAAAAGTTAAATTATTTGAGACTTATTTAGTTGGAAAAAGACTTATTCTATTTTGAATTCGATTTATTAAGAAAAGTATAATTTTTTAAATCCAATCTTTTGAGGAGAATTTGTAACACCCTAACTACCAAAGCTCACGCTTCCAGCTGCGCGACTCTGATAGCTCGGACATTACGACGACACTTATATTATTTAATACTAAAATATGAGCCTGTTTAAAATTTTAAACCGCAATACCATTCCCAAAAAAAATAATTTCGTTCGATAACGTACTTCCATAGATACCATACAACTTACAAAAACTCATAAAGAGTACATCCATATATATACATACATATATATAAGTAATATTAGAAACATAATCCAATACAATTCCTATCCCTCTTACAGATTATATCAAGATAAAGGCGAGGGTACAATAAACCATAACTAAAACAATACAGAGCATCACAACAACAATTAAATAAGCTCTTCGTAACTTTTGCGCCCATATCCTGAAAGGGAAAAAATGTAGGGGGTGAGAACATCATCCTCGAAAGAGTTCTCAGTAGAGGGTTTTTGGGAATTACTGTAATAGGATACGTGAAGATAAATTGTACCAGCGAGTAATAACTGTCTTATGCCTCTTTTCAAAAACAACGATTTACAATAAAAGAGGAATCGGAAATCTTTTCTGAAAGAGGAACAGTTCAATTCTCAAAAACTCAAAAGCCTTTCAAAACGGTTTATCTATGCTGAACCAAAATAGCCTTTCATATTTTATTCCAAACCAAAAACACAAAACCGAAATCAACCATCGGCTCATCTCATTCCAACCACGGCTCTAGGCCCAATCAATCCAGCCATCAACCAATCACCACAGTCCAACAGAGTCCCAGTAGCAAACACAAATAGGAAGATGCAAGCACAAACAAACAGTTATTGCAAGTAGAACAATTAGCAATTAATCACATAGACAAACCAAGTATAATATGCACACCCAAACAATGTCACATAGATGCATATGATGCATGCCTGTCTCTAGTGGCTGATGATATCATCTGTCGGTTATATAGCCAACCCGACACATCTTGGTAGCTAACCATGGACAGAAACACCCATCGCGGAGCAAGTAGGTTTGAGCTACAACCCCATTGCTACTACCCGCTCAACCCAGAGCCAGTGGAATAACCACTACTGCGGCTACTACCCAGGCGGGTGTTTAAAAGCTCAACCTGGAGCGAGTGGAATTACCACTACTACCGCTACTACCCAGGCATCACATTCTCTAACCTGGAGCAAGTGGGACGAACCACAACCCTTGCTACTACCCAGGTATCTCAAGCATATATTCATTCAGTCCCAGCCATGGATCAACATCCATCTCAGCCATCCGGCTTAAATTCATAATTCATAGTCAGCCATACGGCCCATAACTCATTCGGCAAACAGCCATAAATCAATATCATACACAGCCATTCCGGCTCACGGTTCAATCCAGAACCAGCCAATATTCATAATCATACACAGTCATTCCGGCCCATAACAAAACAGCACTTCCGCCATCCAACATCATCAAATTCATAAAACCGGCATTTAAGCCATAAATCACTTTTTCTCAGTCGCTTCACTTTGAAATCAAGTTTCAACTCTTTTCAGCCTTGGCTTTAGAAATCTCGTTTCTCAAATCATCTCAGGCTCATAAGCCAAATTTACTCAAAGTGAGTTCTCTTTTTAAAACATAGCCACTCCCGGCATTCTCTTTCCAAAACTTCCAAAACCATGGAAAGTTAAGGATTTATTTCAAAGTATTCAAAATCACCCATACAACAATGGGATTTTATAACAAAAATTTCTCGGAAGAGTCCCAAGTCTTTAGGGAAGGTTAACCTATATCAATTCCTTAAAATTCATTGAAACTCTTAAAATCATGGATTCTCGGCTCAAGTAAATAAAACTGAATTTATTATGAAACCGACCATGCAAAATTACAAGTTTCAACCCGGTCCAAAAATCAACTCATTTGAAAAGGAACCGGTTCATTTGAATCAAACCACTTTCGGGTTTCTTTTTGGAAACCATTTTTGTAACTCTTCCAAAATGCCTCAGACTTAATTACTCAATCAAAAGTCTAAATTCTTTTGAAATCACTAAAAGCTCCTTTTTATATTGAAATCAATATTAGAGCATCATTCTTTCCTTCAGTGATTCAAACGGTAAAAATAGTTCACTTCTAAATAAGTCGAACTCGAGGCATAAAGTTCACTAAATAAATTAAGCTTGAAAATATAAATATTCTCTTAATAAATCAAATAATACAACTTCTCGAATCCAACCCTTTTTAAATAACTTTTCAAAAAAGACTAGGATTTTGTAGAAATTTCGGCAGCACCTCCCCTAAAACTTGGACTTTTGCCACCCGGTTCGGGTCCTAACTAAACCGTTTCTCATTCTTTTTCAACAGCTCAAAACCAAAAATCAATTCAAAGCAAGCTAAATCCAACAGTCGCCTCAGTGGCATATCTGAAGAAAACCATTTCAAAGTCAACTCAATATCAACCGATTTAACTCATTTCCGAAGCTTTAAAGAAACGGTTCAGTAACAAATCATTTGTCCAAGATCAAGTCAATTAAAGTAAACCAGGCTGAATTCAAAAGTGCATTCGACTTTTCACATCATCAAATAATTGACTCAAATCAAATCAATCCTCAACGGATTAAACTCAGATTTCAAATCTTTAAAAAATCACTTCAAAACATTACATTTCACAAAGCCGCACAACAATTCAGCCAAACAAACATCCATAATCATTCGAGTCAATCAAATAATACATAAGGCAGATACAATCACTAAATACACCATATCTCACATCAGTATCCATATGTAATAATTCCAATAATAAACTATAGTTTTCGGAAAGCGCCCTTACCTCAAAACGCAATTCCATAACCCAAACGCCTCACAGAGTCCTTTCCGCCTCAACCCGAACTGACGGCAACCAAAACCTCAGCTCCCAGCCACTTTTGCAATAACCATAGCAACTCGAAACTAAGAAAGAACGGCTGAACCGAAACAGCGACAGTCTCCGGGCCGGTTCGGCGGCAGCCCGGCAGCCACTTCAAGCGGCAGCGGCGACAAATTCCGATCACGACAACTGAAACCAACACGCAGTGACTATAGTATTCTCGGAATTCAAAAAGGACAGAAACCACAATTAAAACCCTTACCGGCAAACTTTTCCGGCGACGACAGCAGGGTCTCAAGTGGTAAAAGCTCAGCCCGGAGCTCCGGCAGTGATCCCAGAAGCCACATAACCACTCTCGACGGCCAGAAACACAGAGGCGCAGCTTCCTCTCCTGCAGCGGCACCTTCGGCGGCCTAAACCATTTTCTGACGGCGGCAACTCCGACGAAGGCGGTGCGGCGACGCAAGCATGGCTGGGCACGGTGGTTGCACCCCAGCAGAGAGGAGTTTCACGGCGGCAGAGCACGACAGCGGCGACTGGATGCAACTCCTCCAGCCCGCGTCTTCCTCTCTCCCAGCGGCGCTCAGTCTCAGGCTTCCTCTCCGACGCGACGCGGCGGCGACTGGCGTAGCTCGTGGCTCCATGGGTGATGGCGGTGAGGCACGAGCTCCCTCTCTCCTCTGACGCGAACTCTCTCTCTCTTCTCCCTCTGTCCTTCGCGCGATTCTGGAGGCAGCGTCACGGGTCGGCGGCGACGAGGGCTGGACGCAATCTGAGCACGGCACCGAGGTGACCGACGACCGTGCGGCTCATCCTCTCCCCGGATCGCAGCTCTGCTCCATCTCTCCCTTTCTGCTTCTATTGCTTTCCGTTCATGGAAAGAGAGATAGAAAACTGTGTGTTGTGGCTAGGATAGGGCTGCGCAGCTGCTGGGTTGTGGGGGAAGCTGTGCGTGTGTGTATCTGCTTGGGAAAGAGGGGTTGCAGCTGCTGAGGGGAAGAAGAAAGGTGGCGGCTGCTGGGTATAGGATTAGGGTTTCATTTTTGAAACTTAGGGTTAGGGTTACTTTTGTAATTTCAAATAAAAGTAGGGGTAATATAGTAATTAGAAATAAATTTTGATCCAACAATAATAATGTATAAAAATACTATTTGCTCATCAATTGCACCAATTATTTTCAATAAAATGTCCCCACCAAATAATTTGAAATAATATACTTATTTTCTTCATTTTTCAAAATAGTAATATCAATATTCTAAAATATTAATTATTTAGTCCAAAATCATATAAAAATCCTTTTTATTTCACAACTACCAACTATATGATTTAAATATAGAAAATAATTCAATAATTATAAAATTGGATAATAACCATAACTTATCTCAAATTCAATAAATCAAAACTTGCCTTAATTATCTTTAATAAAATAATTTCTGAAATTAAGGCTATGAATAGCTATATGATTTGAGACTTGATCATAATAAGACTTTTCAAAAGTTCTGGGTCTTACATGCTATCCACCTTATAAAAATTTTCGTCCTCGAAAATTGATACAAAATGAAAGAAATTTCATAACATCCTTGAACACATTTAAGGAAGTAGCACAAATATCTCATCATATAAACATATACGATTTTCAAATACTTTGATTGTCATATGCATAAGGATGCAAAGGTAGAAGTGTGAGTGCAAAGCAAACGCTACCAGGTAGGCTCAATTCAAAAGGTGACATGGGTCAAACATGTGATAGTAAGGTAAGGCATTGAAGGTTATAAAACAGGATGAGGTTACAACGACGTGCTCAACATCCGCACACTAATCTCATATCAACCTCCAAGCTTCAACTTTCCAACTCCATCAAGCACTTTACAATCCCCATATCCGATCATAAGCCTAACGATCACAAGCTCGTTTGCAAGGGACAAAACACCCACAACTCATCATAACGTCACACACCTACCGCTTCACCTTCCATATACACATATCACGTCTTAAAGGACAAACGCATCGCGTTACTACATACAAGTCGCACGTGATATCAAAACAATTCTTGAGTCTACTCAGAATGATACCAGATTCAGAAAGGAAAGACACATGTCAAGAATAATACCCATAGATTTGGGAGAATGTATCTAATCTAGGTAAATAAAGACACTCAACCAATGAAGTTTGCTAGAAATAAATCAATTGACAACTTCAAAGATAACCCTTGTATCAAAGAAATCCAACAGGACCAATAAGAAGAAAATTCAGCGCATTATTTTGAAACAAATTCAAGCTGAGTCGAAGAAGCATGAGGTTTGCTGTAGAGAAGATTTCAAACCCAAGACAAGGCTCACAGAACTCAAGAGCATGATTAAAAATACTTTCGAATACATTGTTCATGAAAGAGTCGAAAACTTGCAGAAAACCACTTTGCAGTCTAGAAGAAAAGTTGAGCAGGAAACATTCTTCAAGAGAGTAGCAAAAGCATAAATGTGGCTTTACTTCAATACAATTTCATGTTGAAGTAGATTTTGTAGAGTTCCAAAAACAAATGCACACAACTTTGGCTAAGAGCTAAAATATTTTCTCAAATATTTTAGAAAGATAATTAGATGCACAACTTAACCAAAAGCTGTTCATAAAAACTCGGAAGTAATCAAATGCTTGTTCAAAATTCTCAAAATTTCATATTCAAACAAGCGTGTATAACATTTATAGCAAGTACGAAAGAGAATTAAACTCTTTTTAGAAAAGAAACTCCGAAGTAAAAATTTGCTTACAATTTGGTAAAGGAAATAAGTGGTGCATTACAAACGAACCGATTTCCACTAAACAAGGAAGCTTTCCAAAACCTCATTTAAAATAGCGCATGCCACTTTAAAACAACTTTGTCAAAGTTGAACGATTGTTTCCATTACAATCAAGCAGTTGAAAAATAAATTTAGTTTAGAACTGCTTTAAAGAGAATTCAAAACTTCTTTAAAAAGTTCAAAACAAGACTCCAAAAGTGTTCTTGAAATCACCATCTCAGAAGGATATTCAAGGAGATTAGAATGTACTTAAAAGGAGTCAAGCCATACCAGAAAGGATCTTAAATCAAGATAGTTCAAACAAGATCCACTAGGCATGAGGCATCAAACAAGCTTTCAATTGATTCAAAAGAATATGAAAGTCATAGGAAAATACAACCCAATCATTAGTAATTTCCCAAGGATAAATCTTTGATTAAAAACTATTGTAAAGATAATGAGAGATTAAACGATGCACTGTTTTGAAACGAATTAAACTGACTCATATAAGAATGAGGTTCACCAGAGAAGAAAAACCAAGATCAATGGTAATGTTCACAAGATGTAAAAGATTAGTTAAAAACAAAGTCAAGCATGACATTCATGGAGATGGAAAGCTTAAAAGGGACTCTAGTCCACTCATAAGAAGAAAGCCATGAGTCCAACATTTTCAAAAGAACAACAATGGCATAAGCCATGTAGTATGCTAAATCAAACTCAAATCAAAATGAATTAAGTAAAGTTTATCAAACGAAACTCAACCGAGACAAAAGTGGTAAATCCTTTCTTTTCAAAATTTTGAAAAATATCCAAATACATAATCAAATGAAGATGTGCACTGGAGCTATAGTAGAATTACTAGAAAGTCAATTTACTTTTAAAGTAAGTGCAGTTCCATAAACCAGTAAAAGTACATGCGAGGTATTAGAGATAAATAGTTATTAAACTGTATAAGAAATCTCAAAGTTTCATTTATAGATAAGTATATATCTAATCAACAGCAATTTTTTTTTATAAAACCTCAAAATTGGTTGTAATCACTGTCAAACAAGAGAAAAACTTAATCAATAATTTCTGAAGAATGGACTGGAATCTGGAGTTAAAAGGCACAACGCATTAAGACAAGTTCAAAGCTATATCAAGGAATATTTGAATCAGGAAGAACTCAAACAGAGAAAGACAGTTGCAACAAGGATTCCAAACAAGCATATGCAATTGAGATCAAACAATAATGCATATGAATAGAGAAATAGAGTGGAAACATCCAATTACTTTTCAAGATGAGTAGCAAGCAAGAACTTCAAGTTAGGATATGAAAGAACAGGTCGACTCGAATAGAATTTCAAGACACACAACTGAATAGCCTCGAGAAATAGTTTCCATCGTTCCCAAAACCCACGATTCGCTTTACTCAAAACTTGCATATCATCTATGATAACCCATCAGTGCTTTCACGTACATAATTCACTAGTATTAAGCCGGCCAAACTTAATACCAAGAATTATGCAACGCAAGACTAACGGCATTACTCAATAGACCGTCATGTGCATAAAGCTCTAATTCTCGTCACTCGACAAGACCTAGTACATGACAAACGCTCAGAGTATGCAATTGAAGTATAGTTGGTCCATTCCTCAGGCTCTACAGGAAAGACCGCTCTGATACCATAATGTAACACCCTAACTACCAAAGCTCACGCTTCCGGCTGCGCGACTCTGATAGCTCGGATATTACGACGACACTTATATTATTTAATACTAAAATATGAGCCTGTTTAAAACTTTAAATCGCAATACCGTTCCCAAAAAAAATAATTTCGTTCGATAACGTACTTCCATAGATACCATACAACTTACAAAAACTCATAAAGAGTACATCCATATATATACATACATATATATATATATATATATATATATATATATATAAGTAATATTAGAAACATAATCCAATACAATTCCTATCCCTCTTACAGATTATATCAAAATAAAGGCGAGGGTACAATAAACCATAACTAAAACAATACAAAGCATCACAACAACAATTAAATAAGCTCTTCGTAACTTCTGCGCCCATATCCTGAAAGGGGAAAAATGTAGAGGGGTGAGAACATCATCCTTGAAAGGGTTCTCAGTAGAGGATTTTTGGGAATTACTGTAATAGGATACGTGAAGATAAACCGTACCAGCGAGTAATAACCGTCTTATACCTCTTTTCAAAAACAACGATTTACAATAAAAGAGGAATCGGAAATCTTTTCTGAAAGAGGAACAGTTCAATTCTCAAAAACTCAAAAGCCTTTCAAAACGGTTTATCTATGCTGAACCAAAATAGCCTTTCATATTTTATTCCAAACCAAAAACACAAAACCGAAATCAACCATCGGTTCATCTCATTCCAACCACGGCTCTAGGCCCAATCAATCCAGCCATCAACCAATCACCAGAGTCCAACAGAGTCCCAGTAGCAAACACAAATAGGAAGATGCAAGCACAAACAAACAGTTATTGCAAGTAGAACAATTAGCAATTAATCACATAGGCAAACCAAGTATAATATGCACACCCAAACAATGTCACATAGATGCATATGATGCATGCCTATCCCTAGTGGCTGATGATATCATCTGTCGGTTATATAGCCAACCCGACACGTCTTGGTAGCTAACCATGGACAGAAACACCCATCGCGGAGCAAGTAGGTTTGAGCTACAACCCCATTGCTACTACCTGCTCAACCCAGAGCCAGTAGAATAACCACTACTGCGGCTACTACCCAGGCGGGTGTTTAAAAGCTCAACCTGGAGTGAGTGGCATCACCACTACTACCGCTACTACCAAGGCGTCACAATCTCTAACCTGGAACAAGTGGGACGAACCACAACCCTTGCTACTACCCAGGTATCTCAAGCATATATTCATTCAGTCCCAGCCATGGATCAACATCCATCTCAGCCATCCGGCTTAAATTCATAATTCATAGTCAGCCATACGGCCCATAACTCATTTGGCAATCAGCCATAAATGAATATCATACACAGCCATTCCGGCTCACAGTTCAATCCAGAACCAGCCAATATTCATAATCATACATAGCCATTCCGGCCCATAACAAAACAGCACTTCCACCATCCAACATCATCAAATTCATAAAACCGGCATTTAAGCCATAAATCACTTTTTCTCAATCGCTTCACTTTGAAATCAAGTTTCAACTCTTTTCAGCCTTGGCTTTAGAAATCTCGTTTCTCAAATCATCTCAGGCTCATGCCAAATTTACTCAAAGTGAGTTCCCTGTTTAAAACAAAGCCACTCTCGGCATTTTCTTTCCAAAACTTCCAAAACCATGGCAAGTTAAGGATTTATTTCAAAGTATTCAAAATCACCCATACAACAATGGGATTTTATAACAAAAATTTCTCGGCAGAGTCCCATGTCTTTAGGGAAGGTCAACCTATATCAATTCCTTAAAATTCATTGAAACTCTTAAAATCATGGATTCTCGGCTCAAGTAAATAAAACTGAATTTATTATGAAACCGACCATGCAAAATCACAAGTTTCAATCCGGTCCAAAAATCAACTCATTTGAAAAGGAACCGGTTCATTTGAATCAAACCACTTTTGGGTTTCTTTTTGGAAACCATTTTTCTAACTCTTCCAAAATGCCTCAGACTTAATTACTCAATCAAAAGTATATATTCCTTTGAAATCACTAAAAGCTCCTTTTTATATTGAAATCAATATTAGAGCATCATTCTTTCCTTCAGTGATTCAAACGGTAAAAATAGTTCACTTCTAAATAAGTCGAACTCGAGGCATAAAGTTCACTAAATAAATTAAGCTTGAAAACATAAATATTCTCTTAATAAATCAAATAATACAACTTCTCGAATCCAACCCTTTTTAAATAACTTTTCAAACAAGACTAGGATTTTGTAGAAATTTCGGCAGCACCTCCCCTAAAACTTGGACTTTTACCGAAACAACGACGGTCTCCGGGCCGGTTCGGCGGCAGCCCGGCAGCCACTTCAAGCGGCAGTGGCGACAAATTCCGATCACGACAACTGAAACCAACACGCAGTGACTATAGTATTCTCGGAATTCAAAAAGGACAGAAACCACAATTAAAACCCTTACCGGCAAACTTTTCCGGCGACGGCAGCAGGGTCTCAAGTGGTAGAAGCTCAGCCCGGAGCTCCGGCAATGATCCCGGAAGCCACATAACCACTCCCGGCGGCCAGAAACACAGAGGCGCAGCTTCCTCTCCTGCAGCGGCACCTGCGGCGGCCTAAACCATTTTTTGACGGCGGCA
>NC_029788.2:100558127-100565129 GCF_000816755.2 Arachis ipaensis
AGCGGTGGAAAGAAGAAGGGGAGTCGTCGACGTTGGGGAGAAAGGGTTCGTCTGTGTGTGTGCGTGTCGAAGGGGGTGTTGGGTCATCGACGCGTCGGGATAGGATCGGTGTTGTGTGTCAAAAGATAGAGAGAAAGGTACTTGCCTTTCGTTATCTTCGTCTTTCCCTCTCTACCTCGTCTCGACGCTAGGCCCCTCCCCTACTCGGCGCGCCAGCAGCCAATGGAGCCGCGGCACGAGTCTAGCGCAGGTCGGGAGCAGCGGCGGCTGGACACTGCGACGGAGGTCTTAGCGCGCTTCCTGTCTTCTTCCTCTCTCTCTCTCAAGCGCAGCCTCCTCTCTCCCTCGAGCACGGAGTGGCGGCAGTGGGTATCTCGGTGCTCGACGTGGCCAGCGACGGCGCAGTGCAGCCTCTCCTTCGGACTCTGACTCGCGGCGACCCTCTCTCCTTCTGCGCCCGACCTCCTCGACGTAGGTCAGCAGCGACAGCACGAGACGGTGGCACTTTGAGGAGAGACGACCCCACGTTGGTGGCACGGTTCGGCACTGCTGGGTATAGGATTAGGGTTTCATTTTTGAAACTTAGGGTTAGGGTTACTTTTTTAATTTCAAATAAAAGTAGGGGTAATATAGTAATTAGAAATAAATTTTGATCCAACATTAATAATGTATAAAAATACTATTTGCTCATCAATTGCACCAATTATTTTCAATAAAATGTCCCCACCAAATAATTTGAAATAATATACTTATTTTCTTCATTTTTCAAAATAGTAATATCAATATTCTAAATTATTAATTATTTAGTCCAAAATCATATAAAAAACCTTTTTATTTCACAACTACCAACTATATGATTTAAATATAGAAAATAATCCAATAATTGTAAAATTGGATAATAACCATAACTTATCTCAAATTCAATAAATCAAAACTTGCCTTAATTATCTTTAATAAAATAATTTCTGAAATTAAGGCTATGAATAGCTATATGATTTGAGACTTGATCATAATAAGACTTTTCAAAAGTTCTGGGTCTTACAGAGTTTTTTTTTTTAAGTTATGAAATGAATTCAATTTATTAAGTATAAGAAAGAAAGGGATAAGAGAACATGGCGCGTGTGATTATGGAATGACTAAAAGATCATGAGACGGTGACGGAAAGTAAATGGTTAAGGTGTTGATGCGAAAATGTTAAGCCGTGGCCTTTTTCTGTGAATGATTATGTGGGGATGCCCGTGTGTATGGAATGGCTTCCAGGAGGAAGGGGCACATGTTTCAGCTGGAGAATCAGCGCCTGCAAGTACTTGCAGAGGTCATGTTTGGCATGTTTCAGCTGGATAATCAGCGCCTGCAAGAAGTAGAAACTTGCAGAGGTTATACCGCTGGAATGCCTTATCTGACTTGTGAGTTGGATTGCGTCGGGTGTCGGTCGAAATCGAAAAATGAGCTCATTACCTGCGATAGGACTAGACATGCATCATCATTGTTTGCACATTTGCATTTAATTGTGTTTGCTTATCTTGTCTCTCTGTGGTTGTGCTGTTTGTCTTATTGCTATTAGTTTGTGTATTGAGGTGACTTAAAATTGAGGTTGTGATTGAGTTTTGTTTAAAATTCAGAAATTTAAAGAAGGTAATTAATTATGTAATGTAAAAGTAAAAAGTATTTTCAAAGGCCTAACAAAATAGTTTTACTGGGTAAGTTAATTATCTGCATTATATTCATTACTTTTACGGCATTTTCATTCCCTACTGAGAACATGTGATTTGTTCTCACCCCAAAATCTTCCACCCTTTCAGTGACAGGTTCGAAGGTTTAATATGAAGCTGCAGACGAGTAGTAGATTTACTTGTGATTTCTGTTGTTTTATAGAGTTCCCTCACCCTTGATGCTTTAGCTTTTATTTTATCCAGAGAGATAGAGATTGTATTCGAGTTTTATATTGAATTTATTTGTATAACACTTATTGTTATTAATAATTATGTGATTACTATTATTTGAATATCTTTGATATGTGATTTTAATTACTAAAAACAAATCGCTGGAAAATTTTATAAAACTAAAACGCGATATCGAACTAAAGGCTCAATATTAAATAGTTAATAAGGAAAACAGGTTAGTGATGCATTAATTTTGGTACGATCATGACGTGCTAAAAGTTAGGGTGTTATAATAATTAAATTCCGTAGTAAAAAAATTGCTAATATGATAGTCAAATTTAATAGTAAAAATTCAGTAGAAAATTTTTGTAATCAATTCTTTCCCCCTCGATGTGTCCCAAATTTTCTTCGGACTTTTCTTCTTTCATCTTCAATTATTTTTTCTAAGGTCTCCGTCCCAACATTTGCATACGGACTAACTTGTGAGGCTCCTAGTTTTCTTTCTCATAGTGCTTTTGCCTCTTTCGGGGTATTCAAACCTTTCTTTTCTTTTTTCTTTCTTTCCTTTTTATTGGTAATCTTTGGGGCTTCCTTATGCTGTTTTTCCTTTTGTTTTCCTCCATTTTTTCTTGAAATTGATAACCCTTTGCTAGATTCAAAATCCTAGTTCGACAATCATTTTTGGTTCTCTTTCTACTCGTTTTGGTGCAGTCTTTTTTCGCATTTTTCAAAATTAGCAAATTAAACAACCAAAATCCAATCAAATTCAAAAAAAAATAAAAAAAGTTAAAACTCAATAATCAAATATCAAGTATGCTATAATCAAACATGCTGTAATATCATGTTTTAAAAGTTGAACATAATCAAACAGGCTCTAAATCGTATCACAAAAATTCAATTATAATCAAACATGATGTAGATATCAACTATGCTATAATATCATTTTTAAAAACTGAGCATAATCAAACTCATTCAGTATAATAATCAAACAAACTCCAACTCATATCATAAAAATGTAGTTATAATCAATTAATAGTTTACTAATAATCAAAAGTTCGAGGGAAAAAAATAAAGAGAACTGACCTCATATATTATCAGATTTCCAATAAATCAAGCTACTTAATAATGTTAAACAAAGCAACTATACTATCAATCAATTGTTAAAATTAGCATACTAAGACTTCAATTCAAAACTCTAACTTAATATTTTTAGTATAAATTTTTATTTGAGAGTACAAACTATGTACAATACAAATTTATTTATAAAAGTTCAAAATGAAGAAGGAAAATACAGTCGAAGAAGCTGATAAAAGCTCAAAACGAAGAAGAAAAATGCCGTACAAAAAGCTGATAGAAGTACAAGGAATAGAAATTTACCTTGTAGAATCAAACAAGAAAAATTGCAGTCAAAGAAATTCGTGCCTGAAACAGAAAGCATCGCACCTAAAACAGAGAAAGAAGAATCGCAACCGCACCTGAAGGAGAGCAAATTGAAGAAGAATCGTGCCGCCAAAGAGAGAGGGAAGGAGAATCACCCTTAAGAGTGAGGAATGAGGAAGGAGTCGCGTCAGAGAGTGAGAGTGAGAGTGAGAGTGAGGGAAGGAGAAAGAGAAACAGTTATCTCAGAGCGTGTAAAGAGTGAGAGTGCGGTTGAGAGTGCGTTTTTTATTTTTAATTTTTGAATTTTGTATTGTATACGTATATAAATACGGTGACTGAAAATAGTGGCTAAAAGTGGTGTACATATAGCACTACTCATTTATCTTAATGTATTTAAAGACTATTTGAATTGAATATTAAAAGATTAAAGGTCAGTTTAATTTGACTTTTAAAAAAATACTTAGTTTTTCATCTTTTTGAAAAATATCCAAATAAATTTAAATTGAATAAAAATAATTTATTAAAAAATATTTTTTTACTTAAAAAAATCAATTCAAACTAACATTACTATCATTCTTAATATCTGGAGAGGTTGATACTTTATATAATAATCTTGTAAATATGTCTACTTAAACAGTTTTAGATGACTTTGGTATATTTCTCGATCAATTGAGTTAAATATTTTAGTTTTCAACTGGTATTATGAATTGTAAAGAAGTATTAATATATTGATTCGTAAAAAATTACCCAATTATTAATTAATTAAATTTGAAAGATGATAAAAATAATGATAGAGCTGATAATAATTTTATGAAAAAAATGCAAATCAGGCAATGCTCGTCATCAAGCTCTATAATTGGGCAGAATTTGATTGTGTTATATTTTTACTCTCTTATGGTATCAAATTAAGTATTATATTACTATTAACTAGTTTATGATCAATTTTCGTATTAGTTTTGTCTAAAAATTAATACTTAGTCGTTAAAGAGTTGGTAATTAAAAAATTACGATTAGGAACTTTTACAAGAATTTGTATTATTAGGAAGAGTCTCCTTTGGTAGGGTTCAGGAACGGTATGGTGAAAACGATTGATAAAGAGGATGCTTTAATATTAGAGGTGCAACCAACTCCTGAGGAGGTTAAAGAAGCAGTATGGGATTGCAAATCATCCAAGGCTCCAGAAAGTAATGGGTACAACATAAACTTTATAAAGAGATGTTGGACTGAAATTGGCTCTGAATTTACGACAGTGGTGATGGATTTCTTCCTGACATCCAAGTTACTGGCGGATGCGAATCTCACCTAGGTGGCGTTGGACCCTAAGTTTACTGGTGCAAAGGAAATCAAAGACTTGAGGCCGATCAGCATGGTGGGCTATGTGTATAAAGTCATTTCAAAAATGCTGGTTAGGAGGATGCGAGCAATAATGCCACGACTAGTAGGTGAGACACAAAGTTCTTTTGTCAAGGGACGAAAGATTCATGATGGAGCTGTTATCCCATGCGAAACTGTTCAATGATTAAAATGAGGAAGAAGGAAGCGGTGATAACAATGCTAGATTTCTAGAAAGTATATGATAGAGTAAAGTGGAGCTTTGTAGGCATTGTGATGCAAAAGATGGGATTTGGACGAAGATGGAGGAGCTGGGTTATGGAGTGTATAAGTACGTGTTCTATGTCAGTGCTGATAAATGGCTCACCATGTAAGCCATTTAAGATGGAGAGGGTTCTATGACAGGGTGATCCACTATCTCCATTTCTGTTTGTACTTGTCATTGAAGTTCTACATAAGATGTTTGGGGAGGCGGTGAGAAATAGAAAATTTTCGCCATTACTGGTGGGTAGAGATCATGTCGAGTTGTCACATCTTTAGTTTACGGATGATACTGTTCTGTTCTGCGCCCTTGAAGAAGAGACCATTAAGAATTACAGGAGGATCCTTCATTATTTTGAGCTAATGTCGGGGTTGAGTATTAGTTTTGATAAATCTAGCTTGATTCCTATTAACTGTGATGATTAGTGGGTACAGTGTATGTGTAGAGTACTGGGTTGTAAGGTAGCCTCTCTTCCGGTGAAATACTTGGGGATCCCGCTAGGAGAAAATCTGAGGTTGGTGAAGACTTGCAATCCCATTATAGAAAAAGTGGAGGAGAAGCTGAGTCTATGGAAAGCCAAGGTTCTCAATAAAGCCGGTAAGTTGGTGCTTATTAAATCTGTATTGAACAGCCTTCCTGTTTATTATTTGAGTTTGTATAAAATGCCAAAGGTTGTTGTAGAGAAATTGATTTCCTTATAGAGAAGATTTCTATGGAGTAAGGAGGATGGTAGGAATGGTATGGCTATGGTCAGGTGGGAGGTGGTGTAGGATCCCAAAAAGTTTGTTGGGTTAGGCGTCGAGGATGCTATGGTGCGTAGCACAGCCCTTCTTTTTAAGTGGTGGAGGTGTTTTTCGAAGGAGGATTGTCCCTTATGGAAGAAGATGGTGTGCTCTTGTACCAATCTGAACCACAATCTGATGTTGTCATCCCAGGCCATGGAAGGATATCTGCCATATACAGTACAAGGATCAACAAGTAAGACAGAAGATGATTAATGGGTTATCTATGGAGATTGGTGATGGGAGAGAGACTCGGTTCTGGGAGGATGTATAGCTGCATGGCAGTTCTTTGAAAGACCTATTTCCGAAACTTTTCTTAGTTTCAAACCATAGAGGATCCGTTATATGGGATTGTGGGTTTTGGGACGAGTTAGAGTGGAGAATGGAACTTCCAATAGAGGCGAGAGCTTTTCCAATGAGAGTTGGACTTAGTGAACCAGTTGCATGAAACTTTAAGCCTGGTCAAACTTGCACATGACAGAGAGGATTGTGTGGAAATTTGATAAATAAGGTGTATTTTCTACTAACTCTTTTATGCAGGTGTTGCATGTGAAAATGATGCCGGAGGAGATAGCGAGTTACAGCTTTACTAAGTCGGTTTGGAAAGGTTTAGTCCCACCAAGAGTTAAATTGTTTGTTTGATTTGTCTTGACTAGAAGGGTCAATACGAAGGAGAGGCTGAATCGGTTAGGAGTGGTTAATCAGGAAGATGTTGTATGTATGTTATGTAACCAAGGTGTTGAATATGGTCACTACTTTTTTCTTGGTTGTGATTTTTCTTAGCAGGTTTGGTGTGCATAGCTGTCATTTGTTGGAAGACAATGGTCGTGCCCAGAAACGTTAAAGGAATATTTTCAAAGTTAGACTGAGCTATCAACTAGTAAGCAACTTTAGTGTTAATAAAATATAATAATTCTAGACCTAGCCCAGTAACCCACTTTATTTAAAAAATAAAATATAAATCCCTATTCTTCTCTCTATGTTCTCATTTACTCAAATTTCTCACTTTCACTTTGCAGTAGACCAACAGTAACAACTTTTCCTATTCTTCTCTTTCTTTATCTTTTTAATATTTTTATCTTCTACTCTTTGACTATTGTTTTTTTTTTTGAAAATTAAAAAAAAAAAGATATTAGTTCAACAAGTGGTTTTTCACTCCTCTTTGACTTTTTTTCAAAAAAGATTCTATTTTTACTCTTTTTTATTTCAAGAGAATTATTGAACTAATAACAAAGACACAAGTCATACAAAAATAGAGCAAATGAATTGTATTTAATATTACAATTTTTAAGGATTAGTAAATGTTACGTTGTAAGATGAAAGGATAAGAAGAAAAAATTATATACATCTAGCATGGCAATTT
>NC_029788.2:100565482-100573235 GCF_000816755.2 Arachis ipaensis
TGTTAGTCTCTAATTTTTTTATGTTTTTTTTATATATTTAGTTATTTACTTAATTTACTATTATTTGTTAACTAAGTTTATGTTATTATATGTTAGTTTGTAGATTTAATTTTTTTATTAGTTAATTATTTAATTACAATTTTATATTATTTATACTACAATGTTAGTATTATTGTTCTGAATTTTAATATCTTATTTTGAATTGAAATATAATTTTTATATTTTATAAAGATTATAAATTGTAATTTATATTTTTTGCTAAATATATTTTTAATTATAGGAACTTACTTGGCCATTTGAATTGTGGGTAAGTTCAAAATCATTGATACATTTTTTAAAAGAAAAGATCAAGAGAATGAAAATGCTTCTATTATTACTACCCTAATACTTGAGGGGTCATCAAATTTTATTACTTCAAGTTCTCTATTGAATAGCTTAAAGCGTCCACGACTTCTTCCTAATCAACTGGATATTTTCATTTGGAAAGAGATCCTGGAATGCGACCAATGATTTGGAAGTTTTCTCCAAATCAAAGAGATGAAATCCGTCGGGCTTATATTTAAGTTGGGCCAAATCAACCAATTCTTGATAACTATCCATTTTCTGGTGATAAAAATCACTAAGGAACTTTCAATCAACACGGGGTTCAAATGCTTTTATTGAGAATGGTTTCAGGAATTGGAAGAAAGAAAATAGTGGAAAAGAATCCGCTCTTTTAAATCGCATTGGCAAAGGTCCCAACTCATTCCATCATAAGGCGCTAAAATCACGTGATGATTTGATGAAACAATCACAATATATCGACAAACTTCTTCACAAGCAAATATCAGAAGAGATTGAAAATAATCGAATTCGACTAGGAGCATCTATAGATTGCATTAGATGGTTGACATTTCAAGGTTGCGCCTACAGAGAGCATGATGAAAGCCAAAGTTCAAGCAATAGACGTAGCTTTTTGGAAATGTTGAAATTTTTGGGATCTTACAATGAAAGTGAAAAAGAATATTTTGGAAAATGCTTGATGAGTAGGATTTGCACCGGTTTGGATTTTGTCCACTTAAAATAAGTTACGTTGCAAGTATAAACCAAACCGGCAACCAACTCCCAACATCAAAATTTAGATTTTTTTCCAATACAAAATAATTAACCGAGAGTAATGAAACCTCGGGTCGTTCTCCCTAGGAATGCAATTAAAATGTCACGGTTTCGGTTGTGAAGAAAAGGAGTTTTTGTAATTAAAGAACAAAAGATTAAAAGAACTAAGAAATAAAAGAACTAATTAAGAGATAATCAAAATTGGGAATTAATACAATTAAAAAGGAAACAAGGTCAAAACTAGTGAAAATATTATAGTGCCTAAAAGAGCCTTGACTTGGGAATGAGAATCCAAGGACTCCTATTATCGTCATAACCACAACTATGACAACTATGATGAGTCAATCTCACTTCGTCTACCCCTAACATCAAGGAGTAAGTGATAAACCACTATTTTATGGTTTATCTTGTGCTCAAGTGAGTGGTTTTTATCAACTCTTTACCCACTTATTCATACTATTTGCATGGTTTTACATTTGCCTTCCTAATTATGTGCTTTGATTGAAAACATGCTTCTTTGGCCTTAAATTCCCTATGTTTAAATCATCTCTTATTACCATTAGATGCCTTGATATGTGTGTTAAGTGATTTCAGAGATTACAGGGCAGGAATGACTTGGAGGATGGAAAGGAAGCATGCAAAAGTGGAAGGAATACAAGAAGTTGGAGAAATTGCTAAGCTGTCCAGCCTGACCTCTTCGCACTCAAACGGCTATAACTTTAGCTATTAAGGTCCAAATGACGCGGTTCTAATTGCGTTGTAAAGCTAACGTCCGTGGCTTCAATTTGATATATAATTTGCCATAGCTGCCCCAAAGTTAGGTGACGCGAACGCGTGAATGACGCGCCTGCATCGCATCTGCGAACTTCAATCCGCGCGGCCGCGTGGATGACGCCTCCGCGTCACTTTTCCGCGACCTGAACGTAACAGAAATCGCAGGGGGCAATTTCTGGGCTGTTTCTAACCAATTTTTCAGCCCATAACACACATATTAGAGGCTATAAAGTGGGAGAATGCATCCATTCATAATCAGGCTTGCATAATTCACTTCTCATGATTTAGATTTAGTTTTGAGAGAGGTTCTCTCCTCTCTCTTTTAGGATTTAGATTTAGGATTTATTCGCTTTCAGAATTATCTATTTTTATCAGGTTCAACATTCCTTTTTAATTACTTGTCCTCTCAATTTAGTTTATGAATTCTTCTATGTTACAGATTACTCTTTGAATTTAATGTTATTGAGGTATTTCAGTTTATTATTGCTTTCTTTAATCTATGTTACTCTTGCTTCCCATCTAAAGGCATTTTTATTCCAATAGATTTACTTTTTCCTATTTGGTCTTGGTTAAGAAATCAGTAACTCAGGAGTTATCAAACTCAAACATGATTGATATTTGTTATCTTTGCTAATTGAATTGAACTTCAATAATCCCAATATTTCCTTAGGGATTAACTAGGATTTGAAGATCTAACTAATTAGTCACTTGACTTTTCTTTACTTTAAGTAAAGACTAACTGAGTGGAATTAAGATTCAATCTTCATCATCATTGATAAGGATAACTAGGATAGGACTTCTAATTTCTCATACCTTGCCAAAAGTTTATTTTACAGTTATTTATTTATTTTATTTGTCATTTAACATACTAGTTCCTTACTTTCAAAACCCCCAATTTACAAAACTCATAACCAATAATAAGAACATACCTCCCTGCGATTCCTTGAGAAGACGACCTGAGGTTTAAATACTCGGTTATCAATTTTAAAGGGGTTTGTTACTTGTGACAACCAAAATGTTTGTAAGAAAGGTTGATTGCTTGGTTTAGTAACTATACTTACAACGAGAGTTTACTATAACTTCTAAACCATCAATCTTCAGTTCTTCAAAATGGCACCGTTGCCGGAGAATTGCAAACGTGTGCCTTATTATTGGTTATTGTAAATATTTGCTTTTTACTTGTTTATTTGTTTTTATTTTATAAAAAAAATTTCAAATTTTTAATTTTAAAATTTTTTATCTTATCTCATCTTAAATTTCAAAATTCATTTTTTTTCAAAAATCATATCTTTTTCAAAATCTTATCTTATCTTATTTCAAATTCAAATTTCAAAATTTTCAAATTCAAAATTTAAATTTTAAAACCCAAGAGTCAGCCCAAGAATTGCCACTAAATGTCGGACATTATGACTCTAGTATCCTAGGAACTCAAATCCCAAGCCAAGGTGTGAAAATCTAAAATCTAGCTTTGAGTTTGGTTCTAATAATGTTGAAAGGAATGGAAGCTATAACAGGAACATGCATCAAGGTCAGAACAATCAGAGATGGATGGAGCCACGAGGATCTGATCAACCCTTTTGGCAACAACATCCTCCAAGATACCATGGACCACGACCATTCCAAAATGCATGCCTAGACACTAGATATGGTGGACCCCCTTGTAGTTACCAACAAGGTCCACCATATGATTATGAACCGCCTCCTCAACACAGCTCTGGACCACCATACTCACAAGCCCCCTACTACCAGACATCATCACATGATTCTAACCCGTATCCACCACACCAACCACCTTATGAGCCATATGAACCATATATAGAACCACCCCAATTTCAACCCAATTACTGCTAAGAACCACCACCTCAATATTTGCCATCTCCATATCCATCAATTCAAGAGCACTATGATCCTACTTATGATAGCCGAGCGCAACAAGAATCAAGGGATCGTCTCACGGAAACATGTGCAAAACTTCAAGCAACCCTTCGCCAACTGGATCAAGCAATAAATCAATTATCTTTCCGACGTTCGGACACTCAAGGAACCCCCATGGCCTCATATGAGCAATCTAATGAAGAACGTAGCATGAAGGAGATATTAGAAACTCCGGTGGATAGTGAGCAGCACGATTTTGTATTGAAACAATTGGAAGAAGCTACACCTGTCATTGAGGAGGAAGAAGTGGTTGAAGACTTAGGAGATGCGAAACCTCCATGGGAAACTCAAGTCATAGAGCTTTCTTCCAAGACATTTGAATTTGATGCTCAGGAGGGTATACAACCTCCAAGGCATATCATAGTTGAAGACTTGGAAGAGGTTGGTCAAGAGATGGAAATTAAAGAAGAAAAAGCACTACCTCCCATGCCCTTGGTAAGTAATGAAGAAGAGATTGAATTGGAAGAAAGCTACCAAGAGGAAGAGGTTAAAATTAAAGAAGTTTGCAAAGAGGTGGAAATTGTCAAAGAGCACAAGGGAGTGGAGCTTGAAATCACCTTGCCAAAGTTATTGGAGACCCCTCCCCCTAAGTTGCCATCATCCTTCACAACATTCAAGTGGGTAAAATTCATTTCCCTTAGCTTTCTAATCCCACTTGAATATGTGCTACTGGAGACGGATGGCAACTTAGAGCTCTTTGTGGCATTAAGAGTAAAAGGAAGATGGCCAGTGGTAAGAATTGTCCTGCAAGGTTCATTATGGTTGGAAGCTTTAAGTTTAAACGCAAAGGTTGGTATAAAGCTCAACTGAATGGGTCTAGGAAGATGTTTGGATGTCTCAGGGAGAATTCCGACTGTTCACCACCCAAGTGGAAAAATGATGATCAACAAGAAGATGGGTGCGAAGGCAAGGTCTGAGACCCCGGAATTCATTCTACCAATCAACACTCTTGGGTCCTTGTCACTTGCTTTAACTTACTTGAAGGCTTTCTGCGCCTAGTTTGGAACTCTAGAGGCCATTGGAATCACAAACATTGGTGGAGATTCCTGGATGAGTTCAAGCACAAGCCACCATAACAAAGGACTCTTCCAATGTCCAACTTAAGGACTTTAACTAAAAGTGCTAGGTGGGAGACAACCCACCATGGTATAATTGTTCCTTTTTCAATTTTATTTAGTTTTATTTGTTTTCGAGTTTTCTTTTATTTTGTTATACTATTGAACCTGGAATCATGCATAGCATTCATATTAAGCATTGCATTCTGCAAAAAAAAAAAAAGAACGCACGCGACGCAGCAGCGTCGCTGACGCGTCTGCGTCACCAGTACAATGGGAAGAAAACAAAACGAACAGAAAGTCATGCGAGAGCGTGGCTGGAGGCGCGCCTTTAGCATAATTTGACCCCACGCGACCGCATCGCTGACGCGTCCGCGTCAGGTGGGAACATTGGCCTCCCACGTGACCGCGTCACCCACGCGGCCGCATGACCTGACAATCGACGTCAAAAGGGTGCATGGCCGAAAGTTATGCTGGAGTGGTGCGGGACTAGCGCTAGACGCACAGCCTCACCACGCGGACGCATGGCTCACGCGTCCGCATCATATCCCCATATTTGCCACTCACGCGATCGCGTCGACCACGCGATCGCGTCACCCAAAATTTGGCAAAATAAGATTTTGAATAGAGAGTTGTGCGAGTGCGAGGCTGCCCTCGCGCCAGTAGCATAAAACGACTCACGCGTCCGCGTGACCGACGCGACCGCGTCAATTAACTTCAAGTGCAAGTCGCGCGAACGCGTCACCCATGCGTCAGCATCGCTTGCGCCGCACAGCTTATCCTAATTTGCCAAATATCTTATCTTTTCTTCTCCAATCCTAATTTTTCCTCCCTCTTTTCTTACTTACTTCTTATTCCCTCCTTTCCCTTCTCATTCTATTTTACTTAATTTATTTACATATTTCATTCATTGCATCTTAATTTTATGCATATTTTTATTTTCTTTTCTAAATTCATTATTTTTCCTTTGGTGTTAAAATTTTCTTATTTAACTGTTGCATCTTCTCTTGAATTATTTTGGGTGCTTAGTGACTTGTTTTATTCTGATTCGGTAATATTATTTATATCAATGCCAATCTTTTATATATGTATTACTTTTTTATTGACATGAATTTATATTATCTCTCCTTCCCCACTCTCTTCCCCATTGTTGCAAATTTTGTACCACTGGTATGCCATGGCTTCTATTGTTTTCTCACTTGCATGTTGTAGCTACCATGTAATTGAGACCCTCATTATTTGGCATTAACCAACCCATATTTTATTTGTTTTTTATCTTTATTTTGGGTTATTTTTCTTCCCTTTTTCTTTCAAGATGGCCACCAGGAAGAGAACCGGAAGACGTTTACATGGGAGAGACAAACGAGTTCCTACGCACATTCCTTGATGAGAAAAGCATCAGTTGAAGCAACCCGTCCACTTGCACGTCTTAGCATGCACCGAGGATGGTGCAATCTTTAAGTGTGGGGAGGTCGATACCAACTTCCGTGGGTTAGTATTTCCTTCTCAAACACCAATGTTTTATTTTCCTTGTTAGTTGTTGCATTTGCATGTTTGATTGCATGATTATTTGATTTTATGCATATTTTACCACTTGGTTGAAGTAATATTTTCTTTTTCAAGAAACCTTTTAAGAGCATTTTACTAATTTGAATAAAATTTAATGTTACACCTGTTTGAAAAAATATTATACTGGAACATGGTTTAGAGCTCGAACACACAAAACCTGTGAGATTTTAAGCCTATTTGAATTGGCTGCATTTTATCAACCAAAAAATTTTGTTTTAGTGTGCATTTTTCTCTCTAAAATTGTGATCTTTGTCTTGCTTAATTCTATATTTCTATGGTTTGATGTATACATGCACTTATATGATTGAGACATTTGTTTCACTTAGCTTACATACCCATATGGCCTTAACCTTTTCATTATCCATTGGAAACCAATTTTGAGCCTATTTTACCCCTTTGTTCTTTACTTTAGCACATCATTAACTCTAAGCGAAAAACAATAATGTCCTTAATGTGAATCCTTGGTTAGCTTAGACTAGTGAGAGTGCTCATAAATTAAGTGTGGGGAAATTGGGATTGAAAATATTTGGTTTGAGAATTGAGTATGTTAGAATTTTCTAAAAATGTGAAAGAAATAGGACATGTTCATGCATTCAATAATTTAATCATATGCATTGAAAAAAATAAAAGAAAAAAAATATAATATAAAAAAAATAAGAAGAAGAAGAAGAAGAAAAGAGCAAATAAGTAAAAGGGGACAAAATGCCCCAAAGTAAGTAGTGAAAGCAATGCATATGTACTGTACTTGAAATTAATATGTGGAAAACATGGTTAATGGACAGTTAGGTTTTGTATTTTGATTACATGGATTGTCTAAAGTTAGTGGAAAGTTTAAGTTAATTAAGGATTCAGATTTTAGTCCACTTGACCAAATACAATCCTACCTTGACCCTAACCCCATTACAACCCTTAAAAGACCTCTTGATATGTGTATCTGTGCATTAAATTTATGTTGATTGTTAGATGAAGAGCATGCCTTAGAAAGCAAGGTTAGTAGAGAATTGAGAGAATCGAACCTTAAACACTTGAGTAATTAGAGTGTATACACTACCAGTGAGGGTTCGATGCTCAATTCCTTGTTCCCTGCTTTCATGAGCTATTTTCTTCTTGCAAGTCTATTTGTACTTCATTTTCATGATTTGAATTAGTGAAATCCAGTTCATATTTCTTCTTGAAAGATTTTTTTACTTTTACCTAAGTAGGTAGAAATATTTTGCATATAGTTGCATTAGATAGGTTGCATTTCATACATTCTATCATTCCTCTTCATCTTTATAGCTTCTCTTGAGCTTAGCATGAGGACATGCTAATGTTTAAGTGTGGGG
>NC_029788.2:100573320-100587284 GCF_000816755.2 Arachis ipaensis
GGGCAGGAATGGCTTGGAGGATGGAAAGGAAGCATGCAAAAGTGGAAGGAATACAAGAAGTTGGAGAAATTGCTAAGCTGTCCAGCCTGACCTCTTCACACTCAAACGGCTATAACTTTAGCTACAAAGGTCCAAATGATGCGATTCCATTTGCGTTGAAAAGCTAACGTCCGGATCTTCGATTTGATATATAATTTTCCATAGCTGCTCCAAAGTTAGGTGACGTGAATGCGTGAATGACGCCTCTGCGTCACTTTTCCGCGACCTGAACGTAACAGAAATCGCAGGGGGCGATTTCTGGGCTGTTTTTGACCCAGTTTTCAGCCCAGAACACACAGATTAGAGGCTATAAAGTGGGGAAATACATCCATTCATAATCAGGCTCGCATAATTCCCTTCTCACGATTTAGATTTAGTTTTGAGAGAGGTTCTCTCCTCTCTCTTTTAGGATTTAGATTTAGGATTTTATTCGCTTTCAGTATTATCTCTTTTTATCAGGTTCAACATTCCTTTTTAATTACTTGTCCTCTCAATTTAGTTTATGAATTCTTCTATGTTACAGATTACTCTTTGAATTTAATATTATTGAGGTATTTCAGTTTATTATTGCTTTCTTTCATCTATGTTACTGTTGCTTCCCATCTAAAGGCATTTTTATTCCAGTAGATTTACTTTTCCCTTTTTGGTCTTGGTTAAGAAATCAGTAACTCAGGAGTTATCAAACTCAAACATGATTGATAATTGTTATCTTTGCTAATTGAATTGAACTTCAATAATCCCAATCTTTCCTTAGGGATTAACTAGGATTTGAAGATCTAACTAATTAGTCACTTGACTTTTCTTTACTTTAAGTAAAGACTAACTGAGTGGAATTAAGATTCAATCTTCATCATCATTGATAAGGATAACTAAGATAGGACTTCTAATTTCTCATACCTTGCCAAAAGTTTATTTTACAGTTATTTATTTATTTTATTTGTCATTTAACATACTAGTTCCTTACTTTCAAAACCCCCAATTTACAAAACTCATAACCAATAATAAGAACATACCTCCCTGCAATTCCTTGAGAAGACGACCCGAGGTTTAAATACTCGGTTATCAATTTTAAAGGGGTTTGTTACTTGTGACAACCAAAACGTTTGTAAGAAAGGTTGATTGCTTGGTTTAGTAACTATACTTGCAATGAGAGTTTACTATAACTTCTAAACCATCGATCTTCAGTTCTTCAGTATGTCAAGCAAGCATAATTGACCTTAATCCATAAGTCCTAACTAACTTATCAAATTAATTGATAAAAAGCTAGCATTAATGGAATCAAGAGTCAGCTAACTACCCAAGAATTGCCACTAAATGTCGGACATTATGACTCTAGTATCCTAGGAACTCAAATCCCAAGCCAAGGTGTGAAAATCTACTCAAAATTACTAAGTGACATTTTCACAAACACTTGGTGGGCATATAACCAAAATATGAGAAATTGCAAAGAAAAATAAAAGCTATAACCAAAATATTCACAAAACCAACTATAAAAACTTAAGCAAGCATATAGGAATTCATAAATCATCAAATGCATCAATAAAAAAGTTCAAGAAATCAAAATTGCATGTATGAACAAGTAACTTGAACTAGAAGAAAATAAGACAAGAGTATTGTAATTAAAGAGAAATTAAAGAGTACTTACAAAAGATAGGCAAAATCCAAAAATCAAAGCTTGCTATAAAATGCTACAATGGAAATGGAAATGAAACCCTAAGGAAGCATTTTCTGCACTACTCTTACTCCTACTCCTAATACTATTCTAAAAATGTAAAAAATGAGGCCTCCTAATCTAATACCTTCATATGGCTTCAATTCTCCTTGATATAGCACTTCCCATTCAGCATAAAGCCTTCCAAAACTGGGCCAAAGGCCCCCAAGATCGTGGAGCATGTGTTTCATTAATGAATTCACGTGCAGGGACCTGTGTGTACGCACAAATGTGTGTGCACGCACACTTTGCTGAATGTTCACTTGTGCGTACGCACGGAGGGTTGTGCGTACGCACGCATGCTGATTTCCTTCTTGTGCGTACGCATAGAGGGTTGTGCGTACGCACACATGGCTGTGTACTTCTCCTTTGTTTTCTTAATGTGTTCTCCCTTCTTGGATGCTTCCTTCCACTTTTGCCTAGCTATTCATGCCTAATTGACCTGAAATCACTCAACAAACATGTCACGGCATTGAATGGCATAAAAGTAGGATTAAAATCACTAATTTAAGCACAAAAATGCATGTTTTCACATTTAGGATCAATTTAGGGAGAAAACACAAAAGTATGCAAATTAAGTGAATAAGTGTGAGTTTATATGATGAAATCCATCCAAATCAAGTCAAAATATCTCATCAAATATGGACTCATCAATGCTCCAAAAAATGCTAAGTATACTTCAAATGATGTCCAAAAAGAAATTCTACATATTATTGTTACTAAGGTGAAAAATTCAATTAGAGAAGAGATTGGAGATGCCAAATTTTGTATTATTGTTGATGAAGCTAGAGATGAATCTAAAAAGGAGCAAATGCCCATTGTTTTGAGATTTGTTACTCTAGATAATTTTGTTAAAGAGAGATTCTTTGATCTTGTGCATGTCACTGATACTTGTGCAATAACTTTAAAGAAATATTTGATTTCTATCCTTTCTCATTATAATCTCCAAGTTAAAAATATTAGGGGTCAAGGGTATAATGGTGCTAGCAACATGCGGGGTGAGTGGAATATTTTGCAAGTTTTGTTCCTTAAAGATTCTCCACAAGCATATTATGTACATTGTTTTGCTCATAAGTTACAATTAGCACTGATGGCAGCTTCAAGAGAGGTACTTCAGATTCATGAATTTTTTTACTCAAGTAAACTCTGTTGTCACTATTGTTAGTACTTCTTCAAAAAGACATGATCAATTACAAGAAACTCAAGCAATTGAAAATGCAAACTTGGTTTCTGAAAATGAATTAGAAACAGGTAAAGATGTGAATCAAGTAAGCACTTTACAAAGAGCTAGGGATACTCGATGGAGCTCTCACTTTAATTCTATTTGTAGTTTGGTAAAAATCTTCATTGCTACCAACATTGTTCTCAATAATATCATTAAAGACGGAACAACTTATGCACAAAGAGGTGAAGCTTATGGTGTTAGTAAATTATTATTGTCATTTGAATTTGTTTTCACTTTGCACTTGATGAAAGAGATTATAGGAATTACTAATGTTCTTTGCCAAGCACTGCAACAACAATCTCAAGATATTCTTAATGCAATGCATATTGTTTCTACATCGAAGTTACTTCTGCAACAATTAAGAGATGGTGGATGGTGCAATTTTCTTGTAAATGTTAAAGATTTTTGTGAAAAGTATGAAATTTGAAGTCCCTAATATGAGTGCATAATATGTTTTTGGAAGAGGTTGATCTCGTCAACCAAATGTGATAATTGAGCATCATTATCAAATAGATGTATTATTGGCAACAATTGACTCTCATATACAAGAGTTGAATAGTAAATTTAATGAGCAAACAATAGAGTTTTTGACTTTGAGTTGTGCTTTGGATCCTAAGGACAATTTTAAATCATTTAATATTGAAGAAATTAGCAAGTTAGTAAAGAAGTTTTATCCCCTTGACTTTCCTTCTAATGAGCTAAATATTTTGAAATCTCAGTTGCAACATTATCAGCATGATATACCAAATCATTTAAAAGTCATTGGTACATTTTTTGAGTTGTGCAACAAGTTGCAAGAAAGGAAAAAATCAAGAACTTATCTCATGGTTGATAGATTAATACGTCTTCTTTTGACTTTATTAGTGTCTATAGCAACAACAGAAAAAGCTTTTTCAGCAATAAAAATTGTTAAGACAAGACTCCGAAGTAAGATGGCTGATGAATTTCTTGCAGAAAATTTGGTCATTTATATAGAAAAAGAATTAGTAGCTCTTTTTTACACAAATTCAATAATAGATGATTTTAAAAATAGAAAAAAATGTCAAATAGCCTTTTCATGATACAAAACTATAAGTGGTAACTTTTATATATTATTGTCTTACTTTGATTGAGATTATATATTTAGTTTTGTTTTTATTTTGTCATTAGAAATAGTAATATAAAATATTTTTAGTAAATTATTAAACACGACCTCCCCAAAAATCGACGGCCAAATTTTCCGTTGATTTTTTCGACGACTTGTTGTCGATAAAATGAAAAAAAAATTAGAAATAAAATATTAAAATCGACGACCATGTCGTCTATTATTTTAATAACCTTTTAAGGCCCTTCCTCTTATCGTCACATTGTAGATGGAGTGATAGGCTGAAAAATTTTTCTTTAAAATCGACATACAAATCGTTTATTTTAATAATTATAATATAAACAGCTTTTGTCGTCGATAATTTTAAACGATCGAGATTTTTTTTTGAAATTAAATGAAGGGTATAGATTTATTAAATAAAATAGACGGCTACGTTATTGAATTTTATTTTAATTAAAATCAACAAAGTTACTGTCGATTTTTATCAATAAAAAATTACACTGCCTTTACTTCCCGCGTCTCTCGTTTCACTCAATTTCCCGATTACATTTTACCTGAAAAATTAACTAACCCCAATTTGGGCCTTCTCCATTTCACCGCTACCATTTCACCAACCTTCCTTCTTCGCTGCCACTACGCCGTTGTGGCTCCACTACCTCCGCGCCGTCGTCACTCCGCTGGCCTTGCGCCCGTTGTTGCTCTGCTGCTCCCGTGCCGTTGTTGCTCCATCACACTCGCACCGTTGTCGCTTCATAATTGATGGCAAGGTAGTGGCGCAAACCATCAGATCTGAGATCGCGGAGGAAGTGCGCTCCCTTTCTCAAAAGTACGGCAAGGTACTCAATTCCGATCACAATCCCAATCTAACCTAATCAAAATTGGGAATTAGCATAATGTAATGTGATGGTGTTATTGCAGGTTCCGAGGCTGGCGGTAGTGATAGTAGGGAACAGGAAGGACTCACAGAGTTATGTGGGAATGAAGAGAAAGGCATGTGCTGAATTAGGGATTAAGTCCTTCGACATTGACCTTTCCGAACAAGTTTCCGAATCCAATTTGATTAAGTAAGTTCACCAGCTCAATGTTAACCCTGATGTTCACGGTATTAGATTTTTGTTACTTGTTACCATTCCAAGCTTTTATTTTTAGCTCATATTTGAGGCAAAAAATGTATGCAATCAGGTATATTGGTTTAGCTTCCATTGCCAAAGCATATCAATAAAGAGAAAGTTTTTAGGGAAATCAGCCTTGATGAAGTTCTGTATCGTCAATTACTTGTTCTTTTGCTTTTTGTCTTGTTGTTACTGCTAATATCTTTTTTCCAACTGTAATTTGATTACTGTTTATAGAATTGAAATTATGAGTTATGTATTATGGAGATGTTCTGGTTTATAAAAAATTACTTAATTTTGGTTGATGCTCGTAATTAAAATTTGGTGACATGAATGGTGACCCTATGATTAAGTCTTAAAATATGAAGCTTGTAATGATATAATGTGTAGAAAATTTAATGTTCAATTTTTTCTAGAGCTAATTTAATCTTCAAATAACACAATCTATTATCAAGGATGATAGATTTATTTTTATTTGCTCGTTTTGTTCTTCATCAGCAGGGCTCTGGCATTATGTGGAAGTACTACAAATTTTCCGTTTTCTTACTCACAGAAAGTGTCATAGCGACTATTAAAGAGGTATGGCACAGTATTTTCACTTGATTACATTTTAACATGCCAGTGGGGGTTCTTGTAGTCATTGGTAATACTTGTGATCCCCTATGACTTTGACATCTTAACCACTTACAGATTTGGTTCCATGGTTAGCATTTTAAAACTCATCTTTTGCAACTATTTAAACATGCATATCATGATACGGTTCTGAATATGAAATTACACAATTATTGATTGGACTGAATCTCTGTCTAATGGCCAAGTTACATTTCTGATACTGGTAGACTAATCTACTCCCTGATGTTTTGTTAGCAAATGGCTTATGACACAAAACATCTTCGTGGACCGGAGATACAATGGCTTGGAGCTTATCTTTCAGATGCTGAGAGATATTTTATTTCAAAGCAGTGTCTACTTTCTCTAATTGCTGAAGGTAAAGAATAAGTATATTAATTGTAGTGCATGAGGACATAGTTATACACCTGATCTAATCAATACCATGCCTACAATATACTTGGAAGACAAGAGCAAACTTGAAGCCATGTTGCTTAGATGCTACCTGCAAAAGGATGTATCATAATTTTGTGTCGATGACTCACTCATTCGTTGTCATCGCCGGCTTTTTGTTAATTTCGAGCTTCAATTTAAAGAATGAGAGTCTTGAGGAAGAAGGCACTTGTGGATATTGGTTTGCAACAATTTAATCCACTGGTATTGGCTATTGCTTGTATGTATATTTTGTTATCTCAATTTGTTCATCTGTGGTAGTGATGCTACTAACCTTGTATATAGTATCAACAAACTTATAGTAATGTGCATATTCCTATGTCTATGTGTATCTCATATTTGGACGAATATAAGTCTGAATTTAGTTATTTATCTTATCTTAAATCTTTAAGTTAGAGAATTTTTTGTTATTATTTTGATAATTTTGTAAACTCATTATCTAATATTTAGTATAAATTTTATTTTTACACTTAAAAGTTTATTTGCATGAATTGTCTATTATTTTTCAAATGAAAAAAATAATAAAAAAAATTATGGCTATTAAAATAGACGGCATCGTTGTCGCTTTTTAAATTTAAAATAGACAAAAGAAAATAAAAAATAGATGAAGAACTTGTCGATATTTTAATAAATAAATCGACGGCTACCCTGTCAATTTTAATGAATCAAATATCGACAGACATTGTATCGATTTTATATAATATTATCGACGGCATGTTTGTCGCTTTTACTAAATAGGTAAAAATCTTAAACTCATTTTATCGACGAAAAGGTTCTTGATTTTATTTAAAATTTATCGACGGTTTAGCAAGTAGTCGATTTTATTAGATTTTTAAAAAATAGACATGTTTAAAAGCGACATGTCACGTCGTCCATTTTACCATCGATTTTTAATATTATCGATAGCAAATCTGTCAATTTTTCTGTCGATTTTAACAGTATTTCTTGTAGTGGCCCCTGAGGAGCGCAAGAGGTGGATGGTATGTTTCTGTGCTATTATCTTAAACATTCGGCTAGAAAGGAATAGAAAAATTTTTCAAAATAAAGGAAAAGGGGTTGATGATATTATCCATCAGTCCTTCATAAACTATAAAGAGTGGTTAGGTGTGAATCCTTTCTGTTGTTGATGGCAATGCCAAATATGACAGAGAATATTAATTAGTGTTCTTTGCGTAGTTTACCGATAGTTATTTCTGTTTGTTGTTTCGCTTACTCCACATGTAGTGTTGATTTTTTCTTTTAAAAAAAAAACATGCATTTTTGTTTTTATTTTTATTTTTTATATTTTATTTAATTATAAATAAATCAATAAATTCAACTGATTAACATACATTTAATTATTTTTATATAAAATTAATAATTAAAAATTATTAAATAATAATTTAACTAAATATATTAAATTATCTAATAATGGTTAACTATAAACTTTGACCAGTTGGATTGCAATTCTTTTCTAAATTAATAAGTATGGCATTTATGGCTCTCTTATTTGATTTTTTAAAGAGAACACATCATTTTCATTATTTCATATACTTGATGTTTCTCTATATCGTACGGTTGTCCGAAGAAGGCAGAAGCTGATACCGACGACCCAGTTAACGCGTTGAGGGTCCACTCCGACGCTGAAAAGTGAAAACTCTTTGCCTCGCATTTCCCATATTGCCAACGTGATTTAATTCTCATTGCTCAATTAGCTTAAACTTTAAGTTTTACTATAATATTTTTCTTTTTATTTTTAATTTATTTGTTGGTGTTTTCTTAATAAAAGCAACGAACGTGTCACCCTCAGATACATTGATTAGTGCCCAACCCAGTAACCCCATTGTTCCAAGCAAGGTTGCGAGAACCGGACTGATCAATAAACCGGTGAGGTTACTGGTTTAATGGTTTACTGGTTTGATCGGAGTTCAACCGGAGTTTAACCGATTTAATTAAATATTAAATAAAATTATTAAACTTAATAAAATTCAATAATTTATAACTTAATAAAATTTAATATTTCACATAATAAATTATCCATTACTTAAGATTAGAGGTTCACAAACAACTTCAAACATCAAAATTGATAACTAAACAAAAAATAAAACAGCAAAATTCATAAAACAGCAACTCAAAATTGAAGCAGCAAAAATTGAAGCAGCAAAAATTGAACTCAGATTCATGAAGCAGCAAAATTCATGAAACAGCAACTCAAAATTGAAGCAGCAAAATTGAAGCAGCAAAAATTGAAGTCAGATTCATGAAGCAGCAAAATTGAAGAAACAACAACTCAAAATTGAAGCAGCAAAATTGAAGCAGCAAAAATTGAACTCAGATTCATGAAGCAGCAAAATTGAAGCAGCAAAAATAATCCCCAGCTGCCTTCAACGCATCATAATAGAAAGCCAAAAATAGATTCAAGATTCATCAAACAGAAACCAAAATCATGTAATCCAGATAAACATGAAGCAGCAACTCAAAATCATGTAATCCAGATAAACATCAAAGAGCATGTTTTCTGTGATAGAGAGGAACAGAAACATGAACAGAAATAGGAACATGAACTCAAATAGGAACAGAACCATGAACAGAAACATGCCCGCATACATGAACCGAGGTGGAAGGCAGAGTATTACCGGCGACGACGGTGGAGGTGGAGAGCTGGGCGACGACGGTGGAGGAGAGGAGCTCCGCGACAGCGATGGAGGAGAGGTGCGACGGTGGAGGTGGCGAGCTGGGCGACTACGATGGAGGAGAGGAGCTCCGCGACGGTGATAGAGGAGAGGAGCTCCGCGACGGCGATGGAGGAGAGGTGCGACGGCGATGAGGGGCTGTGGGAGGGTGAGAGGGTGAGAGTTGAGAGATACTGAGATACTGAGGGTGGTGGCTATTAGGGTTCGTGCATAGCTGATAGCCCTTTTCTTTTCTTTTTTTTTTCCCCTTCAAAACGACACCGTTTTGAAGTTTAATATGCAAACCAATAAACTGTGAAAAAACTGGACGGTTCTCCCGGTTCACCGGTTAACCGCCGGTTTGACCAGTTTTTTCACCGGTTTTTTGCCAACCGGTTTCTGACCTTACCCGGACCAGTTAGGTGATCGGTTCTCGGTTTTTCGGTTGAACCGGCTGGTCCGGTTCGGTTTTCAGAACCATGGTTCCAAGTGAGGAGGTACGCAAGTGCCGAGTGGGACAAGAAAATATTTATTACGGTATTTTATCATTATTATTATTATTATTAGAAATAAGAGACTAAACTAGAGAAATGATTTGTGTATTATTGAGTGTGATCAAAAGTATAATGTACAAGGGGTATATATAGGTATCAAAAGAATCAAAATAATAAAAGTATAGAATCCTATAATTAATATACAAATATGCTATATAAATATAAGCGATGCTAACTGATCTAAAATGATTCTAATGATTCTCTAACATCCTCCCTCAAACTCAAGTGGGAGTTAAGGACACCATCTTGAGTTTGGATAATAAAGTCCAGAAACGAGTCGGGTGATGAGCTTTCATGAAGATATCAGCAGTCTGATCCAGTGTTCCAACAGCAATGAGACAAACAGCATCAATAAGGATACGTTGCCGAACAAAGTGACAATCAATCTCAATGTGTTTGGTGCATTCATGAAAGACATCATTATGGGTAATCTGAATAGCACTGCGGTTGTCACAAAAAACATCAATAGGAGACGACTGAGGAGCACCCAAATCTTCGAGAAGCCAACGAATCGAGATAACCTCAGTAGTGGTGTCAGTGAGGGCATGGTACTCAGCTTCTGTGCTTGATCAAGCAGTGAACGTTTGCTTCTTAGCACGCCAAGAAATGAGAGCATCGCTAAGAAACAAACAGTAACCAGTAGTAGAATGACGGTCAGTGGGATCACCAGCCCAATCAGCATCGGAGTATGCCTGAAGGGATAAAGAGGAATGGGTAGAAAAATAAAGGCCATGAAATAGAGTGCCTTTCATGTAGCGAAGAACGCGAAGAACTGCCGCATAGTGAGTAGTACGAGGAGCTGACAAGAACTAGCTAAGTACATGAACTGGATAGGCGATGTCTGGTCAGGTGAAAGTTAAGTAGACGAGTCCTCCAACTAGCTGTCGATAAAGAGTAGGATTATCCAAAAACAGTGCCATCCATAGGAGTAAATCGAACATTAGGCTCAAGAGGAGTAGACTCAGTGCGACTATCTGTAATTCCGGCCCGAGCAAGAAGATCTGAAGCATATTTAGCTTGAGAGAGATAGATGCCATCATCGGTGGATATGACTTCTAGACCAAGAAAATAGCTGAGAGAACCAAGATCTTTCATCTCAAAAGTACGCTGAAGGGACGCCTTGAGATCAGAGATACCATCAGCATCATCTCCAGTAATGATCATGTCATCAACATACAGAAGTAGAAGAACAACTCCACGTTTACTTTTACGAATAAAGAGAGCGTTCTCATGAGGATTGCAAGTGAAACCAAGATTACATATGGTAGTGCTGAACTTGTCAAATCATTCACGAGGAGCTTGCTTAAGCCCATAGAGTGCCTTGCGAAGGAGACAAACTTTGCCAGAAGGACAAGGATAACCCGGAGGGGGTTTCATATAGACCTTTTGTTTCAAATCTCCATTAAGAAATGCATGCTTCACATCCATCTGACTGAGAGACAATTTTTTGACTGCAGCAATGGCAAGAAGAGCTCGAACAGATGTGAGACGAGCAACATGAGCAAAAGTCTCTTCATAGTCAATACCATACTCTTGCGTACAACCCTGAGCAACCAATCGTGCCTTATAATGGTCAATAGAACCATCAGAGCGAGTCTTGATCTTGTATACCCATCTGCTTCCCACAACTTCCCAAGTGTGTGCTTTTTCAAGTGCCTGTATTTCTTCCTACATTGCTTGTTGCCAATTTGAATTTGTAGAGGCTTCTCTGAATAACTTAGGTTCATATTGATGAAGAATAGTAGAAAAACAATGATAATCAAGAAGATGAGGAGGTGGATTTATCACCCTGGAACAGCGAGTGGAAGGAGGAGGCATGACGGTAGGAGTAGGAGGAGCGTCGTCCGGTCTGGAATCATCGGGAGATGGAGAAGGCGGAAGAACAGGAGGCTATGGAGGGTGACTCGAGATAGAACCTGTAGAATCATCACTAGGAAAAAGATCAACATTGGGGAAGGTGACTAAGTAGGAAGAATAGACTCAAAGGAGGAGAACCGAGAAAACATGTGATACTCCCAGAAGACAACATGACGAGATATATGAATACGTTTAGAGAGAGGATCCCAACAATGATAACCCTTGTGTTCAGTGCCATAACCAAGAAAACAACACATACGAGCCCGAGGTTCAAGTTTACTATGTTCATGAGACTGAAGAAGAACAAAACAGACACAACCAAAAACTCGAAGAGAACTATAATCTGGGGAGGTACGATAAAGACGCTCAAAGGGAGTAATATTACCAAGAACAGAAGAAGGGAGTCTATTGATAATATGAACAGCAGTAAGAATAGCTTCACCCCAAATACGCTCAGGACATGAAGAAGAAAGAAGCATTGCACGAACAGAGTCAAGAATATGACGGTGTTTGCGTTCAGCTCGCCCATTTTGTTGAGACGTACCAAGGCAAGAAAACTCAAACAAGGTACCCTGTTCTACAAGAAAGCTTAAGAGTTTGGAATCACGGTATTCCATAGCATTATCACGGTGAAAAACCTTAATGACCTTGGAAAACTAAGTTTTAATCATAGTGGCAAAGTTAATATAAATATGAGGTAACTCATGGTGATTGGTCATCAAATAAATCCAAGTAAACCGTGAATAATCATCAATGAAAACAATAAAGTATCTAGCTCATCCCATAGAAGTGGTGGGAGCGGGCCCCAAACATCATAGTGAATGAGATCAAAAGGAGAGCAAGCAAGAGAAGAATTATTGTGAAAGGATAAAGCAGGTTGTTTGGCAGTTTGACAAGAAATGCAATCAAAAGATTCATTAGGAACCTGACCCAAAACACCTTGAGACACAAGAGGACGCAATTTTCCTAAGGAACTGTGGGCAAGACATTGATGCCATAAGTGAAGGGTAGATGGAGAAGAAGTAGCACAGAGATTTGGTATAGGAGGAATATGAAGATTCTTGACTTCAAACAACCTTCCAACCTTACGTCCAGTCCCGATGACTTGTCCCGTCTGACGATCCTATACACGACAACCAGAGATAGAAAAAGTGACATCAAAACCCAGATCAACAAGTTGACCAACAGAAATAAGATTAAAGTTTAAGTTGGGAATAAAATAAGTATCAGGAAGATTAAGAGTCGACTGGGAGATAGAACCCTTGTGTGTTGCGTGCAAGAGGGAACCATTAGCAGTATTGACAGAAGGTCCATTTGTAGTGGTCGACAGAGACGAGAAGAGATTATGCAATGGAGACATGTGATTAAAGCATCCCGAGTCAAAATACCATTTAGAATTACCTGGAGGAGTTGAAAGAGCAGCAGGTGTATTACCAGAAAGGGAGAGAAGACACTGAAGAAGAGACGCAATATCAGATAGAGAGACAGGAGACGAGTTGAGAGGAGCAGAGGTGGTAGATTCAGGAGTAGCATCAACAGCAGAAGCAGGCGCAGGACGTGGTGGGCGAGTAGGACAGGTAGTAATCAAATGTCCCGAGAGCTTGCAATAATGACAGAACAGTTGTGAACAATGGTAGCTAATATGACCTTTCTGGTGGCATGTGCGACATTCAACAGAGGGACAGACAGAGAAGAGGTGCCTAAAACGGTTACAATTTCGACAGAATTTATCATTTTTGTGTGTGGTAGCAAAAATAGCTGACTTTTCCATAATAGCAGATACAAAGATCACGAAAGAGGAGAGAAAAACTGCAACTTGGGCGCCGAAAACAAGAAAAAGAAAGGCAAAAACGGAAAGAGATCACCAAAAAATCTTAGGGAGGGTCCTACTATGTGCCACGTCAGTTGCCACGTCGGATGACACGTCAACTGCCACGTCAGCAAGAGGGAACACATGGCGCTGCGGGATTGGATGAGCAGGACACGTCAGGGCTGATGGGGTGGGGTGCCACGCGGGCAGAGGAACAGATCGGGTCGAGAGCGCGGGTCGATCTCGGGTCGGAAAAGCAGTAGTGTGACACGTGGTAGAAGCGGAGCCGTTGATTTGGGGCGCTGATCCAACGGCGCTGGAGACGTCTAGAAGGAGAACTGCTGAACGCGGACAGGCAACTTTGAGCGGCACGTGGCAGCGCGTCTGACGACTTCCGGCAATGATTTCGGTGGCGTTGGAAAGCCTGCAACGAGAAGAAGGCAAGGGTGGCGGCAGTGATGAACCAAAGCGTCGGGAAGGAGCCAAAAACGGAGGACAAAGTACTGTCAGTGAAACAAGATAAAGGAGCTAGAAACCAATTGTTTCTGAAAAAAAAAAACAACCCAAGCTCTTGATACCATGTTAGAAACAAGAGACTAAACTAGAAAAAGAATTTGTGTATTATTGAGTGTGATCAAAAGTACAATGTACAAAGGGTATATATAGGTGCTAGAAAAATCAAAATAATAAAAGCATAGAATCCTACAATTAATATACAGATATGCTATATAAATATAAATGATGCTAACTAATCTAAAATGATTCTAATGATTCTCTAATGATTCTCTAACAATTATTATTATTATTATTATTATTATTATTATTATTATTATTATTATTATTATTATTATTATTATTA
>NC_029788.2:100587378-100596645 GCF_000816755.2 Arachis ipaensis
TTTGGTGAGAACGAAAACATAAAAAAGACCTTAAAAAAAGGTCGGACATCAAATTTTTGACAAAAAATTTGGTATATTTTTAAAAAATCTTACAAATTGGGATGCAATTAGGTAGGGTAACATTGCAGAATTTAAGAACCTCAGACTCAAAATCAGATAAAAAAAAAAGTAACTCTTAATTTCGTAAAAAAACAATCATATACATATATGAAATGACGTTCTGTCCCATCAAGTCGGGAGAAACAGACCCTCTCTTCAGGGTCAGCAACCATAATTTCATAATTCCTCTCATCCTCCCAACTCAAACATAATTTATGGTGTCTACGAAAGGCTTTGGCATATTCGTTATCAATAATACAGACAGGAATAAGAATAGATAAATCTACCAATATCAAGTCGTACGAGACCTTAAAAGATATGCTGTGTATAACTGATCGAGACATACAAGCTCTATCTACAATACAACAAATAAGAAAAATGTCACAACAAAAAGCCGAAAAGTCGGGTCGCCATCAAAAGATTACAGTTCTTACATTTTCTCATACACACAAAGTATCATTACATTATCAGATACAGAAATAGTACCATCTTTTAACAGATAAAGTGGCACCATTTGAGAACAACACAAGCATGAAAATCTCAATCACCAATAGCAAATAAAGACCAGGACCAACGTAAAATTTACAAGGCTGAACCTCATTTTCAAAAACATTTTTCAATATCGATAAAAACAACAACGCCATTTAAGAAATTCAAGAATGAAAAAGCAAACAAATTTTCAATCAACAAACACAAAAGTGGCAAAACAGAACGCAAGAAACAGAACAAGAAGAAGGGTAAAAAACCAACCTGGATAGAAGAGTGCGAAAGGAAAAAGAACACTTCAACAGCAAAAACACGTACGGTCCAAAGCCTCCAATGAACGAATGAGAACACCCAAAATTTAAGATAAAGAAATCTTGAAAGAAGAACAAAGGTTGCAAAAATAATCGAGAGCAGGGAGACGAAGACGATGCAATACAAAGAAAGCGAAAAAGGAAAAAAAAAGAAAAATAAAGTATTTATAAGACATTAAAGGCAAAAGTGTCACTTTGCACCTCTCATTAATGGCGTACAAAGTTACCAAGGTAACTGAAGGAAGAACGTGTGTGATGTTATGAAAAGACTTGACGTTTCAAAAACATATCGAGTACCCAACTTACTCCAAAAAGGCGGTTTACCCAACGTAAAAGGACAAATCCACCCATGCTTGAACCTGACCTCGTAAATGCATGAACTCAAGTAAGGAGACTGTTCATATATACCCTGACCCAAAAACATAAAGTGAGACCCAATAAGAATAAAAGTCCATCCAAAAAGGTGGCCTCATCTACTTATCCGGCCCTATAAATTAAAGGTCGAACACGACAAGGGTAGTTCAATCCTACTTATCTGAATAAGTAACTACCTTCTAAGATATCTCCTGCATATCTAGAAGGGAGATCTCAACAACTTTCCTATCAAGAGGGAACGGCCATCCATCATCAAAGGTGAAACTACTTTAAAAAGGTAGTTATCTATTCTACTATAAATACACTAACACTCTCATGTATATTTTAGACTTAATCTACTAAAACCTGCTTAAAACCCTTGCTAACTTAAGTATCGAAGTCTCTTGCAGGTACTACCCCCACCTCCTCACGAAGAACCTGGATGGCTGCACCTCGGCACCAATATAAGTCGAACACTATCTCAAAAAAAGCCTGGACCTCACGTCTTGCCCCAAGAGCAACCCAGTTTCAGGAAATCTTCGGAACACTTATTTTTATTATTATTATTATTACTATTAGAAAAAAGGACAAATAGGTCATTGACCTTTTGATCCGCAGACATTTAAGTCATCGAGGATTGGAATATACATTTAAGTCCCTGACCTTTTCAAAACCTAGACATATCGATCCTTTATGTTCACTTGGGTCTGTTAGGATCTGTCAGACTCAATGGAAAAATCAAACGTGGCTCCCATGGTACCGACTTAGTTGATACGGATGCACACGTGAAAGAGTTAAAATTGAACAAATTAGACTCAGAGATCGATATGTCCAGATTTTAAAGAGGTAAAAAACTTAAATATATTTTTAAATTTTCAGAGACTTAAATATCTGCAGACCAAAAAGTCAGGATCGATTTGTCATTTTCTTTTATTATTATTATTAGAAAAAAATCAGAAAGATATTGTTATAAAACTTACTCATCTCAATTATTTTCATGTCAAATTTATTATAAAGATCGTATACATCTGCTATCTATTATTATATTTAAAAAAGATTAGCATGATATTTAAGCAGTTTCTTTATTTTGTTTGTTTTGTTTTTCTGTGTTTGTTTATTTTAGTCACCAGAAATATTAACATATTAATTAAGAGAAACTTTTGGGATAGTAATTTTTAATATTTTTATCATTATTTGATAATCACAAAAATTAAATTATTTTTAATAATTAAATTATATTGATTTATGTGTATAAAATTTTAATAAATATAAATATAAATTATATACTTTTTGTGTATAAAATGTCTATAAATATATGTGCAAATTGTTACTAGTTAAATGTTGGTAAAAAATAATAATATTTGCTGGCCGTTAGATAGCATTGTTCGCCTCTCAAATTTATAATGTGCATATTAATTTGGTTCTTGAAATTTTAGTTGTACTATTACTATCTCTGAGATTGAGCTCTGAATACTATAGAGTCTTTTTGATTCTTTTTCAGCAGTTACCAGCAAACAAAATGATGGGCTAACATTTTCTTATTATGCTGGACCATGATAAAACAATATAATTTGTTTCTTACATCAAAACAAAGTAGAAACGTTCAATTAAAGTATGTATACAAACTGTGTTCATACCTTCGAAGAGGGGCAACGAATAAACCATCTTTCAGGATTAGTAACCGTCAAAGATTCCAACAAGACAACATATTCACCTAGTGACATCTTCCATCCAAAATTTTCTTCTTCTTCATCTTCGAATGTAAAGCTCCTGAAAATCTGCTTCCTTCGCTTGTAGTTACTTCTCTCCTTGACATTGCTCGAATTCTATGAGATTAAATTAATTCAGGGTTCTCCTGTGGAGTAGTTCGGAACGATGGATGATTGTGCTCGAGTATGATTTTACTCTACAAAAATTGGGTTCCAACTAAGAAGAACGAAGAAAACAGTCCACGTATGCCACTCTGTTAAGGCTACATCAGACTATTTTTGACAAACGAAGCTAATCAATTGTGGGCATCTGAGGAGTTATGATCTTCCATGGTTACTTTTGTTAGCGAATTAATCTTTCATGGTTACTTATGGTGGTTTAATCTTGTTTTAATTTATCATTTTGTTTGTTAGAGTCAATTTTTTAAAAAAAAAAAAGTGGAGGGACCACTATAATATCCAAAATTCCATTTTAATAATAATAATAATAGTGCAATTGAAATCTTAAAAAACAAATTAGTATACTATATGAAAAGTTTCATATGTCACATGTTCCATGATTTTATTCATGGTGTCATTTTTTATAATCACATTCAGTGAGCTTTAGTCAGCATCCCACTAGACCTAGGCAACCTGGAAAATAGGTACATATGCTCAGCCGTGTCAGATCACACACCATTATTATTCATTGAGTCCAATTTTCTTAATTTCCCCCGCTTCTGAATTGACCAAACCAATAACTCACTTTGAGATAAGAAAGAATATACATGAAAAAGAAGGGGCGGGGGGACATGTGATTTAAACACTCCTTGTACATATCATCAACTTGTACAATTGCAACCCATCATTATCACATAACTTTAGACATCCAATAAGGATAGCAATATATATGTTTCAATTATTTAGATGCAATTAGATCCTAATTGCCATATTTTCACATTTCACATTACATATTACATAATATGATTATGATAATAATTATTGTTGGAATAATAATAATCACCTAATTGGGGAAGTCAAAGATTCAACTTGGGCCTTCCCACAAGGTCCATTCACCCTAATATAAAGTCTATATTCATCATATGTCATTGGTTGATAGAGTGCTGGCCTTTCCTTAGTCACAAGCTCTTTGGCAGGTTCAATAAGCAAATCACTTTTTGGGTTGTAAAAGAAGGCTAAGGACACACGATCTTTGTTTGAGTTCACAATAACCCTGTGCTCCACACTCTTGTATATTGCATTGCTCATCACCTGAAAAATAGTTAACACATGTCATTATATAATATATATTAGTCATTAATTAATTAAGAACTACCCACTCCTTGAAAATCTGAACCTCATCAACAATAATACATAATTATGGCAGACCTAGTGGTTGGCTGAATTTTTTTTTTTTTCAAAATGTGGGTATTTAATTTATGCAATGTAAAAATGTTTAATTTTTTTTAGAAAAATCAACAGCATAATTATTATTAGAATATATAGACCAGTATTTTTAGAATATTATTTAAAAATTTTCCATTAGTGCAGATAATGTTATTACTACTTTTCAGTGTAATTATTGTTATTGTTACCTGAATTTGGTCACCAACGTTGATGATGAAAGCATTTGGGAGAGGGTTGACAGTGATCCAATGATTTCCTTTGCGCACTTGAAGGCCGGATACAAAATCATCAGGCAGAAGGATGGTCATCCCGCCAGGGTCTGAGTGAGCTGAGAGTCCTAAGGTTAGGTCAGGTTGAGGGCATTTTGGGTAGAAATTAACCCTTAAACACCCTCCAATCTCATTCTCTCCACCAAATGCATTCATAAGGTAATCCTCTTTTAGGCCTAGGTTTCTTGACATCAACTCCAGCATCCTTCCTCCTAGCTTCACCACTTCTTCTCCATATTCCGATATTACTTTCCTGTTGTCAGTTACCAATTCAACTTAAATGTACGTGCAACTAACCATGATTTAACTATAGTGGAAACACACATTGCAGTGTTGATAACTTAGAATTGTTAGTTGAAAATTTAGTCAAATATTAAATTATTTAACGGTTTTTAAATATCAACTTTCACGTGAAGTTGAATTTTCATCTTTAACTAATCATTAACATTTTAGTGTAATCGAGTGAAACATTAGCTAATATCGCTTCAAATATAAGGAAAATTAAAAATAAAAAGGTATTTATTATTTAACATTTCTCTATTTTTTTTTATGATAATAATTATGAGGTAATGAGGTCCCGGTCAACATTGTCCAAAATATAACTATGTTGCTCGTGATCAGCTTAGAAGAGGTAGTTAAGAGAAAACTATAAATTAAATTAGTGGGTTCCTTTTGTACGTGAAGAGACAGAAAGACAGAGAGAGATATAAAAGGTGAACCAAGTAGTTTGTACTGGTATATAATTTAAGAAAAGTTCCAAGTATTCCAAAAATATCATTATTTCAATCATTTTATATATGAAATTTTTTTTAGCCAAGAGTGAAATTGAACGAAAAATGAAGACTTTTACTTTATTTAAAAAGAACATATGTTTATGTATAGTTTATTGCAATATCCTTGATAAGGAACCCATGCAAAATTATTTTTTATGATAGTAGATCTGGTATTTAATCAGAAAATTAAGTGCTTTAAAGTTTTACAAGTGTGTGGTACAATGCAAAAAATACTTTAGCAAATTTACTTTATTATTAAAAAGAAAAACAGATCATCGCTTTCACTTTTTTAATTGAAAATAAAACAAAAATCACTCTTAGATATTTCATTTTAACTTTTTTTTTTAAAAAAAAAAAACACAGATCGCTTCTAACAATTTTATAATTTTTTTGCAAGATGCCCCAATATTTTGGTAAAATTCAAAAATGGCCAATATTTTTTAATTTCACAAAAAAGTGTAAAAGCTGGCTTTGTCAAATGCGAGAGGCCATAGAGAGAGAAGAAAGCGCGTCACGTTTTACATGTGGGGTTTGGCCTTTGGAGTGTACATGATGTACCTACATGCTTATTTATGCTTATTCGAAGTTGTTGAAGAAGCGTTAGTTACCCAAACCCAACTCACCCAAGTGGTAGGTTTATGAGTCTCCAAAGCTGAACGTGTCAAAAAGCTTCTTTTAAGTTCATTTAATTAATTAATTAATTGTGAACTATCCACTTCATATGTGACACGACTTTTTCCAACACCCTCAAATTTGACAGTTCCAAACCCTTTCATTTTAATTACGAATAGGATAAGGTTTTTCCTTAGAAAACATGTTAACTTTATCAGTTTGACTAACAAGTGCTCTAAAATTATTTATTCAGGTGTTTGATATAAAATTTTTTATTAAAAATGTGTAATTTTTAGTACATTATTTAACGAAAAAGATTTAAAAGTTTTTACTGTAAATAAACAAATAATGCTCTACAAAAACATGTGTTAGTGAAATTCTAAAATTATTAAAATAAAACATTTGGGTTAAAAAACAAAAATATTATGCGCACATAAAAAATCAGCCACTAAATTAATAATTATATATTTTTATATAACTATATATATATTGTTTAATTTGTTTTTAGTGTGAATTTTATGTTTACCATGCATTATATATGAGTGATGATTTGATGGTTATTTTTTTTGTACATGTAATATGTTTGGTTAAAAAGATAAAAAAAAAATTATCTATTTAATGCATTTAGTGAATAAGTTTTTTAAGACTACTACTTTTCACCATTAATAACTTTAACGAGTGTTTTTAGTGATATTTTTAATTCATACTTAGATAATAATAAGTATCCTATGAAGAAACTTTGCTTTACTAAAATTTTTAATATAAATTCTACTTAAAAATCTTAGAAAGTTTAAATTTGTTATATATAAAACTAAATCTTTATGTACTAACGCTTTATTCATAAAACTAGAATTCGTGATCTAGTCAAAGGGACAAACATATATCCAATCTGTTGAACTTTTGGAACTTTATTTATCCTCTTTTTTCACATGCTCAATTTATGTTACGTATACCTACAACTCCCCAACCTCGTTATAAGAAATTAACATAACTATGAGAAAGCCACCTTATTAATTGGTTGGTAAACAATATTAAATAGAAACAAATATTAAGTATATTTACAAACACATCTATATCATACCAAACAAGGAAAAATTAGTAAATAACTTGCAAGAAAGATAGAGTTTTTAACATAAGCATTATTAAAATTATTATTTATTATGTGAAGATGCATTTTCTGAAGATAAACATAATTTTAATATATAAATAACATACTTATTTTTTTTCTAACTTATATTTGATCGTTGGTTCAAAAGAAAGTAAGGAAGAGAATACAAGGAAAAAGAAAAGTTACCAAATAAAATTAAAAAAAACTTTAGTTAGATAAATAAATAAACAATTCCATGCATGTTTGGACATAAAAACGTGTTTATCATTCTTAAGGAATTATATATCTACAAGAGAAATAATTATATGGTTATATAGAACACCAAGTTAGATATGTTCTAAACTAATTACAAAAACTTTTTAATTTTATTTATGCTAGGATACCCCTCAATTATTAACTATAATATCATTCTAGAAATTAAATAGAAGAATAATATTGTACGTCGTCTAACCTAATATTTCATAATCACCCAACATGTTTTCTTATCTACAATAAATTAAATATGATGACAGCCTCTTTAATTATGATGGTAATATTACTTGCTGTTAGAGAAGTCAGAAAGGTGCTAAAGTGATATTTATGTTAAGAATATATGTAATATAATTTTCAGTAACCTGCATTCGTATATAATATATATTAAAATATAAAATATATATTATACATAATAATTTATTTAGTAATTATTAGTATTTTTAGTGGTGTGCGATTACATATAATGATAGATGTGAAATTATTCTCTTTTTGTACTAGTTAAATATTGACTAAATTTTAATAAAAGTGTTGCCTTCTAAAATTTCTGTGATAATAATAATTAAGAAAAGAAAGAAATATGATATCATGATCATACATGCATTATTGTCATACCTGAGGGACAACGGAAGTGTAGGCCACTTGTCTTGGTTCCTAAGTGAAGGAGGCATGTAATGGAGGAAGAAGTAGTCACTCCAATCCAAAATGGCACCCTTACTCACACCCAAACGGCTCCCATAACCCTCGTAGGTGTTAGGAGAATTGGCATACTCCTCCTTCAGCTCATATGGTTGGTCGAAGAACTCGCGCCACAGCTCCCTTGCGTTCCTCATCAGCTCATGGCTAACACCATGGTTCACCACCTGGAAGAAACCCCACTCCCGACACGCCTCAGCAACGCGTTGGAGAGTTTCTTCCCGGAGGGCAATATCCTCCCCAGAGGATAGAGACTGAAGGTCGATCACAGGGATGTTCATATTTACATCACTGTGATCGTCCTCAGTCTGAGAGACTTGTGGGTAGGCCATAGAAGTGGTGTTGGTATTGGTATTGGTAGGTCTCTGTGAGCGCGGCTTGACGTAACGGGATGGGATAGAGCTTAAGCCACTTTCAGCTAAGGCTTGGACACGAACCACTGGTTCAGGCCATGCTTGGCAACTCATCATCATTTTTTTTAAATAAAACTAATTAAAAAGAAGAACAAAGATAAGGAGGGATTAGAGAGGGAGAGTAAGTGATAACTTAAAGTGTGTTGTTATTGCATATAGTATACATATAGTAGTGTGATTTGTAGAGCAAAGTTAGAGGGCTATATATATAGAGAGATAGCCATGATTTTCGGCGCCGTGATGAAATTGAGTTGCTTATGTTGGTTATTGTGGTCATAAACCCATCATATTCTATACGTCTTTTTTTTTTTTCTTTAAAACAAAAAATTAAGCACGTGTTAATTTATTTGTTTTATTATGGTGATAGATTATGTCGACCAGCAGTAATACAGTGATCCAAAAACATTAAACAATAAGCAAACTGTTTTCGCCGGAAGGCCAGGGTTGGATATATAAATATACAATGAATAGTAGTTTCTACATATATACGTATATAAGTGTATAATTGATTGATTATTATATGAATTATATATTGACTAATAATTCGCTCCTTTTTATTGTTTTCTTTTTCCCACACCAAATATATATGTCGTACACAACAGGAAATATAAAAATTAATCTAAATATGTAGAGTTAACAATATTTAAGTTTTAGATTTTTCATATAAAAATTTTAGTTTAATTATTTTAAATTTTTTTTATAACGATTTTTTTTACAATGTTAAAAAAGTGTGATACATTTACTGCAACTAATTTTTAAAATTTGACATTATTTTTCAATTAACTTTTAAATCATTAGTTTT